>NC_082662.1:87703618-88017434 GCF_025265405.1 Mesoplodon densirostris
TCTTTCTTCCTTCCTCTTTTCTTACTTTCCTATATTTCTTGCATCTATAACATAAAAATTAGACAATTTGGACAAATTATCTCATGATACAAAGTAAATGCAATTTGAGGAATGA
This sequence comes from Mesoplodon densirostris, assembly GCF_025265405.1. Lineage (NCBI taxonomy): Eukaryota > Metazoa > Chordata > Mammalia > Artiodactyla > Ziphiidae > Mesoplodon > Mesoplodon densirostris. Next base: position 87,703,734 of record NC_082662.1, read on the forward strand.
ACTACCTTGAACTTTCAAAATAAAGACTAATAGCTCATTGGTGTGTTTTAAAAGATTCTATTCATAGTGCAGTGATCACAAGACAAACAGACTGAATTCTGGCTCTTATATATAGATATATTCCTTTTGGGCAACTTAACCAATTTGACTCTCTGTTTCCTTATTTGTAAAATGAGAGTAAGAAAAATGCCTTCCTTTCAGGATTGTTTTGAGGATTAAAAAAGATAATGTATGTAAAGCTTGTATTACAACATATGCTTTACTCACATCGACCACAGAATGAGTGTTCAATATATGGTTGTTTGTCAGTCCAAGATGTCAACCTACTTGCAATTGTGGGATGCTGAGGAATAAGAACTAGTGTAGCAAGAATGCAAAAAGAAAGAATCCTTTAGCTTTTAATTAGCTAAATGGTATCTTTGTGTGTAGATGATCATTTTGAAATCTAGACATTTTTTAAGCTAGATAAAACTTTTTTTCCCCATTCTACTGTCTCCAATTTAACTTTTCAAGGACCAAATATAGAGGATTTTAAGCATGATGTTTCTTTTATCACTTAAAGAGGATTGCCCTTCTACCTCAGCCAGCAAGGCCATGAGACTCATTGTCCCAGCATGGAAGGAGGCCGGGGCGAAAGGAAATGGGAAGCCCAAAATTGGCCTCTTCTGTTCCAGGAGGATTTGGGGAAAGGGTGAGCTGAGATAGAGTGAGGACTTCTTCCTGCCCCTGGTTGGGTCTACTACTCATTGGCACAAGGAAACTTAAAAATCACCCAAATAATTTTGTGGTCCTGAGAAGTGAGTGCTAATGACATGGTGTGGAGAGAGGATGCAGGGTCTCTTAACAATCCCAGCCTTTACAGTGGGTCTCCGCCCAACTTGGCTTAGAAATGATGGTGCCATCACTTTGAGGGATGAGCCTGAGGGAGCATCACTGGCTCTCCTTGGCCTTTGTAAGTCTTAGCAAAATTGGCTTGCTGTGGGGATGTAGAGGCCTTGAGAGGCCAGAAGACTGCCAGAAGTTGGGATGAGGAGGTCATGCAGCAGAAGACTCCAAGCTGCATGCTGGGAATGAGTTTAAACGGTTGGGACTGTGAACTCTGGCAATGAACGCCACTCTCTCACTGTCAAAAAACAGTGAGATAGAAGCACTGTGCCTCTGCAGCTTAAGTTCACGGAGCAGGACAGACCAGACCAGACCATGTGTTACAGAGGACACAGGGTTATTTGTACATTCTATCTCCTTAGCACAAGCACTAGGTTGAGTTAGCTACATTCCCCCATATACTCTGACAACATTTTTACAAATAGCAGGGCAAGGATAAGATAGTTTGAAATACTTAAAAGAGACTGTAATACCAAAAGAGACTGAGCTGCCTTAAGGGAATAATTAAACTATTGGATCTAAGTTTACCAGATTAGATTAACATTTATATTCTCCTCTGTTAACTGGTCGTATAGGTGTGTATGTTTGTATGTGTAGAAAAAAATGTGAGAATGAGAACATGGGAATATAGCCAATATTTTATAATAACTAAAAATGGAGTATAACATTTAAAACTTGTGAATAACTATATTGCACACTTGTAACTTATGTAATATTGTACATTAACTATACTTCATTAGAAAAAATTTTTTTTAATTTAAAAATAGGAGATTCCTTTCAAGGAGATGGGTAAGATTGTGAGAAGAGCACAGTTTTGTAGGGGGAAATCAAAAGTTCTATTTTGCACATGTTAAATATGAGATGCCTATTAGACATCTAAATGGAAAGGATGAGTAGGCATTTAGGTATGTGAGCCTGAAATTCAGAAAAGAGGACTACACTGGAGATAAAATGTAGGCATTGTCAGCAAATAGTGTTTATGTGCCAGGGCATGGCTTGTCCTTGGCAATTCAAGTGTTTGAAGAATGTATACTTTTCACTACTTATCTTTTGGCAACATTGCATGCACAGCTGGGATGGAGGATGGAAGCTTGACTGATTTTCCTTTTCCCTTGACCATAAGCCTAAGAAAAATGGAAAAGTAGGAGTAGATTTAGTTGAACTAGAGGGTATGTATTGGTGTTGAGTACAAAATTCTTAGACATCTGTGTGGTTTCCCATGAGGAAGGGAACAAGGCAAACCTGCCCACACTCCCTACAAGCTTCACAGAAGGAGTAGTGAGGACACAATTTGCATGCCACCCAGGTCAATATTTTGAGAAGAAAAGTCCTATCCTTTTGTAGCCTCCTGGTTTAATACAAAGGCACAAGAAGAGTAGACATGAAAGAGGAGATTAAACACTAACAAAAGCCACTTGTCTCCCACTGTTTCCACCTCTTTAACTTCTAAAAATAACATCTTTGAGAGCTGGGCCTACATATACATCTGTTGAGGTTTTCACCGTCCTTGTGTCATATTCATGCTTCATGATGAGGAGAAATTTAAGGCATGTACCTCTCACTCCCTTCCTTCCATTTACCTCTCCTTCACACATCCATCTTCCCCAATTGTGTTCAGACATAACAGTGGAAGCAAATGCTCTATCTATTTCATGTCTCTGGGGATGGATGCCATCTTTCTAAGTAGATGCACGTGGATCGATCTTCTCTGCATCACTGACATAATATAAAACTCCCACTCTTTTGAGGTCCCCACAGGTCCATTGTCATTCCTGACTTGTTTTCAGTTGCTGATTCTGCAGAGTCTATCTTGTTCTTGAGATAAACATAGTCTCCTTTTCTGAGAGGCTTGAGCAAAGTATAGGAGAAAGGTTAGTAAATTATGGCAGTAATGATGTAAAGTATGCTAATATTGACAGCTACCATTCATTAAATATCTTCTTATGTTCTAGGTCACTGTGTTCATCTCTTTGCCTGTCTTATCTCAGATACATGTGAAGTGGGGTTTGGGAGGCCATGTACATGGTGGTTAGGGCCAAAGCTCTGAAGCCAAACTGTCTGGGTTAGAATTTTGGTAGCATCACTCATTGCTGTGTGATCTGGATCCCCATTTTTCTTGATTTTTTTCATCTGAGTAATATGAATAGTAATAGTGAGGATAATAAGGGTACCAACTGCAGAGAGTGGCTTCAAGGACTAAATGTGATAATATAAAGAAACAAAATTTGACATATCAAGAAACTAGAAAAACACTCGGCCCATAGTAAGTGATCCATAAATATCAGCTGTATAAATATCAGTATTATATTTGTCCTCCTGTCAAAAATGAGAAGAATAAATCAAATGCAAGTGATCCTAAACTGCACCATGATAGGTGGTATATCTGGACTTAAAGTCAGGTTTGTTTCAGGCTATATATCTTCCAGTGGTACAGGGGCCAAAATGGCCCCATAACAGACTCCTGACATTTGTATATAACTAACGAATGTTTCCTTCTAACATAAGAAATGGTGGTAAACACATCATGTGCTGTATCACACAGGTACATGTTATATCACTGTCAAGAGAAGACCACAGTGTTCCCATTTTACCCGACTCTTGTACTAGTTCAGGTGGCCTTGATCTACGTGCAAACTAAAACAACAACAATAATAACAAAACCCCCAGCAACTATGTGAGAAGGTCAGTGCACCTGACCACTACCACATCAGATCCCAGGCTGCAGAGTCCTGCCTTCACAGTCGAGCCTGTGCATGTACTTTGTAAACTTTAAAGCTTTTATAATTATCATTCTGGGATGCCTACTGTGTGGGTGCCAATACCTAGGAATATTTGTGCCATCTGGGTAGAAATTAAAAGTCCCTGAAAGTTGACATTATAACTCTCATTGCATTTTTCCTCTCTATTTTTCTGGTTTCTAATGTTGACAACCACCCACATGGTATTCACTGGTTCTCAGTGTAGCCCACAGAAACGCCAGCTGGCTGCATGCCAGTGTCAGGAGAATGAGATTGTGGGGAGCTTCCTCATAGCAAAACCTTGTCAACGACCAGCTTTATTTCGGAATCTGAAATATTTTTCTTTTTCTGTCCCTTTGGTTTCTCTTTCCACCTGGGAGTGGGACCAAGGATGGGTTACTAATTACATTGTGGTAGCTGTGATTCGTAACAACCCCAGCCCTCATCTTTATGCAGCATCACTCACTTAGCTGGTCCAGCTAATACTCGGAGATCGGATGGGGCAGCCAACGTGCACATGCAACATCGCAGGAACTCAGCTGTGCCTCCTAGTAGCTCCACGCTGGCTTTTAAAATATGATTTGTTTTCTCCAAACCTGTCCAACGCACAACATCCAGGAAGATACATGATAAAAACACAAAATCTGCCTCCTGCTTATTTTTGACAGTTATAACAATCTTTGTCTTCAATGAATAGAAATGCTAAGTTTATCTGTTTGAGAATCGATGACTACCGAAATTCAAACAGAAGCATTTCAAAACCCAAGACCTTTCTTCTATCCTAATAACAATTCCTCAGGTAGCAGCACAGCCTCCAAGGAGTATTCTTTAGTTTGGAATCTGGTCTTGTGTACATTGGATTGCTGATTAGAGCAATAATAAATGAAGGAAGTTTGCAGAGTGCACAGCACTTCCTAGACTGTATAAAAACATGTTATCTTTTACTCAACAGGCATAATGCTTTAAAAATGGAACCTCACTAGCTTCAGGACCTATTTTGGCCTCCAAAATCTCCCAGCCAAGAAATCTAAGGGCTTCTGACTGCATGTATTTTGCACATAATGAAAATACATCGTGAGCCTTCAACCTGTGTGTGATGTGTGCATATCAGTACAGTAACTCTATGTGTTACTGTGCTTGTATTAATCTGCCAGGAATGAGAGCAGTTCACTGACTTAAATGTCTTTAGAGAATGATGGAGTCAGGATACAGAGGCTTGTCATTCGAGGTGTATTTGGTTTATACTCGGTCCTGTGGTGGTTCAGAACTCTGTATTATCACATGCGGAGCATCGCCTCCTACCAAGGCTCTCAGGGGCTGCCATATTGGATTCCAAGTGGCTCTGGGTTTGGGAGCAACAACAAAAGAGAGGGATTGATTGGTGCCCCTCCTCTACCATAGACCTGAGGTTTCCTTTTATCTGCAACTCTGGACCCAGGGCTGTCCAGTAATTTATTTAAAATGCAGCTATGTTTTGGAATATTTAAGTTGTTTCTGCTCTGGGTATATTGTGTATTTCTTTGGTAGAACAACAGTTAAGCTAGTATTTACTGAGTACTATGTTCTAGGCAGGTTCTAAGGGCTTTACATGTGTTAGTCCATTTAATCAGCATAGCAATCCTATTAAGTAGCATAACTATTTTCCCAATTTCCTGATGAGGACATTAAAACACAGCAAGGTTAAGTGATTTTCTTAGGGTCACACGGTAAATGGTAGAGGGGAAATAGGTCCAGTGCTTTTAACCACTATGGCCATGGACTTTGAGAGACAGCTTTTATGTAGAAGTAGCAGTAAAGAAATTTTTTAATATCAGGTCAATCCAGAGGAGAAGCTAGAAACCTCTGATTTATGATACATAAACTTCTTGGTTTTTCAGACTACTTTGCCCTGTTAACAAGAGCATCTAAGAGTCCTCGAATTGGGGGAAAATCCTAAATCTATTGTAGCTACACATTTTCTCCTTTTGCAACAAAAATATTCTGAATGTGTAAAATACATGAAAAAATTGCAACTAGTAAGAGATATGAACATAAAGATTTTCTTACCCCATGTGCTGGTAATAGAATAGATGTTTCCAGAACTGGTACCATCCACAGTTTTAAGTCTTACCTAAGAAGGAGATAGGGCTCCACTCCAAAGGAATGCAGGGTTCGCTATATTAAATCGTTTGTCTGGCGATTGTACCTAGAGTAAGGAGTGCTGCTGTACCCACCAATCATTTGTTAGCTTCACACACAGTTGTAGGACATTTTCTATAAATGCATTTTCTGTAGATGGTGCATTTGATCAAGAACTAGACATTTCAAGGGATGCCTCTGAGTAGAAAGTTTTGATTTGCTTCTATTAGGTCTAGCCCTGTCTCACAATGAGTCTTGGTTCCCCCTGAGTCTTGAGATGTTGCAAGTATCTGAGGTAGTACTGAGTGACTGGTATTCCCAAGGAACCTAATACAATAAGGACCAATTGAAACTCTGCCCTTGGAGACTCACGTGTATACTTTACCTTGGTCTGTGGCCAGGACACAGGAGATGGATGAGCCATCGGTTCATTTATTTCAATTAATTCCATATCACTCCACATCACCAATCCATTTCACTCCAGAGTAATACCAACAGCGTTCTCTTTTTGGCCTGAACCAGTGAGTCCTTTAGATGTCCAGTGCTACCTCCTAATTATTTTCATTCTTGCTCCCCCTGCCCACACACAAAAAAAGTCATTAGCAGTACTGTGCGTGATTTGGTTGATTCACCTGCCAGTTTTGCTACACTCAGAATTCTAGAGCAGATCTGCAAATGAAAGGGTGTCCAAGTAAAGACTCTACATGTGAGGATAATTCACTAACTAATGGTTGCACTGCTAATTTGATTTTGCTGCTGATCAGAGATATGAAGAGAATTGTAATTGAAACGCATTGCCACCAATTTGTAAATATTGGTACACATTATCCATCATTGTTATGCTATTAACATAAATTATCACATAGATGTAATTTAAAACTGTTAACTGATACAAGTATAACTTTTTCCTGGTGACAATTACACATAAAGGAAAGAGGTCAGGCTAAATGTTGCATGGTATTATTGCATGGACTATTGATGGACAGTAGTGATTAAGTGATGTTAGCACTGAAAAATTACTTTGTTCCTAGCATTTCTATTAATTTTCTGTTATACATGAATTTAAAATATCATATTCAAATAAACAATAAATTTTTCTTAAAAACACACTCTCGGGGTTAACTTTTCTAAAGTCACTATTCTGCTTCATGTCAATTTAATATTCATTTTAATGAGTTTTTGTTTCATGTTTTTTAGCTGCGTACTTAGCTATAAAACATTTTCTTTAAAAAATTACAAGACACTAACTCACTACTAGTGAACTCTTGGTTGCGTACATGAATTCCCAATTCATTTGTATATTGATGAATTGTGTCCTATATTCTTAAGCAAATTAGTACTAGAAATAATAAGCTTATGCTTCAGAAGGTGAGTATTCAGTTTGACTAAGGGAATTGGGATATGTGGGCAGATTCTGTGTTGATGCTATGATACGATGAAGAAAGATTTTCAGTGGAGTCTATCACATTATGTCCTGTATGTGACTTTGGGAATATAACTAATGAAAGGGAAACTAAGCTCAATTATAGGATGAGAGATAAAGTCAAATGATGAGCACTGGATATTTCAGGTTTAAGCTTTGAAAATCTTAAGTGCTTGAAGCTTCTCAGCCAGAGGTTAGGTTGTCAGTGAATATCACAATAAAAACACTAGACAAGTCATTCCTAGAAATGTTCCATGAGATCTTAACTACAACAGATGTCAAGGACAAAATGTAAAATGACAAATAGACCCTTAACACAATAATGTGCTATAATTTTATCTCCTCCCAAAGGGTTCCATCAGTGCTAGGACTGTTGAGTCTATGAGAGTCATGTGTTACAAGTATTTATGAGATGGAGAAGAAACAACATATGTGACATTCTGCTGCTGTGAAATGGGAGGCCCAGACTGATTTCTCAGTACTCAGGTCAGAAAATAATTGCACATAAACTTATAGAGAACATGTGACAATAATTCTTTGTTATTCTCAACTGTGGAACACTAAATTCTGAGTCAGGATTTAGTGGGCTGTTTCTAAGTGATAAGTTCTAATCTAATCACGAAGGGTGAAAGACATATCATCAAAATTACTCTTGAAAACCTCAGGAAGTTGCCCTATCGAAGACCTAGACACCTTCTTAGGAAATCCAGAGCTGCCAGTTTTCTCTCAGGTTGTGTAGATCAGATTTCTGTGCACACCAGAGGCAGTAGATGTCATCTGTCTAGGGCCATAATGCACAAGAAGGATATATGTATAAGCACCAGAGTCTGAGTCAACAGAGCAAGGACAGTCACATGATGAGGGGCATGTAAGAACCGGGGCAGGTTGAAGGAACAGATTTTCATCTTCTCACATTCCATCCACACTTCTCTGAGATTTATAGGGACTGAGTGAAATTGCTGAAACTGCTGGCCTAATTGCTTTATTTAAATAGCTATCTTTCACATTCTTCTTCTCTTTGCTCCCTCTCTTTTCTCTTCCTCTTTTCTCCCTTCCCTTACCTCCCCTCCACTACTAATTCTCAACAGAACATTATTTAGCATCACCCTGACAGTCTCTTTGAGATAGAATAGAAACATTAAGACTTAAAAAACTTGTATGTAGCGTATTCTCAGCTCTAAGATCTCTAATTTGTTCAAACCTCTATACTTATTTTATGTTGATAGGGATTCTTAATGTTTTTGTAATTTTGAGATTTGAGTAGATTCTGAAAGGACCCTTTCCCAGAAAAAGGTACTATAAACATTCAAACTCAACATAAACAAAAATCAAGATCCATTCATGGTCCTATAATTTTTAACTAAGATTCTCTAGACTACCACAGATTTCTCCTTCAACTAGCAGGTGGTCCACGTTCTCACAATCTAATATTCTCTCCTATATCAGCACTTTAGAGGGGACCTGTAAGGCTGATAAGGACAGAATACTAAGATTGAATAGCTAACATTCATTAAATGCTTAAAGATGTACAGGCACTAGTATCAGTTAACTCATTTACCATTTATCACAACCTGATGACGTGTCCTGTTATCCTCATTTTACTGTTAAGGAAACTGAGGTCAGGAAGGTTAAGGAATTTGCCTAGAAAACACAACTAGTAAGTGACTGAGTCATGATTTGAGGTCAGAAAGTCTGGTTTGAGAGTCCAAGCTCTTAACCACTATGCAGTATAAAATTAACTGGGTGTCCTTTCTGCTCAGTTTGGTAAAAAGAGAAGAGAAGATGATCATGGTTATACTGTACCATCAAATTGTGACCCTGTGACAGTTGTCATTTCTACCAGTGCTTCCCTCCTTAGAAGAGGATGTGCCGCCTCTTAGTACTTGAAGCTGGCTGCTGACCTACAACAACATCCAGCCAGTCTTACAATCAGTCCCCTTGGTAAGAACTTCAGTTGATTTCTAGCAGTTTAACAATCTGATTCCTGATTCTTAAAAGGACTATACCTATTTTTCAGAACAAGCTAATTAAACATTACTGTTTGGTTTACAATCAAAATATAATTTCAAAGACTATTTAATAAAAATAATATTATTTAGGACATGTGGCTGCAAGTATCAGAAATTTAACTTGTTATAACTTAAGGAAGAAAAAAAAATATTGGGTCATTATCTCCAAAGATCTACAGAACAGTGAAGTCATGGAAAAATACAGAGAAGCTAATACTATTGGATATCTTTTGTCCTCATCTGCTTTTCCTTTTATTCGTTTTCCCTTATTGCTAACTGGCCTTTTCCAAATGGCAGGAAACATGAAGCACCATAGCTTACACGTTTTACGTTTTACATCTTAATCACAAAAGGGAGACAGTTTTCTCATTTTCTTCATGTCCAGTTCAAGAATCTAAGACAATATATTTTATGGACACAACTTGGTTAAATTTCCCAAGGGCTTGTTCCCTGGAACAAATAAAATGTGACTAGGGATAGAGGGGTTGGATCGTTTGAAAACATATTAGGTCCATAGAAGTATGTGGATGGAGTAGGAAGTGAGAAGTTCCCAGGAAAAGGGACAGAGTGATAGACAACCCTTACTGAATGGCTATGAAAGAAAACTCAACTCAATTTATTTGCTTGAAGTTAGCATTAAATTATAGAGAACTATTGGAAAGAGGGCTTGAAAACTTATTTCTTGCTTTACACATTGGGGGGAAAATGGTGTGCAAATCAAATTTGTGTTAATCCAGTAAATAAGTGACTGGAAAATTTTATTATAAATATTTCAGCAAAAGTAATGTTATTACAGTAAATAATATCAACCTCAATTTGGATTTTCATATCGGTTTAGAGTGAGACAAAATTGTAATGGGAAGCCAACGGGTATAAGAATCACCTTTCTTCAAAGCACAGCTGTGGCGTCCTGCCGAATGACCTTCTGGAGGAGTCTGGGACTTGCGCTGAGGGAACTAAGCTCAGAAGGAAAGTGGACGGGCACAGTTTATGGACTGATGTGTCAAAGGTTTCCTCATAGTCTAATGTCACCTGGTGTTTTTTAATGAAATAAGCAAAATAGAATTAATACATATGACATTTTAAGTAACATGATTCTGAGACATGGGCCTGAGTCCACTCCTAGAAGAATCTGTAGTTTTTGAGAGGGAGATCTCACTGGTGTAGCTACACCTGCCTTACATTGCTGTCACTATGCTGAGTAAAAGATGCTTCTACACAGCGTGTTCTTAGGAATTATGTTAGTAATAAAGGCTTGTAACTTATGGAGGTCATATTTTCAGCATTGAACAAGAATCAGGATGTGAAGGACAAGTTTCTCATTCTGTCTCACTCACATTAAGTGAGAAAAAGAAATTTACGTGTGAGACTTTATGTATTTAAAAATACATGTGAGTCAGGACAGCCTCTTCAATAAGTGGTGCTAGGAAAACTGGACACATAAAAGAATGAAATTAGAACACTCCCTAACAATATACTGAAAAATAAACTCAAAATGGATTAAAGACATTATAAAACTCTTAGAGGAAAACATAGGCAGAACGCTCTTTGACATAAATCACAGCAAGATTTTTTTTGACCCACCTCCTAGAGTAATGAAAATAAAACCAAAAATAAACAAATGGGACCTAATTAAGCTTAAAAGCTTTTGCACAACAAAGGAAACCATAAATAAGACAAAAAGACAACCCTCAAAATGGGAGAAACTATTTGCAAATGAAGCAACTAACAAAGGACTAATCTCCAAAATACACAAACAGCTCATGCAGCTCATACATCCAAAAAACAAACAAACCAATCAAAAAATGGGTGGAAGACCTAAATAGACATTTCTCCAAAGAAGACATACAGATGGCCAACAAACACATGAAAGGATGCTCAACATCACTAATTATTAGAGGAATGCAAATCAATATTACAATGAGATATCACTTCACACTGGTCAGAATGGCCATCATCAAAAAATCTACAAACAATAAATGCTGGAGACGGTATGGAGAAAATGGAACCCACTTGCACCATTGGTGGGAGAGTAAATTGATACGACCACTATGGAGAACAGTATGGTGGTTCCTTAAAAAACTAAAAATAGAACTATCATATGACCCAGCAATCCTACTACTGGGCATATACCCAGAGAAAACCATAATTCAAAAAGACACATGCACCCTAGTGTTCACTGCAGCACTATTTACAATAGCCAGGACATGGAAGCAACCTAAATGTCCATCAATGGAGGAATGGATAAAGAAGATGTGGTACCTATATACAGTGGAATATTACTCAGCCATGGGAAGGAATGAAATGGGGTTATTTGTAGAGACATGGATGGACCCAGAGACTGTCATACAGAGTGAAGTAAGTCAGAAAGAGAAAAACAAATATCATATACTAATGCATATATGTGGCATCTTAAAAATGGTATAGATGATCTTATTTGCAAAGCAGAAATAGAGACACAGATATAGAGGACAAGTGTATGGATGCCAGGGGTGGGGATGGGATGAATTGGGAGATGAGGATTGACATATATACACTACCGATACTATGTATAAAATAGATACCCAATAAGGACCTACTATATAGCACAGGGAACTCTTCTCAATGCTCTGTGGTGACCTAAATGGGAAGGAAATCCAAAAAAGAGGGGATATATGTATACACATAGCTGATTCACTTTGCTGTACAGTAGAAACTAACACAACATTGCAAAGTAATTATATTCCAATTTAAAAAATAATAAATAAATAAATACCAGATCTGCCTTTAAAAAAAAAAAATATGTGGGAGTCAGATTGAAGCCTTTCTCCTTGACCAGCTTGAGTGAGTGTGAGAAACAATGTGGTGTGGATGGGCACATGCAGCTCTGAACTCCATCATTTGGAAAAATGAATAGCAGAAAGTTTTAGCTTTAATGCTTTTTAAAAATGTACTTTATGTTTAGATTTATAGTTAATATTTAAAAATCTCTTTCATCTACCATTAACTCTGAGAGCATGATGATGGAACACTAATATCAATTTGTAGCAGTTTTATGGGGGGAGTAGATGTACGCATTTGCACAGCAAGTTCAAAGGACAATTTAAGATTGAACAAATGTAACCAAGAATTTATGGTGATAGTAGGCCATCTCAGTAGCTTGAAAGGGACAAGATGGTATATATGGGGAGAGAGGGAACAGAAGGATGAGATATGGTGGGGAAAATGCAAGAAGGGTGTGAAATTAGTAAGAAACAAATTGTGTTTATACATAATCACAGACATTGATTCTATATAGAGGAAAAAGAAAATAGGATGTTAGAATTATAATTTGTGAGAAAGAAAATCCAGCATGCTTCTTGGTCATTTAGAATTATGACTCATTACCCATTATGCCATTGGAAGGCATTAATATATAGTTGGTCAAGAGTATGGGCTGTAGAGTCTAAGTTCAAAAATCTTTCTCACTGGTTGTGTGACCTTGGACAACTTAATCTTTTAAATCTCAGATCTACTATCTTCAGAATGTGGGTAAGAATAGAAGCTGCTTGAGAAGGTTATTCTGATTTAATGAGCAAATCCATATAATGTTACTACCATAGTGCCTGCTATACAGCAACGGCTTAATAAAGTTTCCTATTATTTATGACTCAGTCATTAATTCCCTCTCCTCACTTATGGATAGAAAAATCTGTCCCAACACATACATGCACATCGTGGTCATATTCTTGGCTTCAGTACTCACTGGAATGGCCTTAACATTGTCTGATCATGGATAACTCTTTGACCAAGGAAAAGTAATGGACTGCTCAAGATAGAAGGTGACAAAGTCATAACTACCATTCCTACTGATGGGTAAGCTGAGTCCCAGAATGCCTATGCTTCCTTCATAAGATTACCCAACTAACTGGTGTTAGATTAATGATTTTTCCATTATAACATTTATTCTTAAGATCCTCTGGGGACCAGGAACATCTATGAGCACCTGACAAAAGCTGTAGACTTTATCCTCAACTAATGTATCTCTGCACATATAAAACATTTTGCATATAATCTCAGGGAAATCCCCCACCACCACACCCAACACACACACACATTCACAGGCTCTTGGTTATGGACTCTAGCTCATCAACACCCTCCTTATTTTGCACCTTGAAAAAAATAACTTTCGGTTAGATTCATCCTTGTTTTTCTTCCCATCCTTGTCCTTCATGTAGAGACTTTTATTCTCTCTTCCCCCTGTTCACTAGACCATAGACACAGGAACAGGAGATCTAGAAGCAATGACTTATGTTATATTTTAAAGCTGGTTTGAACCTAGAGGTCTTACCCCCTGCATCCTTTGGAAATGTTTCAAGAAATACACAACCAACTCCAAGAAAAAAAACTTCTACCAAATCCCTCAGGAACAGAGCAAAGAATAAATTAGGAAAAACATAAATGTGGGAGTATGTCCATATGTGTGGCTGTTCTAATTTTTATTATATCAAGAACATGTGAAATGAGATGGTGCCTCTAGATTTGTGCTCATAACAGAGAAAAAAAGTGCCCAAAATCATTGCTTTCTTTACCTCCTGCAGATGATGACTTGTGGTTCAGCTGGAAACTTATATCCAAACTAAAGTTTTCTTGTCAGTGGTGGAATGATTTATTTTTTTCTTTTGGAAAAGTTACAAGCATCTCTCTGTATGCAAAAGAGTGAACAGTGGTAGACATAAGAGAATGGAAGGAAAGGAGTGATTTGCTTTCAAAGTAACAAATGGTTATTAGAGTATTGGTGAAGGAATAAGAGGGGGAGGCAAAACATCGGAGTGTGAGAGGGGAGAGAGGAGAAGAAAGGAGAAGCATAGGGAGATCAGATTGCCAGCTGTTCATCCACCCCTCTGTTGGTGGCAGACAGAGGACCCCCACTGTCCCTTCCAACCTAGCCTAAAGCCCCCAGATAGAATAGCACGTGCATTAGCATACGAGGGATATCATAACAAAACTCCACAGACTGGGTGGCTTACACAACAGACACTTATTTTCTCACAGTTTTGGAGTCCGGAAGTCCAAGATCAATGTGTCAGCAGGGTTGGTTTCTACTGAGACTTCTTTTCTTGGCTTACAGATGACCACCTTCTCTCTGTGTCCTCACATGGTATTTCCTCTGAGTTTGCACATCCCTGGTGTCTCTTTTGTGTGTTCAAATTTCCTCTTATAAGGACACCAGTCAGACTGGATTAGGGCCACCTTAACGGCCTCATTTTCTTAACACCCTCCTTAAAAGCTTTATCTCCAAGTGCAGTCACATTCTGAGGTACTGGGTGTTCGGACTTCACCGTATGATTTGGAGGAGACACAGTTCAGCCCATAACAGCAGAGGAGCTTGTCAGCCTGCCAGCCTCATAAAAATGGTCATCCAGGCAGAGGGGAGCAGAAGTTTCTGTGTTTTTCATCGGAGTAATATTTCTGTAAGGTAGAGTGATGCAAGGTGGGCTCACCACTTACATTTTGAGCCATCAGGATTTGAAAGATGTAAAGTAGACAGTGATGACTCTGGCTCTTTGACCAAGGTAAGTCCCAAATCCTACACCAGCTCTCTCTGCAAAAATCTGAGGTCTCTGGAACAAAAGATTTTCTGTAACCCTGAGAATGGATCTCCAAGAAGGCTGCCAACCCTAACATAAAGGCTTTGCTTCTGTCCAGCTCTCACTGCTGTGTATACTCACCATGGTGGAACATTTCCAATCCTGTCAGCTTGTCTTTGATTTTACATTTTTTATAGTAACTTTCTAGCCAAATATCAATGCTGCCCACTGTCTTTTAGATGTTCAAAATCAAAAGTTGCACAGTGGCTATGTTTTTATTTTATTTAAGGATTATTTCTATTTTTGGCAATCTTTGACAGCTCTTTTCAGCACTGACGCTACAGTAAACCCATTGAAACTCTGACTTTTATGGAGAGCAAACAAGCCAGAGAATTATTTCACCCAACTAAGATGAGAGACAGATTTTTGTTATCTTCCGTCTCCAAAAATCCTATATATCTCCATTAAAGGTTTACTTTAAGAATGGAATTTTGTGTCTTGCTTGCATTTTCTAAACTTTGGAGTATTTCACATAAAATAGAAAAGTACCTTTCATATCTTTTATTTAAAGCCAGGACATCTTCTGGGCCAAAGAGGTGACTTTTAGAAATGGAGCTAGGACATGATCTTTTGCCCCAAATGGGAGACAAATCTAAAGTGTGCTGAGCTAAGAAGCCAGACAGGTTTCAGAAATCTCTTACCATATTTATTTTTATCTGTATACTTCGTCTCATGTCCATTCCCATATGATCTGCCATCAATTACCCATTGTAATGGAAACCTCGCGTTTCTTATAAGGTAGAGATACAATAAAAGTAACTGGAGGCCAGTGAGGCTGCCAGTTCAGCTTTTGTCTGCCCCTGCACATCCCTGACTCCTTCTTATGGCCTTGTTGGTAAAAGTATCCATTTGTATATTTCTTCCTTTCTGCCTTTTAAAGTTCATGGGGAAAATTATCATGTTTTGTTTCAAGGCACATTGGAATCAGATCAGGAATTGAAATCTTGGCCCTGCACTTGCTGTGCCAACTTGGATGAGTCTCTTATCCTTTTTTCTGCCTTAGTTTCCTCATCTCTTAATTGGTGCTCCGAAGAATAAATGAGATTACATTTATAAAGCACTTAGTCTAGTGCATGGCTACATAGTATCAGCAGTCTACAAGTGGAAACTATTTGTATATTTCTTATTCTCTCTCCTTATTATCTCTTTCATTTTGGTCCCATCTCCTCTCCACTCCTCCCCTCTCCTTTCTCTCCTTTACTGTCCAGTTTTCTCTTTCTCCTAACAATAACATAGTATATGCACACCTTTGCCCGTGACCCAATCCAGTGAGTCTCAAGCAAGGGCTGTATTGGGTACACTTAAGGATGTTTAAGTATTTCAAAAGCCTGAGGGAAGTCTTAAATTGATCTGTAATAGCACTTCATTGTTTCTTTTCTTTTGACTCCAATTAGGTGAACTCAGTATAGAGAAACTGCTTCCTGTTTATCAGCAGCTCTGATGAGGAGTTATAAATGTCTTGCATTAATAAGGGAGAGAGAGAATGGGAAAAAGGAATCAACTTATAAACACATTTTTTTTCTGGGAATTACATCTTTCAAAATGTGAAGTCCATGAGGATTGAGAAAGAGAATTAAAAAAATTAAACACATTTTTTTCTCTTTTCTCATCTCTAAATTAAAAAAGACATAGACTAGATGCTTTTACCCGTCCTGAATACTAGTGGTATGGACCATGTCAGCCTGACTCTTAATTGAAAGGTGTTTTTGTTGTTGTTATTTTTGGGGGGGTACGCGGGCCTCTCACTGCTGTGGCCTCTCCGGTTGTGGAGCACAGGCTCTGGACGCGCAGGCTCAGCGGCCATGGCTCACGGGCCCAGCTGCTCCGTGGCATGTGGGATCTTCCCGGTCCGGGGCACGAACCCATGTCCCCTGCATCGGCAGGCGGACTCTCAATCACTGCGCCACCAGGGAAGCCCTGAAAGGTGTTTTGGTGTCTGAGGCCATTAGCGCTTTCACTGAGGGACACTATAAGAAAAATGTTTATGAATCACATCATTGTGTTAGTTGTTCAGGAATATTATTGAGAACATTGCCTGATACATTATTCAGCATGGCTCATGTATGAAAGCCATTCCACTATTTCATATTGGCATCTAGGAAACTTACAGTCAAATTCAAATCTCAATTCTAGCAACTGAAGTGGTCTTTACAGCTTACAATTTATATTTTATTATCCCAGATCCTGGTGTTTAAAAAACAACGTTTTCAGATTTTTCTATTTTATAATATCATTTACCTCGAATCCTCTCTAGAAAAATTCAGAGTATACATTAGTAAACAGCTCTCCTCCCTCCTCTGGCTTCTCTAACTTCTTAGCACTCACAGATACCATTTCCTCCAGAGGCCATTTCATTCACTCGCCTTCTTAGTCTCTATTTATCTCCTGTGTAAAATCAATGACTAATAATTTGTGCACATGGACGAAAAGAGAGGCATCTGTTCTTTCTCCTCTCCCAACCTCTAATTTTTGCATGTGGATTTCTGTTTGGCTTGTAGATGTTATTCTATGCTATCCGGTAAGAAGAAATCTACAGTGATAACTCGTACCCCGTATCATACCTGACTTTCCCTTATGGTCTTAATTTTGCTAGTGAAGACTGATATTTTTCTTTTCTCTATATTTCTCTTTTTGTTTGAGAATATCCAATATTTTATTTTGGAATATGTCATATTTTACGTTGAGAAGATGGGCTCCAGACAAAATTGTTCCTGAATTACTTAGTTTGTACCTTACTTAAAAACACTGGGTTGGGCTTCACTGGTGGTGCAGTGGTTGAGAGTCTGCCTGCCGATGCAGGGGACACGGGTTTGTGTCCCGGTCCGGGAGGATCGCACATGCCGCGGAGCAGCTGGGCCCGTGAGCCATGGCCGCTGAGCCTGCGCGTCCGGAGCCTGTGCTCCACAACGGGAGAGGCCACAGCAGTGAGAGGCCCGCGTACCACAAAAAAAAAAAATGGTTATTGCAAGCCACATTACCCACAGAATGTAGCTGGCTCATGCCAGTCCTTGATTTAGTAATTTACTATAGATTATTGAAGGGGGTTCACATTTTAATTTTTCAAATTGTTTCAAGAGCGTTTTGGTCATTTACAACAAAAACTTCAGTGAGCAGGATAAACATGTAACATTATTTTTTACAGAAGGATTGCTGAGACTGATAACTAAGATGGCATGTGGGTTAGCACATGGTGAAAGCCATGGATCTTGAGTAGGACTTCTTGGGTTTGAATCCCAGAGTCTTCATTTATTTGCCACATGGTTTTGAACAAGTTACTTAGTCTTTCTGTACTTTATTGTTTTTGTCTTTTAATCTGTAAAATGGGTCAAAAATGACACTTTTAGCTTAGCTCAGAGCCTGGCGCATGAGCAGTATTATTGTTTTCATGATTAAAAATTTTCAGGATAAAATTGTCAAAACCGGCCTGCAATGAACTGGAACGTAATTACACTTTATTGCCTTAACTCCATGTCTCTTGGCTATTAGCTGTTGGGTTTCTGTTATCCAGAGAAAGCTGTTCTATAGCCCAGCATTATACTTGGACATTGGGGAACAAAAGGGAGCTCATGTAAAATGAAGCTGAAAAAGAAGTTGATGATTTAAATAAATGAGAATTGTTTCTTATAAAACCCAGGAAGGATAAAGAGCCCCAATCAGTTCATTAACCAGTCACTAAATGGTGTTTGTGTTATCTCCATGAATACTAAATGAATTCATTATGATATGTGCTATTATGGTGAATAGCAAATGAATGCATAATGATGGGCTTCATAAAAATATTCCTAATGGAGAAGTTATGCATTATCAAGCTGGTATCTAGAGTAACTAGGGCTTACATTTAAATGGGGGAAATAAATAATACTAGTCACGACATTGGTTAGTTGGAATTATTTGGGAAGGCTCTACAGAACTGAGAACACAGTTCATGTCTTGGTAATATATCAGTAGCCTCAGATGACTCTCAGTTTTTGGTTTCTGTCTTTTGTTACTGATGGCTGATATCTATTTTTGTCTTTGATTCAAAGAGAAGGATCCAATTATATGCAGCTAGTCAAGAGTAAACCTTTACTTTGTGATTAGAAAGATTAAGTGAGAAAGTCTTAAAGCGTTTTCAACCTTTCCTGCCCAGAGGCTATCTGAAGGAATGGTTATCACACTTCACCAATCTTCAGGTCAGTTGTTGTACATAAAATGCAGTGAACCCCCTCATCTGCCCACTTTCTCTCAGCATAAGAATAGAATAAATTTTAGAATTAACGGCATGAATAGTGTACCCTTGAAGTAATATTTGAATTTTATTGACCGTCATAAATAGATTATGAAATCATGGCAGCAACAAAATCACAGATGGTGTCTTATTATAAACTTGCAAACTGCAAGCAATGAGCCTGAAGACCACTCAGAGGGCACTTGTGGGCCATCAGTGGTCTAGAAACCACACTATGCTAACCTCTCATCTAAAGGTAGAATTAATTTCTTAGAAAAAAATTGACACAACTTCTTGATTTCATAATAAAATTAAAATACATCCAGGGCTTAAGTTTCAAGAACCAGCAGTTTTCTGTGTAACCCTAATTTATGAATTACATTTGAGCCTCTAAGAGAAATATTTAATGAGAAGTATAAAAAGTAAAAGAAATACAAAGTAAAACTTTACTAATGCAAGCAGTTTAACAATTCAATTAAATAACATTACTTGCAGCCTACAATGTGCAAGGCATTGAGGGAGATATGTAAATAAGACACTGTGTTAGTCTTCAAGAAATTTTCAATAGAGTTTGTCATGTACATATTTCACTGTGATATAAATTAAACTGGGATAAGACTTAGAACTAATATACACATAATGGAATGTGAATAATTATAGCAAAATAATAATAATCACTTACATAGGATTTTTTTGTGTGCCAGGAACCTTGCTAAACACTTTACATAAGTTATTTATTTAGTCCTCACAACAAGCCTATGATGTAGGCACTACTGTTATCCCCAATTTACGTGTGAAGAAATGGAGCCACAGACTGTAAAGTAACACAGAGATAGCTGACTGTGACCTTTTCTTGCTTTTCTTCTAGGAAGGAGTGTTTTACTGAGAAGAATTTTGAAGCTGTAGAAGAAGGTGGAGCCAGAAGATGGAAGAAGTTTGGATTCCTGATACCATAAAGAAGATTGGAGTTTCCAAAACAGAAGGTGATATCAAAAGCAACAGAGATATAAAATAGGGTGATTGGTGAAAAAAGCAAAGAAAGGTGTTTGATAACTAGAACATCAATGGTATTTTTGAGTGGTTCATGGAAGCATTAGTGCATGGACATGATTTCCAGATTAAACTTAAAGAAAGAATAGGGCATAAAAAAGTGAAGACAGTAAGTGACACCTGTCCTTTTGAGAAATTTGGTATTGAGGGCCAGGGGAGCAAGGATGAGATTAATTATAGGTATTTTTTAAAAAGAGAGCTTTTCAAAATAAGCATGGAATAGATTTAAGAGTGATTGTCAGAGGGGAGGAGTCGATGGAGACAAAGTGATTAAAGATGCAATCATCCCACCCTTTCTTGGGAGGGATATGCAATTTTATTTAATTTGTTTATTGAAATATAGTTGACATACAATATTATGTTAGTTTCAGGTGTACTACATAGTGATTTGTTATTTGCATACATTATGAAATGCTCACCATGATAAGTCTAGTAACCATCTGTCCCCATACAAAGTTATTACAATAGCATTGACCATATTCTTTAAACTGTGTATTACATCCCTGTGCCTTATTTATTTTATAACTGGAAGTTTGTATCTCTTAATCCTCTTCAGCTGTTTCACACTGCTCCCACACCCCACCCTTTAGGCAAACACCCTTTTCTTCTCTGTATCTATGAATCTGTTTTCATTTTGTTTTGTCTTGTTTTTTGGGATTCCACATATAAGTAAGATCATATGTCATTTGTCTTTCTCTGACTTATTTCATTTAGCATAATACACTTAGCTCCAATCATGTTGTTGCGATAACAATATTTCCTTTTTTTATGGCTGAGTAATGTTCTGTTACATATATATATATATATATATATATATATATTACAGCTCCTTTATCAAGTCATCTATCAATGGACACTTAGGTTGTTTATATATCTTGGTTATTGTAAATAATGCTGCAATGAAAATTGCATATATCTATTTGAATTCATGTTTTTGTTTTCTTCAGGAAAATACCCAGAAGTGAAATTGCTGGATACATGGAAGTTCTACTTTTAATGTTTTGAGGAACCTCTATTTTGTTTCCATAGTGGCTGTACCAAGTTACAATCCCACCAATAGTGCACAAAGGTTTTCATTTCTCCACATCCTCACCAACACTTGTTATTTGTGGTCTTTTTGATGACAGTCATTCTGAAAGGTGTGAGGTGGCATCTCATTGTGTTTTCAATTTGCATTTCCTTGATGATGTTAAGCATCTTTTCATGTGCCTGTTGATCATCTGTATGTTTTCTTTGGAAAAATGTCTATTCAGGGCCTCTGCCCATTTCTTAATCTGGCTGCTTTTTGATATTGAATTGTATGAGTTCTTTGTATATTTTAGATATTAACCTCTTTTGGCTACATCATTTGCATACATCTTCTCCCATTCAGTAGGCAGCCTTTTTATTTTTGTTGTTAGTTTCCTTTGCTGTGCAAAAGCTTTTTAGTTTGATTTTTTTTCTTTTGTTTACTTAATTGAAGAAACATATCAAAAAATATTGCTAAGATCAATGTTAAAGAGCATACTGTCTATGTTTTCTTCAAGATGTTTTATGGTTTCAGGTCTTATGTTTAAGTCTTTAATCCATTTTGAGTTAATTTTTGTATATGGTGTGAGAAAGTAGTCCAGTTTGAGTTTTTGCATGTAGCTGTCCAGTTTTTCCAGCATCATTTATTGAAGAGACTGTCTTTTCCACATTGTGTATTTTTACCTCTTTAGTCCTAGATTAATTGACCATATAGACTTGGGTTTATTTCTGGGCTCTCTATTCTGTTCCATTGATCTATGTGTCTGTTTTTGTGCCAATACCATGCTGTTTTGTTGACTGTTGTTTTCTAATAGTCTGAAATCAGGGCACGTGATACCTCCAGCTTTGTTCTTTTTTCTTTATTTGGCTATTCTAGGTCTTTTGTGTTGGTTTTTTATAGAATATTTGTTCACTTCTATGACAAATGACATTGGTGTTTTGACAGGGATTGCATTGAATCTGTAGATTGTCGTGGGTAGCATGTTAATTTTACCAATATTTATTCTTCCAAACCATGAGCACAGCATATTTTTCCATTTGTTTGTATTGTTTTCAATTTCTTTCATCAGTGCCTTATAGTTTTCCAAGTACAGGTCTTTTGTCTCCTTAATTAAATTTATTCCTAGATATTTAATTATTTTTAATGCAATAGTAAATGGGATTGCTTTCTTAATTTTTCTTTCTGATAGTTCAGTGTTAGTGCACAGAAACACAACAAATTTCTGCATTTTAATTTCATATCTTGCAACTTTACCAAATTCATTGATGAGCTCTAGTAGTTTTTGATGGCATCTTTAGTATTTTCTGTATAAAATATCACATCATCTGCAAAAAGTGACAATTTTACTTCTTCTTTTACAATTTGGATTCATTTTATTTATTTTTCTTGTCTTGTTGCTGTGGCTAGGACTTCCAATACTATGTTGAATGAAAGTAACAAGAGTGGTCATCCTTGTCTTGTTTCTTATCTTAGAGGAAATGATTTTAGCTTCTGACTGTGGAGTATGATGTTGGCTGCAGGCTTGTAATATATGGCTTTTATTATGTTGAGATATGTTTCCTCTATACCCACTTTGTTGAAATTTTTATCATAAATGAATTAATTCTGCCTAAATCTTTTTATGTATTTATTGAGATAATCAAATGATTATACTTCTTCACTTGGTTAATGTGGCATATCATATTGATCAATGTGCAGATATTGAAGCATCCTTACATCCCTGGGATAAATCCCACTTGATCATGGTGTCAAAAAGACGGATTTGTTGTTAGTTATAGGGATTGGACACCATGGTGTGAGGAAACATGGCTCAATGGTGATTTCCCTAGCTCAGACTCTTCATTAGCCAATGGACCTATTTCTTATTATTGTAATCCAAGGAGGGAAGGAAAGGAGCTTGTGACCAAGATAGAGAAGAAAAGTGAATCCAGGGAGTAATTTCAGGGAAGCCAAGAGAAAAGTTTGCTGATTTTTTCAATGTTTGGCAATTTCAATATCACTTGCATGTTTTCTGAAGAAATTTTTATCAATTTTTCAGACTCTGGACCTTCGTTAAAGAAAGTCTTACAACACACACATACACGCACACACACACACACCTACAGTTACTCTAACTATAATACACAAAAGCCTTAGTTTTGGGCTTCCCTGGTGGCACAGTGGTTGAGAGTCCATCTGCCGATGCAGGGGACACAGGTTCGTGCCCCGGTCCAGGAAGATCCCACATGCCGTGGAGCGGCTGGGCCTGTGAGCCATGGCCACTGAGCCTGCGCATCCGGAGCCTGTGCTCCGCAATGGGAGAGGCCACAACAGTGAGAGGTCCGCGTACTACAAAAA
Organism: Mesoplodon densirostris; assembly: GCF_025265405.1. Taxonomy (NCBI): domain Eukaryota; kingdom Metazoa; phylum Chordata; class Mammalia; order Artiodactyla; family Ziphiidae; genus Mesoplodon; species Mesoplodon densirostris. The sequence continues at coordinate 87,727,119 of NC_082662.1, forward strand.
ACAAACCAAAAAAAGCCTTAGTTTTGAGTAATTCCCTATATTACTTAAACATGTAATATATATGATGACTCAGGTAACTTTATCTTAACTTCATTAAAACAATGGCGTTAGAGCCTATGTAACTTATTAATGGCACATTACACATTTCAGAAATGAGAGAACTTTTCACATAGTGCCTAGCAAAATGTTAAATGAATTAAATGTAGTTAAACATGAGCTTTAACACACATCTCATTTAATACTCACAAAAATCCTGTGAAATAGGTGTCATTATCCTGTTTTACACATGAGGAAACATGTTAAGTGACTTGACTAAGGTTACAAGGGGTGGAGAGGAAAAGCATGGTCTTGAATGGGTCTCAAATATCCTAGTAGTACTTTCCCCTGCATTACATTTGTTTCGTTTGTACTTAAAATTGAAAGTATAAGGCAAGTTTAAACTATAAACTTCACTGTGTATTAAAAATTATAATATTTTTGTGTAATGACTTCTAAAAACTGTTCACAGTCTTGTACTGTGGCTTACACCTCAGCAGAAAAAGCTCTCAGCTCTTTGAGAGTGGGACCATTTTATGTAGCCTAAAAATGCTCTCAAATGAAGCCATTTAGTAGCAACTCCACAGACAGCCTCTGGAATATAAAGTACGAACAGAGTCTAAATGGGAAGAAATGTTTTTGTGGGGGAAGAATGCTATTATTAGCATCCTTAGAGTCACCATGCTCATGGTGTGGAACCTGAAGAAAAACAATGATGTAGATTTATTGATACTAGTCTCTAGTACCCTCCTGGAGGTAATTGATAATTAATTACTTATCTGTCCTTAATATCTTTTCTATTTCTACCATAACAACCATAATAAGAACACAAATGGTTTAATGCAATCATTTATTCCTTCCACAAACTCTTTTTAAGTAATTATTTGGTGCCAGGCACTGGGATTAGCATTTTCAATACAAATATCAACAGAGTTCCTAATCTATTCCCTTGAAGCTCTTGTTCTCTATTGTGTATATTTTAGGTATATATATATATACACACACACATATGTAGTATTACACATAAGACTGTTAAAATACATTATAAAAGTTATTATATTAATGATAACCTGGCATTATGCATCAAACTAACAGTTGTCCCAGACGACTCAAATTCTAAACTTTTTCAGGAGAGAAGCTGCCTTATATAGCACTTCTCTTCTCTCCCTAACATCTCACTTCCTCACCAGATGGTACAATGGCTTAGACTTAGTGAGTGGCCAAAAGTACTAATTAAATGATTTCTTGATTGGCTTTTGATAATCTTTATTCTTTTTTTTTTTTTTTTTAGAAATTTATTTATTTATTTATTTATTTATTTTTCTTTTTTTTTTTCGGTATGCGGGCCTCTCACTGTTGTGGCCTCTCCCGTTGCGGAGCACAGGCTCCGGACGCGCAGGCTCCGGACGCGCAGGCTCAGCGGCCATGGCTCACGGGCCCAGCCGCTCCGCGGCATATGGGATCCTCCCAGACCGGGGCACGAACCCGTATCCCCTGCATCGGCAGGCGGACTCTCAACCACTGCGCCACCAGGGAGGCCCTGATAATCTTTATTCTTTAAGGTATATATTTAGCATTTTTCTCCGCAGCAATAATTTTTAACCATCAGATAGATTTATTCTTTCATCAAACACTAATAAATGCTACTAGAGGTCCTAGGTAGTTTCTGGATAATTGTCACTGAGTTCAATTCACATCTAAACAAAGTCTTGATGCTCCAGGATTACTAAGGATGATTTGGCATATGTCAAAATTATTTCCTAAGGTCAGTAAAACAGGCAGTTTCTGCATAATGCCACCACCATGAAGTGATCTAACTTTCACATTCACATGTTGGCTTTATGTTTGCCCATCCAGAGGAGGAGAAAAAGTGAGAAAACCAAAATTTGCTTGGTCATAGAAGGCAAATCACTCAGTCAATTGTCTTGCCTCTCTAGGAAGCTATGGCTCAAAAACAAATTGAGCATATCTAAAGCTGATAAAGTGCCTAAGCTTCAAAAGCAAAACAAACCCAGAAACTGATAAATCCCTTTGCTTAAAAGCAAAACCAAAGAAATTTAAGTGACTAAGAGAGAAGCTTTTGTTTAGCAGCCAGGGATATGACACATAGTCTTGTGGGAGACTGGATGAGAATTAAATGATCGCATAAATGATCCCGTTGTTTTAATGGATGATTATGAAATGACCAAAAAAAAAAATATTGCGGTCTCAATTTGATCAGGGTTTAAGGTAATACAGTGGAACAAGTTTGATAATTAAAGAGCTCCAGGAAAACTGATATTTATTTAAAAAAAAATTAAAATAAGCCATTCTCCTCACTATGTAATTTAGTTGATGACATTTTTTGTTTGTTTATTTTCATGAAAACCACTTCATTCTTTATCAGCTAGGCTCACTCATTTCTAAGAAGTCAGGATTATGTGCCCCCAAAGTCGATGATGTACATTGCAGAGCAATCAAATCAGCTTGAAGCATAAAATCATTTTGTGATTAATTAGATTTGAACTAGCTCTTCTTTGGAGGATACTTTGTGGTAAATCCCACAATTTTTTTTTTTTTTTGTGTGTGTGTGTGTGTGTTATTTGGGCAGTATTTAGCCCCATGACCCTTTCTTACTTGTTGAAATACTCTCTACCTTTGGACTGCATGATAACTAACTCTCTTGATTTTTTCCCAATTTTTTTACTTCTTAGTCTCCTTTCTAGGGGTTTTCTTCTTTGCCCCATCTCTTTAACTTCTTAGTTTTCTGCCCCAGTTGTAATATATGATGAAGGGCATAAACTTTGAGACACACTGATTGTGGCTTCTCAATAACTATGGGATTTTGAGAAAATATTTTAGCTTTTTATGTCTTGTTTTCCCTCAATAATACGCCAAGATAATTATACTTGCCTGTGTGTTTCCTAGCGCTGCCACAACAAAGTACCATGACTTGGATGGCAGTCTCACAGTTTTAGAAACTAGAAGCAAGAAATTTAGTTGTTAGCAGGACCATGCTCCTTCTGAGACCTGCAGTTTTACCTCTTTCCAGATTCTGTTGGGTTGCTGGCAATATTTAGCATTTATTGGCTTGCAGTTGGGTAACTCCAATGTCTGTCTTTGTAATCACATGTTTTCTCCTTGTGTCTATGTCTTCACATGGCCGTCTTCTTATAAGGACAAGTTACATTGTATTAGAGGCCCACCCTACTCCAGTATGACCTCATTTTAACTTAACTAATCACATCTGCAATGACCTTATTTCCAAATAAATTCATATGCTGAGATACTGGAGATTAAGACTTTAACATATCTTTCTTGGGGGGACCATATCAACCCATAACACTGACCTATGGCATTCTTGTTTGAACTAGAATGACTGATCAATTGCTTGGTATCTAGTAAGTGCCACAAAATTATATTCTCTTCCTTTCTCCTTCATGCTGGGTTATAATTACAGTGTCTGTCCATGACTGATTTCAGTCTGTCCCAATGTCCTTAATCTTTTTCCAAAAATGTGCACTGAATGTGGTGAAAGTTGGGTCACCACGTTGATCTATTGATTCTCATCCTCATGCTGGTTTGTGAGGACATGGGCTAATTAATGTTATTTGGTGTTTTTGTTTAGAGAAGGACTTACTTGCACCTCATGCAGTGTTTACCCATTGTTGGCTTCTTTCTTTGTCATTTTACTCAGTTTTACCACAATCTCTTCCACACCACAAGATGCTTTTGTGCAAGAAATCAGATCACTCTAGGGAGAGGGTTAACGTCCACAGATAATGGACCCCAGGAGCACCTGATCTGAGACAGGAGGCAAGATGGCTCTGGAAGATACAAACTGTCCTAAGTTATGGATGCTCAAAGAAGAGTGGTTAGTTTTCATTGTAATACTTTACTTTTGGCTATGCTTACCTCCTGCCAGATTTCTAATTCCCTTAACATTTAAGATTGCCAAATCAGGCCATCTGTAAACATGAAAAGTTGTAAAACTTTTGGTCTTTCACCAAAGTGATAGTTTTAATATTCTGAACAGAAGAAGGAATGATTTTTCTGGTCCAAAAGTCCCAAACAATTTAGTTTGGAGTGGGTATACCTTCTTCCTTCTCCACCCTCTGTAATTCCTAGGGCTTTCTGAATGTGGGTGGATTTTGGTTCAATGACCATCTTTTTAAATTTTTCTTTTTTCCTCTCTTTCTGTCCAGAATGTGCCTTGGCAAGCATTGTGGAGAAGCCCAGCACAGCCTTTCATAAGCCAGAAAGGTTAAAACTGTGATGAAAGGACAGCACCAGCTCTCTGCTGTTGGTGAGTTATTCTGTTTATTCTACATATGTTTCCTTTTAATTAAAATGTCATTTTTAATTAAAAATGAAATGTCAAGAAGGAAAAAATTGGCAAAGTCTGGACTATTGCAATGAATGCAAGCAGAAAAAGTCAGTAGAGAGGAAAAAACTTTGAAAGGATGAGAACAGTATCTCATTCCCCATTTTTGTAGAAAGAAAAAAAATCCAGAAGAAGATTGGAGAGGTTTGAATGGTCCTTGTTGTTCATGGCACACACGCACATCTGCTTTATAACATGTTCCCATAATTAAAAAATATATATTTGATATGTGGGCACATGCTTTAAGTTAATGAGTGATGCTGATGGGTGCCACATTTTTCATAAGTGACAGAGTCACTAATGAGATGTAGCATTGACTGCAGAGGGCACCAATAAATTGTGTAAAACACCCTTGCTGGCCATTTGTTTAATATATTTTACAGAAGTTTAATGCCTTATAGCTTAATATGGAGCTTTTATTTTGTTATAAACACCCAAGCCTACAATGGGCTTTTCAAGAATTATGCATCATTTATGCCTCCAATTTCAGCATCGCTCTGATAGAGAATGTTCCACATTATGATTAAATCCTCAAAGGGATGCTTCCATAGACAACTAAATTCCATAAAAATAATTGCACGAGAGTATCCATCCCTTTTCCGAGAGTGTAGGAGCTGACACACGGTTAGGAAGATGGTGGGGCATGTAGAAATCAGCTGTGGAGGAATGACAAAAAAGTAGTTTTGGTATTGAATAAGGGAGAGACCGATGAGGAGTGAACCTCTCCCCAGCAGGTAGTACTTTGGTTTGGCCTTTCATCTCTTTCATTTTTGTCTTGTTTGCTCTTTTGATGAAAACTTCCCTTCCCTCTCCCTGTCTGCCCACGTTGGCTTTATTTTCTTCCTTCTGTGGTACCATGCTTTTCCTTGACTTGTGTCTGTGCATATCGTCTTCCTTATATTTGAAATATAATTTTTCCCCCTAACTCCCTTCCTAGCTACTCCTTCTCATCCTTTGGATCTCAGTTTATAAAATCAATTGTCAATAGCATCCAAATCTACTGCCTTTTCTCTACCATCAGTAGGCTCTGTGATTACCCGCCCACCACGATATTCTTTCATAACACCCTGGACCTCTCCCTTGTAGCACTTATTGCAACTGTAAGTAAATAATGAAATGCTTAACTTCCAACATAACTTTCCTACTTTTTCTAGAGTGTAAGCTCCAGGAGGGGAAACCATGCCTACCTTATTGATGGCTATGTCTCTAGCACCTGGCTCACTGACAAGTACATAGTAAATGTTAGATACATATTTGCTGTTGAATGAAATTTACTGTCAGTGAAGTAAGGCTCTGAGTGTGGTTAGTATGATTTGCTACAAAGCAGGTGGAAAGTAGTGTAGGTTCCTGCAGATTATGAACGGGCTTTACAAACATTCAAGCACACCTCTACTGTAGATTTAGCTCTGTCTCTAGTATGGCTGTGATCCATGAAAATGATAATAGTGTTTAGAGTTTTATCCTGAAATGATCAGAAAAAAAATGCAATTTATGGAGACATAATTCAGTAAACCAATATTAAGTTTCTACTGGCAGTGTGCTTGGTACCTACTGTACAATTTAAGAGCTCTCAATTTAGTAAAATTTGTGGAGCAAGTGAGAATGAAAGAACATTTTTCTGCTGGCTATCCTTTTTTGTTCTCCACTGGTAAATGTTATCTAGAAGAAAATGAAAGTTAGGTATCTACCCAGTTCTTCACTGGGTCTACAAGGAAACATACTTGTATCTATTTACAAAGCTGAACCTGAAGGAGATTGAAATGTTGCTACTTGTTTACCTTATTAGCTGATGAACTAACGTGAAATGACTGCTTTTGTTGAAAAATAAATAAAATGGTAGAAATTTTATTAGGTATATATTAATTTCCTTGCCTCGTGCTCAGTTTTGTAAATATAAGTAATAAAAGTAAAGACATCTCCTATCCATTTCACTGGATATTTTTTGACAGTTATCTTTGAAAAATATTGAAAATGTTCCCCCATTTTTCTTTATCACCATGACAGTCCAGAAGTCCTGCTTTGTGTCCAATTGAAATCTCTCCTGCTTTATTAAAACAATTTCTGCTTGTTTGCTTCTCTGTATCCATGGAGAACAACTGATCGACATCCTTCATATAAAACCCTTTATATTCTTGGAGGCAGTAATTTCCTGTGAGATATTTAGTTGAAAGTTTCATAAACTTTAAGAGAAAAAAAGGACTGTGATTTTGTAACTTTACATTTTGTAAAGTTTATACTTTACAAAAATATTATCCAAAGTTTTGGACATAAAGATAGTTACATTTACCTTCCTATGTGACAAATTAACTCTAACCCCCTTTTAAATAGCATTTTGAGTCCCATCATAATACATTTAAATCACATATTTCCTGTCAAGCATGGTTAATTATTTTGAAAGTGTGTGCATTATAGCACCTCTTTTTGGCTTCTCTTAATTTCTTGGTAAATCTCTTCTACTGTATTCTATCATTTAAACTTATAATTGTTCCAATACGAATTATCACTCATTTTGAATTGATCTTGGCAGTTTGATTTTAAAACCTTGAAATCTGATTATGGATAACCAATAAAAAAAATTCATGTGAGAGACAATAAAATATTATCTTTTAGGGTTGAGTGATTCAATTTAGGAGCAGTTTTAAAAAATAGCCTATCTCTAGCATTAATTTCACATTCGTTGTCCACAGTAGTTTAAGAAATCCAAACATTTACATAACAAAAAAGGCAAAATGTCACTTAAACTGCAAACATTTGTATGTGATCTAGATGTGAAGTTATTTTCTGGGATTGACAGCACATGGTATTAACTGTCTCACAGTTTCTTCATTCTTCACAGCAAGGGAGGTCTTCTTCTTGAAAGTTCTATGGTTGGAGGGGTCTCGATACAAATTAACAAAAAGTTCTGCCCAACTGTTTCCTTGGTTTTGGTGAAAGGCTGCCCTCTTGTGCAGAGATGAGAAGCAACTGTTTAAAAACCTCATTTGCCTTATTAGTGATGCAATTACTGTTGGATTCTGAAATGAACATTAAGACTTTGCTTGGCACACACAACTCATCATTTAGAAATACTAAGAAGCCACTCTTAACCTTCCTTTGGACTCCTTGTACTTTATAAATGAATTATGATTTTCATAATTCTTTTATACAACTCAGGCCAAAGGTAAACTTTCACTTCGATATAAGAATATAGCCCACTAATAGGAAGAATCTACATGGTTCCCCTTTTAAAAAATAAATGTTCCAGCTTACCCTTCCCCCTCCCCATGTCCTCAAGTCCTTTCTCTAGTAGGTCTGCGTCTTTATTCCCATCCTGCCCCTAGGTTCTTCATGACCAATTTTTTTTTTTTTTTAGATTCCATATATATATATGTGTGTTGGCATACGGTATTTGTTTTTCTCTTTCTCACTTACTTCACTCTGTATGACAGACTCTAGGTCTATCCACCTCACTACAAATAACTCAATTTTGTTTCTTTTTATGGCTGAGTAATATTCCATTGTATATATGTGCCACATCTTCTTTATCCATTCATCTGTCTTTACGTTTTATTAAAATATTCTCTCATGGAAAAAAAATAAATAAATGATATGCTTATTTCTAATTACAAAATCTTCTGATCTGTTAACAAACAGAGTCATATAATTAAACAAAAAAGAAGTCAGGGGGCTTCCCTTGTGGCGCAGTGGTTGAGAGTCTGCCTGCCAATGCAGGGGAAACGGGTTCATGCCCCGGTCCGGGAAGATCCCACATACCACGGAGCCGCCGGGCCTATGACCCATGGCCGCTGAGCCAGCGCGTCCGGAGCTTGTGCTCCGCAACAGGAGAGGCCAAAACAGTGAGAGGCCTGCGTACCGCAAAAAAAGGAAAAAAAAAGTCAGAATTATTCCTTTTGGTCTTTTGAAGGCTGGTTCTTGACTTTGTCACCAGAGGGAGAGAAGAAACTTGGAAAATCCTTCCAAGATTAGCACTTAAAAGTGAAAAATAGAGCACACACACTCTCCCACCATTTTTTGGTCTTATTTTTCCAAGTATTTAGTTTCACCGAAGTAGTGATTCCAAAATTCATCTTTGATAAGTACATAGATAATAGTATATAATAGCTGTAGATAATAAGTGGATTATTTCTATCTGATACTTTAATAATGCTTTATTTGATGCAAATGCTTTCTTGTACTTTTTAAATTTAGGGTTTTAAAGAACTTAACAAATAATTATTGTCATTTAGAAAAGAATTAGTTGACTATCTGTGAAAGGTATGAGCAATGAAGAATCCTGAGCATTGCTATCTGAATTAATTACTCTGTCTTTAACCCATAACTCACAGAATGGAGAAGTAAAGCTTTGATGTGGCTTACACTTTAGAATTCCATGAGGTCTTTAGTCATCGGATGATGTTCGAACTCCATTTTTTAGAAGATAAGAATGACTTAAAAGCAAAAAGAGCCCCAAGAAAAATAAAAACATATGTCCACACAAAAAGTTGCAAACAAATGTTCATAGCAGTATTATTCATAATAACCATAATAACCAAAAAAAATGGAAACAATCCTAATGTCTATCAGTGGAAAAAAATGTGGTTTATCCATACAATGGAATATTATTCATCTATAAAAAAAATGAAGTACTTATACCTACTATAGCATGGATGAATCTTGAAAACATTATGCTAAGTGAAATAAGCCAGACACAAAAGACTACATAATGTATGATTCCATTTTCATGAAATGTTCAGAGTAGGCAAACCTATAAAGATAGAAAGTAAGATTAGTGGTTTCCTAGGAGTAGGGGTAACAGGGAAGGATGGAGAGGGAGAGAAGAAAAGGAGAGCTGCTACTAATGAGCACAGGATTTCCTCAGGAGGTGATAAAACTTCTAAAATTGATTGTGGTGATGGTGGCACAACTTTGTGAATATATTAAAAACCGTTGAATTGTACACTTTAGATGAATTGTATGGTATTGGAATTACATCTCAATAAAGTTGTTTTTTTTTTTTTAAAAAAAAGGTAAAACTAGAAAAAAACCCTGCCCACTGTGTTCTGTAACAAAGTCTTTTCCTTTATTGTCAATGTCTGGTATTTGGCATTCAAAACTCTTCTTACATGTGCAGTTAGCCTCACAGAACCTTCCCTGGTTTTTAAAGATTTTATGTCACTGGTTCAAATCTGCCTTCTTGTTTTATGAGTTTAATTATTCTGAATAATATTCCTTCAGACATTTTTCCCCCCTTCCAGGGCAAAATGCCTTGCAGGGAATGTAAATATTTTAAGTGTTGTTACAATATTTATATGTGCAGAAACAAAGAGCCAAGGGCGGCACTTTGTCCTAACAGATCCGGGCACAAGCTTTGAGGTCTGACCTATTAAGATTCTAATCCTGCTTATCAGTTGTGAAATCTAGCACAAGTCCTCTTTGAGTCTCAATTTCCTTAGCTGTAAAATGGGGACAGCTTCACACAGCTGTTCTCTCCTGTATTAGATGAGATAATGCATTTAAAGCACTTTGCAAAGTTGCTTAGCACATGATAGATATTCAAAAATGAGATTAATAATAATTCTGAAGGAAACAATTCCATTTATTTAACTAAAGTACATGACTAGAAAAGAGTTAGCTTCCTCAAGCCACTTTAATGTTAATTAGGGAGTTTTTGCTTTGGTCTTTAAAAATATGAATATTTCTAGAGAGTTCAATATGATGATGCATTTTTTTTCCTTTAAAAAAAAGCTAGATAGAAACATGTAAGGAGTCATTACAGCTTTGGGAGAATGGACAAAATTATTCTCTTCAGGTATTATTTTGAAAATAATGGATTTTACTTGTCTTAGGAATTTTTTTCTGCCTTTTCATCACAATTGCAATCAGCACACTACCTGCTGTCAACAACAACAGAAACAGCTGGATCACCCATTTTGATGAGGGATTACACTTCAGTATTTATAGTAACACCCATTTCACCAAGTGGAGCCCCAAAGAAGGAAAAAACAAACAAGTGACTTTCCTTATAACAGGTAACTGCTTTCTTTTGTACTAAATTTCCTTCCCTATTGCCTTCCCCAGCTTCAGAGTCTGAAGCCCGTTTTGCCACTCAGGGGACACTCTGAAAGCAGCCAAACCAATGTAGTTAATAGAAATTTAACTTTAAAAATACAAAGCTTTGCTTTAAATATCCTGTAGAAGCATTAAGCAAAATGTTAAGGGATAAAAACAAGCACATAGCCATGCCAAAGACCTTGAAATCTGAACAGAGACTAGGTTTGAAGTCAGACATGCATAAATAAGTGTCTTTTCTCAGTGATATTAATGAAATGGTTAATTCTGTTGTCATGGCAACAAAGAACAGCTGTGATAAAAAAGCTAAAGGTCTATACATAATGCCCAATACAAGGTCTCTCTAGTTCTAAAGCTGATTTTCTTAGCTACAATAGAAGTGATGTGTTTTCAATATCATCCTAAGCTTTCACGTCAAATCCTTCCAGTTAATCCAATAAATAGACAAGTAGCATAAAAAGGAATATATGTTTGTACATTATAAACCTTATAAAAGAAGTTTACCTGTGCTCAATCTTAAGAGGGGATCTGGAAGGTAAACATATGCTCCTGGAAAAATAAAAACCTTTACTGAGTGGAAATTGTAAAAAATAAAATATGTTCAAATGGGATATCAGTGTAATTATCAAACACATTATTATCTAGCCAGTCAGTAGGAATGTATTATATGTGAGATAACAATATCACTGTCAACAACAGCAATGCAACAGCAAAAGTAACTCAATTTTTAAAACTCACTAGAACATAATAAGTGAATGAGTTTGTTTTCCAGGCCCATCAGTGTTGTTTGTGTGAAAGTGAATTCACTTCAGTTCGCTGAATAATCACACCAGTAAATCCACCCCGGACTGCAGATCAATTTTGGACTCTGATAAAGACCCATATTTCATCTTTCTTCATAAACCTCTTCTCTCCACCTTCTGGTTCCTGGAAGATGTCCTAGCTTTCTTGGTCTTCTTCATCTCTCCTCCTCATGGGTCTCTATCAGAACTATTCTCTCCACTCTCTTCCATGTTTGTAGCTCGGGTACTCATAGTGCCTTCCCTGCATTACTCTAATAACTGAATGGGTCCCCAATTGAATGTTTTCTCAGAAGTCAGAGTGATCTTTTCAAAACACAAATCAAATTGTGTCATTTGTCTTAAAATCTTTCAGAGAGTCTCCCTTTACATTCAGAAAAAAAATCCAAACTTCTTTCTTTTTTTATTCATCTGTCTTTATTTTTTAAATACACACTGTATATATTTAAGGTGTACTTGGTGATTTGATGTACCTATACATAGGGAAAAGATTACAACAGTCAAGCTAATTAACATGTCCATCTCCTCGCATAGTTACCCTTTTTTTTTTTTTTTTTTTTTTTGGTAATGAAAGCACCTGAAATCTATTCTCTTAGCAAATTTCAAGTGTATAATACAATGTTATTAAGTACAGTCAGGCCGTTCACTAGCTCTCTAGACTTAACGCGTCCTACACAACGGCAGCTTTGTATCCCGCGACCAACATCTCCTCATTCCCCAACCTCCCTGCCCTTGGTAACCACCATTTTGTTCTCTGCTTCTGTGTTTTCAACTTTAAAAGATGATACATATAGGGCTTCCCTGGTGGCGCAGTGGTTGAGAGTCCGCCTGCCAATGCAGGGGACACGGGTTCGTGCCCCGGCCTGGGAAGATCCCACGTGCCGCGGAGCGGCTGGGCCCGTGAGCCATGGTCGCTGAGCCTGCGCGTCTGGAGCCTGTGCTCCACAACAGGAGAGGCCACGGCAGTGAAAGGCCCGTGTACCGCAAAAAAAAAAAAAAAAAAAAAAAAAAAAAAAAATTACACATATAAGTAAGAGCCTGAAGTATTTTTCTTTCTGTGTCTGGCTTATTTCGCTTAGTATAGTGGCCTCCAGTTTTATCCCTGTTGTTGCAAAGGGCAGAATCTCCTTCTTAGAAGGCGCTTCACGATCTGAGCCTTAGTGACTTCACTCTCATCTCCTGTGACGCCGCACATCTTCCTCTCTGGCCAAAAAGACCTTTTGAAGCTTTCCAAATGGGCAATATGTTCTCAATGTCTGTGTCATTTTACAACTCTTTCTTCCTTTAATTTGAATGTCTCTTTTTGCTTCTCCATCTAATACTCTCCGATTTGTAATTTTAGATCTAACTCATATTTTCAAAGGTGGGCAACATAGTATTATATGTAATGCAAAAAAAAAATTACATGTCCCATAGTTAAATAATTTAAATAAATTGTGGCATAGACTCAATATGGAATGTTTTGAAGCCATTATAAACTATGCCAGAGATATACATGTATTGATACAGAAAATATTTACTGCTATCTTTTTAGGTTACTATCAGGTGAAAAAACAGTATGTTCAATGTGACTCAAGTTTTAAAAATTAACTTTATTGATGTATAATTTATATACTATAAAATGTACACATTTTAATTGTATAGTTTGATGGGTTTTTTAAATGCATACTAACATGTGACCATCATCACAATCAAGATAAAGAATATTGCATCACCCCAAACTTTCACTGGCTTCCCTTACTAGTTAATCCCCTGCTACCCCTGGCCCCAAGCAACCACTGATTTCCCTTCTATTAATATAGATTTGATTTTCTTTCCTAGAGTTTCAATGAAACCATATAGCATGTGCTTTTTGTGTTTGGCTTTTTTCTTCCAGCACAGAGATTTTGAGATTCCCCCATGTTGTTTTATCAATAATCCTTTCATTTTATTGCCGAGTGGTACTCTACTTCGTTATTCAGTAATTTATCTATTCACATGTTGATGGACATTTGGGTTATTTCCAGTTTTTGCCTAATATTAATAAAGCTGCTATGAACATTCAAGTACACGTCTTTGCATGGACATGTGCTTTCTTTTCTCTTGGGTAAATATCTAGGAGCAGAATTGCTCAGTTGATTGGTAAATGTATGTTTAACTTTATAGGAAACTGCCAAATTGTTTTCCAAAGTGGCTGAACAATTTTACATTTCCATCTTCAATGCATGAGATTCCAGTTCCTCTGTAGTCTTACTAAGTTTAATAGTGCCATTCGTGTCAATACTGGCCATTCTAGTGGGTGTGTAGAGGTATCTCACTGTGGTTTATATTTGTATTTACCTGTTGATTAATGACATTGAGCATCTTTTCATGTGCTTGGTCATCTGTTTATCTTTCTGGTATCCAAATCTTTTGCTCATTTTAAATTTGTCTCTTTTTCTTGAGTTGTAAGAATTAAAAATTTTTTTTCTGGAAACAAATTCTGTTTTATGTATGTATTACACAATATTACATAATGTTTTATGTAATATTTACATAATATTATATAATATTTTCTCCTTGTTTATGGCTTGACATTTCATTTTCTTAATGGTTTCTTTTAAATAGGAGAAGTTTTTTTGTGTGTGTGTGTGGTACGCGGGCCTCTCACTGTTGTGGCCTCTCCCGTTGCAGAGCACAGGCTCTGGACGCGCAGGCTCAGCGGCCGTGGCTCACGGGCCTAGCCACTCCGTGGCATGTGGAATCTTCCCGGACAGGGCCACGAACACGTGTCCCCCTGCATCGGCAGGTGGACTCTCAATCACTCTGCCACCAGGGAAGCCCTAAATAGGAGAGGTTTTTACATGATTATGTTTGGGTAAAAACAAAGCATAAGCACATCTATCAAACACAGACAAGAACTTAGTTGTATCTTTCATCTTCGCATTCCTAGAACCTGGCTCAGTATCTGACATAGTCAGTGCACAATAAAATTTGATTGAATTCATTCAGCAAATATTACTGAGCACCTACAATGTGCCAGGAACTATGCCTGGAACTGGGAACACAAGTTATATATGAAATACAGACCTTGCAAATAAGTAGTTTATAGTTGAATAAATGAAAGGCAGAATACTGTATATGGACAAATCTCTATATTCTCTGTGCCTAGCAGGATTCCTAGCACTTACTAGCTACCTGAAAAAAGTGTGCTAATGAATGAAATGGAGTGATAAAAATTGAGCCTTGCATTTTTTAGTGCCATTGTTTCAGATACAGTATCCATTTATTTGAGAGGGTTTTTTGCTTGTTTGCTTGTTTTTAACTTATTTAATAAATATGAAGGAGGACAACCCAAATAAATGAGAATTTGATAGAAGACTGAGAAAAGTTTATAGCAGAGTTTTGTTTGGAGTGACCCAACCAAGTGAGCTCTTACTCTAGGACCTCTGCAGAGCTGATGACTCCTAAAAGGAGAGGGATCAGGCAAATAAAATTTTTTTCATTTTTTTTTAGGAGAGTTCATCTTTAAATAAAAATGGAGCCCCAGATGTCTGCATGGAGCTATCTCCTTTTCTTCTTTATTAGAAGTGGTCAGATCAGATCTCAAGTCAGTTTAAATGTCTTAATTATTAACAAGACTACGATCATTCTTTACATAGATGTTGTCTATGTATTCCTCAGTCATTAGAATCAGGACACCAGCGTCATTATCTGTATAATCAAATTGGATGATTTCATCTTCAGGCTCTCTAATCAGCATGATACTGGTAACTCATTTCCTGTGAAACATTAACTCCAAGATATTAGATATATCATTATTGGTTACTACGTTTGAACCTTTTTCTAATAAGGGCAAATAGAAATGGTGATTGCAAGAAGTCTCAAAACATATGAATAAAGAAAATGTTCTTTCAGCAGATGATAAATTCTAGTTATGTAGTCATTCATGTGTAAATAGAAAAGGCAATCGGGAGTGTGGAAGGATTTTTTATCTGGATAAATTGATCATTGACTACTAATTTAGGCATGGGATGTATTTTTCCTTTTATGATAATACTTAACAGGCAGGTTTTTTAGTATCAAGATTTAAGATGGGAGATTAAAGCATTTTTAATTTTATGGTAGCATTCTACAGGGTAGGGACTTTTTACAAATACTAGTTTCCTCTGAGTTTAGCTTCTGTCTTCAGCTTTGAGAATAAATCACTACCTGTGGGTGGAAATATGCACCTTGATATATTTGGTAACAGCTTTGAAGACAGAAAAACACACACACATTTTTTGGAATGCAAATAGAGAAAATGCACTTATTATAATCTTTAGTTTTTCCAGACAGGAATGCATTTCTGGGGAACACAAGGCTGTCGTTTAATTATTGGTGAATTCAGAACTGCTTGTTAACTTGCGTTAAATTGAATTGGGATCATCCCTTAATCTGACCAATGCATTGCCCTATTACATTTACTAAACTTTACCAGCTGGTTCATGATAATTCTTTCGTTCTTCTACAAGACAACTGGTTATAGAGTTCCTTAAAAAGCAACAAGACATATTTTTTAGGTTTTCTAATTTCTTCCAGCAGCTGATAGGCATTACTATAGAAAGCCTTGGAGACGACAGTGAACTTTGTCTGGCTTAGATTTGTATGAGAAAACTCTGAAAGAGACCGCAAAGTTTTTCACACAGACAGAAAGCCCTGGAAGAAATCAGTTACCTTCCTGGGGGAAAGGTGGCTTCTATTGTTCTGCCATAATTTAAAATCCTAATGATTGAAGAAGAGGGTTCTTGGAGGGAAGAATGAATGCTACATAATTTTATCCTCAACAATTAAAAACCAACAAACCGAGACCCAAACTCTAACCCAGTTGTAATGTTCCATCTCATCAATAAAGACAGGAATTTTTAAAGTTTGTAATTTTGTTAATTAACCTACCATTGCCTCAATATCCTTGTCTAGAAAATGAAGATAATCATACTATCTTTGTCATTGACTTATTCTGAAGTTAAATCAAATTGTTTAAACAAGCCACTAGGACAATAGATGACACTTAGTACGGGCTCAATAAATATTAGTTTTACTATTAGTACTATTGTTAATACTATTATTTTCCATTTTTATTATTATTATGGATAACTCCTCTCTGGTTTCTGTAATGTTTAGGGTAAAGTCTGTAAAATGAAAAGAGCTGAGCATTCATCTTTGGGGGTGATCCGGAACTGACATTGGTCTTCTGGAGAGAAGTATTCTCAAACATTAGAGATCACCATCTCCTACTTAACAGATAGAAGGAAGCTGTGTAAGCCTTTCAGGCTTGCATCTTGGAGGGAAAAGAATGTCATGGGAGACCTTGGCCTGAGCCAAGGTCCTGGGACATGACCGTGTTTCCCACTGTGCTGAGAGAGCACCAAAGATGAGTCAAGAGTTAGTGGTAATCAATTCACAGTTTTATTTGGAAATACACATCCATGATATTTTTTTCCACAATTCTAAACAAAACCTCCCAAATCCAAGAGGGTTTGGGGTTTTTTGGTTTTGTTTGTTTGTTTTTTAGTAACTTATCATTTGCCAGTAAAATTAACCTGACTTGCACTCATTTGGGGGTGAAATCTGAACTGATGTGATGTGAGTCTATTGTAGCATCATCATCACCCTTAGAGTGAATACACTGATCCAGAAATATTAATGACTTTGTATATGGAGTGCTGCCCTCATCTTTCTAGGGATGTATATGATATACAGCATATGCATATGCATTTTTTCCTAAAATATGAGAAATTCTGAAATGGGAAATACATGTGGCTCAAGCTTTGTGGATAAAGGATTAAGAGCTACATCTCCTCACAGATTCACTTTGATCTGGTAGGGTGAGCTGACCCAGTGTGATCCATCGATTCCTCCCTGGGCCAATACCTCTGAGTGCCCGCCCTGGGGAGGCATCTGTCATCTCCATGCAGCACTGGTGGGCTCACCAAGAGAAGGGAGGCCATTGAGACTGAAGCCACAGCCTGACTGTGGTGACTTCCTGCCTTAGAGAAAGCAACCCATCCCCACTTTTCTGAAGCCAGGAGTCAAAATTTAAAGACTAATTGGACAATCAGAATTCAGTCTGAAGGGTGACCTCCCCAGTGAGATTAGAATATGGCCTTGTGGGTCGAACATTTCTAGTTCCAATAAAGCCTTTGTATATTGGAGACTTGGGCTCCTACCCATCTTTGGCTTTCAGTTTGGTGCTGAGAGCTCCTGCCATAGTGAGATGTCCACACTTTGCCCCCGCTTCAGTAATGTAGCTAGTACGTTGGGACCACTCTGGGCTGACGCCTTCCCTCTTCTTTCCACTCATCTTGAAAATAAGACACTACCTCTGAGATTTATCTGTATCTAACAAATCATAGCAGACATATAAGGTCATGTTAAAGAAAGACTAAACATAGATGCTAGTCTTGGTACTTAAATATTCTAGAGAAGGAATGTGAATTGGAAAGGTGTTTGTTTAGTAATGAAATCCTAGAAACGGGATCACAGATGAAAATCATTAAAGCACCTTGGAGGGAAGGGACTCTGGCCAGGGGAGGTGACTAACAAGCCCAGGTGCTCTGGACGATTAGAAAGTAATGTCAGTGAACATTCCAACCATCTAACCAACTCCGTTTACTTTATTCCTGTTTCCCTCGTTAGAGAGAAAAAAATATGTTGACCCGAAGGCTTGAGAGTCCAAGCTTCTTGGCTGTTCTAGTTCTTATTGCACAGTCTGTTTCATAGAACTGTGTCTCTGAGTGGAGGTGATAGGAGTTTACCCCAAGATGTGGAGCTAGTCTGCTATGTGCGCTAATAAGCCCCCAAGACTGAGCTACCACCCTGGAGGTATTCTTGTAGGTGGGCAGCAGCCTTTCCTGAGACTGCCTGCCTTTGCCTGCAGAGAGCGGATGGGTGATTAGGAGAAGCTGACACGGTAACGTCCCTAGTTGTCAGATGGGAAATGTGCATCTTCCCCTCCAGGTTTTCTTCCTGAAGGAAAACATCTATTTTGGTACTCTTTATTCTTTTCTAAGGTTAGGGTACATCAGGTTGACAACAGTTAGTCAAATAAAAATATTTACTAAGCGTCTATTATTTTATCCTCACAGCGCCAGGCCTTAGGGGTGTGCAAAAGAAGGGGAGATATGTTCCAAACAAGCTTTAAGCAAGAAGAAACCATTCCTGCAGCTAAACCAGGGCAGGTAACTGTGGCTGGTTTGATTGACAGTGGGGAGAATTGGGGGCTGACTTAGTTAAAGGAGTGGGAGAGAGGCGTGAGCAGAGGTGGTGAGAGGTTCTAGAAACTTGTAAACAGGGAAGACACTTGCATGTCTGCAGGGGCCAGGCAGGCAATGAGAGGAGTGAGTGGAGGTGGTCTGTCTACTTGGAGAGCCCTGCCTGAAGGGGCAGCTGCTTCTAGTTTTAGCTCAGGGGTCAGCAAACCTTTCCTGGAAAGTGCCAGATAGTAAACATTTCAGCCATACTGTCTCTGTCATAACTTATGACTGTGAAACTCTGTTGCAACCCCACTATGCAACTTGTTACCCACGACAGCAGCCATAGACAGTTCGGTGAGTGAATGGATGTGGCTTTGTTCCAGTAAAACTTATTTACAAAAAGAAGCTGGCTTGACGTGGCTGCTGAAGTATGCCAATCCCTGCTCTAGAACTGATGGTTGTTGGATCTGAGTTTTCAAAAGGATTTAGAAATCAGGATCATGATGTGACATATTTTGATTTTAAGATGTTGACTCTGTAAAATTTTTAATGCCGTCTGATCCAAGCAAAATCATTTCTATGGCCCCATTGCAGCCAATTTGTTCACTCTCAGTAAGATTTGATATAGGCTTGGGCATAAGCAGGATTTGACAGCTGATGAGGAGAAAGAAGAACTTTCTAATAAAAAGAATAGCCTGAGAAGGACGATCGGGGAACGGAAGGTGCTCATGGTGGGTGGTTAGGAGTATAAACACTAAAGCCATCTTCTAGCTGTGAGACCTTGGACGAATGACCTCACCTCCCAGGCTTGGGTTTCCCATCTCTGCATAACAAGGATTAAATTAGTTATTATTTGTAAAAGTGCTTGAAACAATCCCTGACACAGAGGAATCACCAAATAGCTACTGGGTTAATAATAATAAAAAAACTTGTTAAGAGGACTTGTAAATAACAAGCTAGATGTTTAGGCCAGCTTACTATTAGGAATAAGCGCAAAATTTTTCACTCATTGTCCATTTTCCATTGATATGGGTTCTTTATTATTTGTAGTAGAGATTAGTGAATTCTACATAGGCAGACAACTTCCATTTGGTCCAGAGTCAAACTCCACTCCTGACTGGTCACTCACTCTGCAAATGTGTCTCTTGATCCCAAGGGGGACCAGATAGACTATATATACCAACTTGGGAGGGAGAAGAGAGAAGGAACATCTAAGGAAATCTATAATTATATGCTAATTGCTCCTTAAGGTATCAGAATTTGTACCACAACCCTGTGAAGTAAACATGACAGGCTTCCCTCATCCTCCAAGTCCAGTAGCTTGCTGCTGCTAAGTGGTAGTGGCAGAAACTCAAACCCGGTTTAACATCAATGCCCATGTCCTTTCCTCTTTGGTAGCTGGGGTTTTCAAAATGTGTCTTGTGGCACTCTAGAATTTAGGAAAGCGACCATAAGCTCCTTGTGAGCAGAGATTTGTCTGTCTTTATGTTGAAATCACCAAGTCCTAGAATACGCACTAGGTATTTGTTAAACAAGTGAATAAATATCGATACATAAATAAAGGAAGGGAGGAAGGCACATAGGACGTTTTTTCGTGGTCTGTTTCAACCAGAGCCACTTGCACCTGCTTTATCCTTCTGGAAGCTCCTGCAGTGCATGTCACTGCCTCCTCACAAAAGCACATTATCTTCTCTGTGACATTTGCAGCAAAACTCAGAGAACGATAGTGTTATTGCTACATCACTGTATAAGGGTGTCTTCTCTAGGCCTGAGCTGAGATTAGAATCATCTAGCCAGTAGAGGCTCTTGAGCCTATGCTTCAGGGGCCCAGAATTCCCAACCATCACTTCTAGGACTTGCCCAGGCCTGTTCCCTGGGTCCCCTTTCCAAGGGCAGATCCTATCATGAGATGTGTCCTGTGCGATGTGGGACAGGCTTTTTGGAGGAAAAGAAGTTTTGGGGTTTTTTTTCCATTGACCTGAATATTTGCACTAAGGTGTCCACAGGCATGTGTCTGAGGCCACTGACAGGGGCAGAGAGAGAGTACGGAGAGAAAGGTTTAGGCTGGGAAGGCAGTTTCCATTTGTACTTTTGCTCCAGGCACCGTAAACATTAGGGCCAACACATTGAACCCCCTTTAACAGAAGGTACTATAAGGAGTGGGGGCAGCTTTTATTCTTTTTACCTGAAAGTAGGGCTGATGTCACAGAAGCTAAGAAGATTGAGAGTTTTGTTGTCTCTAGGACTGGCAGGATGTGAATGAGGATGTTAATGATGCAGTGGAAACTCAGATTAGCAGAATCCAGGTTTAGAGTGCTGGGACCCTGGTGTCTCCAGGAGCAGTGCTGGTGTGCAAGAGGATGGGGGAGCACATGGCCCCTTGGAGACAGATGTTAATCCTTTTGTTGTTGTTGGAAATTGGGAGTGGGTTGTGCTCTTCAAAACCAGCTGGCATAGGTAGGTTTGCAGGTGAGGGTTGGCTGTTAACATTTATTTCATAATGTCAGTGTGACCTCATTGGTCCACACAGTGACCTAGTGAGGCCTGAAGGTATTCAAATCAGGTGGACATTTCACATGAGCACTGTTTGATTAGCCCAGTGCTGACAGTTCAGCATGTGTCCCCATCAGAGCTGTCCTCACTAAAATTCAGCCCTTCTTGCAATAGTTCTCTTTAAGTACGCTTTGTAATTCTTTGGATGAGGGTTTCTAAAAACCTATTCTATTGGGGAGCTCCAAATCTGTAATTTCCTTCTAATGAGTCCTGTTAATTTGATGACAGCCTTCTCAAACATCAACACCACCCTCCTTTGGTCTGTAGGGGGCTTCATAATAAGATGGATCCAGGGGGACAGAGAGCTGCCAGACACATTAAAGAAGCTTGCATCCCTGACTAAGGAAGGACTTATTAATGATTTTAGTCCCAAAGGGAGTGACACACAGAAATTCTTCAGAAAGAAATGGCGATGGTGAAATCAAAGCAACCCAGATGGCCTATAAACAGGCTAATTATGTGGAAGACCCAGAAGCAACTCTGAAGTTTCTTCCGCAGCTGCCTTTGGAGTCTGCCAGGTAGCCAGATGCTGGCAAGGCAGCACATCTTCCACAGGTCATCAGCAAAGTGGTGCCACATATTAAAGCAAGCGATAACCCCCTAGGATACTTCTTTATGTAACAAAGAATATTTTAGATCTTCATGGGTAAAATTCTAAAGGATTTAGAAACCTCCATATTATTCGATGAGTAAAAATTATTTACAAATTGTTTTTCTTATTGGAAAGGCATGATTATGGAACACTGCATATATGTATTTGTTCACACCCATAACCATGATGTCAGATTAAGGAAAGAAAGTGGTACTAGTACATTGTTAATTTATTGTAATTGAGAGATAAATGGCAACATTTTGATGAATAATGTCATTTAATGTCAACGTTTTCTTTATCATCTTAGAAGTATCAACTCCAAAGCTTGGTGCAGACTCTGAAATTACAGAGGCCAGGATTGAAAAACTCTGCTCAATCTCTTGGCCTTCACCAGACCGTTTGTGACACCCTGACAGACAACCCAAAGCAGGGAGTGCAGGCCTTTCTCCCTGATTCAGTTTGGTGATTTTCTTTTTAATTAATTAATTTATTTATTTTTGGCTGCGTTGGGTCTTCGTTGTTGCTCGCGGGCTTGCTCTAGTTGCGGTGAGCGGGGACTACTCTTCGTTGCGGTGAGCGGGTTTCTCATTGTGGTGGCTTCTCTTATTGTGGAGCACGGGCTCTAGGCATGCGGGCTTCAGTAATCGTGGCTCGTGGGCTCTAGAGCAGAGGCTCAGTAGTTGTGGTGCACAGGCTTAGTTGCTCCGTGGCATGTGGGATCTTCCCGGACCAGGGCCCGGAGCTGTGTCTCTTGCATTGGCAGGTGGATTCTTAACCACTGTGACACCAGGGAAGCCCGAGTTTGGTGATTTTAGCAATGTCTGCAGAGAAGCCAGGCACCTGATTCAGAATGGAGAAGGAGACAGAGGGTGGGAAAAGGAAATGTGGAGGCTTCCTATTTAAAATGAATGGATTGATTTACCAGTGGCCAGGATGATGTCGTTAAAGGCATCTTGGTGATTACTAATTGATGTTCCCATGAGGTGGAAAGACTAGTGCCCCCCCAGAAATCCAGATATTATGCAGGTGTCATTTTAAACTATATCTCATAGGAAGAAAGAACAATTGTTTGTAGTAGTTTTATGTTCAATATCAGGGCTTAGTTTAGAAACCCAGAAGAAGAGATTCCTAGCTGACCCTTGCACTCTTCTGGGCTGACACATTGTTATAGGATTTTCTGGTGTATCTACCCGTCTTCATCATTGTACTGTGAGTTCCCTGAGGGAGAAGCCATGACATTTCATTCAACATTTTATTACGGGGGAAAGAATGGTCTTTCCAACAAATAGTGCTGGGACAAATGGACATCTATGTGCAACAGAATGAAGCTGGACTCTTACTTTACACCATCTAAAAAAATTAACTCAAAATGGATCAAAAGCCTAAATGTAAAAGCTAAAAATATAAAAATCTTAGATGAAAACATAGGTGTAAATTTTATGACCTTACATAGGTAATAGTTTCTTAGATGTTACACCAAAAATATAAGCAACAAAATAAAGTAGATAAATTGGACGTCATCAAAATTTAAAAAAAAATTTGTGCTTCAAAGGACACTATCAAGAAAGTGAAAAGGCAACATACGGAATGAAAAGAATTTTTACTAATTGTTTGTCTGAGCAGGGGCTTGTATCTAGAATATATAAAGTACTCTACAACTCAGTATAAAAAAGACAAATAACCTAACTAAACATAAGAAGAGAATATGAATAGACATTTCTCCAAAGCAGAGATAAAAATAATACACACAAGAAAAAATGTGTAACAAAAAGCTATCAGGAAAATGCAAGTCAAAACCACAAGGAGATACCATTTCACTTTGCTAGGATGACTATAATCAAAAGGGCAGATAATAACAAGTGTTGGTGAGGATGTGGAGATATTGGACATTCATACAGTGTTGGTAGGAATGTGAAATGGTGCAGCAGTGACTTTGGAAAGCAATCTGGTAGTTCCTTAAAAGGTTAAACATAGTTACTACATGGCACACCAATTCCACTCGTAGGTACACACCCAAGAAAAATGAAAACATGTCTACGCTAAGGCTTGGACATGAATGTTTATAGAAGCTTTATTAATTATAGACAAAAATGAAAACAAATGTCCATCAACCAATGAATGGATAAATAAAACATTGGTATATCATACAGTGGAATATTATGTAGCCACAAAATAAATGAAGTATTGATACATGCTACAAGTTGGATGAAACTTGAAAAGATTAAGCAAGGTGAAAGAAGCCAAAAGGACCAAATATTTTATGATTCCATTTATGAAATGTCCAGAATAAGCAAATCCATAGACAGAAAGTAGATTGATGTTTGTCTGGGGCTGGGACAGAGAGGAATAGGGAGTGACTGCCAGTGGGTATGGGGTTTCTTTTGGGGAGTGATAAAATTGATAGTGGTGATGGCTGCACCCCTCTGAATATACTAATAGCTAGTGAATTTTATACTTGAAATGGCGGAATTTTATGTTATGTGAATTATACCTCAGTAAAGCTGTTAAAAAAATAATCTGTTGTGTACCCAGCCCACAATATGCCAGGCCCTCAACCTGGCCCTGGGAATGCAAATATGCATATGGCAAGTGCTTGCAACTTAGTGCACTCATAGGCAGATGCATAAGGAGCAAAGATAGCATCAGGAGGCAATGATTAACTCTCGTGTCTGCGGATACCCTAGAGAGGAGGTCCCAACATCTCGTGTTAGTTTTTGAAGAAAGAAAAAAAAAATTACTCCCTGTATGAAGAGCAATACAGAACAAGGAAACAGCACATGCTAAAGCATTAGGGTGTTTTATATATTTTGGTATAGGGTTCATTTTTTAAACTTCTATGCTAAAAAGGGGAAAAATAAAGAAGCTTAGAAAGCACTTCATTGGGCAATTGTTCTAGTATTGATGAGAAGTGGGAGGATGTCAGTTCTGGTTGAAAGTGTGGGATGGAATGGAGGGCAAGGACCACGCAGGGGGCATGTTCATGGACCCCTCACTCTGGACCTCTGTGCGTCAGCTCTCTTCATCTGCAGCAGCCCCCCTATAAGATCTGTTTACTCTTTTTCCACTTTAGAGACAAGGGAAGTGAGGCACAGAGAAGTTAGGTAACTTGTCCGAAGTCTAAAGCTAAGTGGCAAAATTGGGATTCAAACCTGGGAAATCTGTCTTCAGAAACTGAACTTTTAGCCACTACTTTATTTTGCATCCCCTGAGAAACCTGCCACAAGGCTTGGCCCATCCCTGGTCCTTGGAAAGTGATTGTTGATGGAATGAACCCAGCTCTCCTGTCAAGCCCAAAGAGACTGTGCTAGGAAGCCCTGCCCTTGAGCATGGGCACTGCCACCACCTACAACCAGAGAAGTTGGAGATAGAGGCCCTGGTCTCATGTTTCAGGACAGCTGCCTCCTTCCTTCCCTTTTATTCTTTATAACATCCAGCCAGCAGATCATACTGCCCAGGGGCACCATCCTGAAAAGCTAATTTAAAAAAATATTTGATATTATATTATAATTTTGTATTATTAAACTGATATTTAGTACACACTTTGCACGTGCAGGCACTGAGCGAAGCACTTTGCATGCAGTATCTCCTTTTGACCTCACAATTGTGCTGAGAAGTTGCTCCCTGAGAGAGTGGTATATTGGTTAACGGCATGGATTCAGGAGCTAGACTGCATGCGTTCAAATCTCAGCTCTGCCATTTACCAGCAGTGAGGCTTGTACAAATTGTTTAGTAGCTCTGTGCCTCAGTTGCCTTGGCTCTAAAACTGATGATAATAATAGTACATACTTCATAAGACTGTGATGGTTAAAAAGATTATAGGATGTACGGTGTTTGGAATAGTGCCTGGCATGTAGTGCCGACTGGTTAAATGTTAGTTGTCATCAGTAATCTCCTTCCTCCTGAGAAAACAGGCTGAGATTATTAAGTAACTTCCACAAGAAGACACATCTAAGCGGCAGAGCCAGGATTCAAGCACAAGGAGTTTGATTCCAGAATCTGCATTCTAAATCACTACACCATGTCACCTGTCCACAAGATTCTGTTCAGCTGGTATATATCTTCTGTGAAGTATCCTTTGTCTTTCCCAGATGGACTTAAGGATGCATTTATATTATTTCCATAACAGCATGATCAACATTCTATGAGAAGAAAATTACTGTGTATTTCTAGTATTTTTCCATTACTTTACGCAGTGGCTGGTATCTACTGGTTATTGAAAAATATATGGTGTTCTCAACTCTACTGCTAGATATATCTTCAATCCATTCCTTCATCTCTAACCCCACTATTGCTGACTTATCAGTTCAAGTTCTCAAAATTTGTTGTTTGAGTGGCCGTAAGGGCACTGTAATTAAACTTTGTGCTACCATACACACCACCATATGTCATGATATGAGATACTCTTAGTAAGCCTTTGTCTGTGCAATCAAGACTCTACAGTTTCCCTGCTGATAAAATTGATCTGAAAGCTAAATGTATGTATACTTAGACCCAAAAATGTCACAATTTGGACAGTCCCACCACCTGAAAGTCCTTAATAATTATTATTTGATGAATGTGGAGCTGTCTCTGCTTTTTGAGACATGGTAATGAAGAGTTAATTTGGAAACACCTCCTGGCTGAGTGTAAAAATGGTTGATGCAATAGTATTGATAATATGCAAAGTATGGTTTCCTTTACTGTTGCTGTACCAAACAAGCCGTCTAAGATTTTCAACCACCCGACAAATTCCATTTGGGTCTGTATGTAGTAATGAACATCTTCCCTAAGGAAGGTATCTTCTAAACTCTCTGAAATTGACAGTCATTCATTCATTAAAATCTCACTTGATGCAGGAACTAATAAACTTCCTTTCCTAAATAACAAATCCTTTACAATGAATAAAGATTAAGAAAATTTCATTTCTCATTTTGCCTCAGCATGAAACCGGTAGGCTAAATTTTATTTACTGCTCAATTACACACTCTGGTTAGGGGCCAAGCAGCTTCAGAATTTTCTATTTACTACAATTCTTTCAGGTTTTTTTCTATCTAGTGGAGTTGTACCTTATATTTTAGTTTTCAATACCTTGAAGCACCTTTTTATACATTTGTTTACAGTTAGAATATCCCCTTTTTGTGTGGTATCTATTTATGTCTTTTGCCCATTTGCTCTATTGGTGGTCTGTTTTTTTCTTATTGATTTGTAGGCTTTTTAATATTTTGTAAGTGAGTTCTTTGTCAGTTATATGTATTGCAAATGTATTTTCTCACTCTGTGACTTACCTGTTCATACTCTTAGAGGTCCTTTTGATGAAAAGAAACTCCTAACTTTTAAAAATTTAAAAAATTTTTGGCCGTGCCTCATGGCTTGCAGGATCTTAGTTCCCCGACCAGGGACTGAACCCAGGCCCTTGGCAGTGAAAGCGAGGAGTCCTAACCACTGGACCACCAGTGGGAGTTTCCCAGAAACTCCTAATTTTAATGTTGTCTTTATCAACTTTTTCCTTCATGTTTAAGATTTTTGTTTTCTGTTTATTAAATATTTACCACTATGCACCCATCAGATTGCTAACACCCCTCCTTCCAATATAAAGTGTTAACAAGGGTGAAGAGGAACTTGAATGCTGCTGGTGAAGTGTAAATGGCTATAATCATTTTGCAAAACATTTCGGTAGCACAAATAATAATAAAGACACACAATTCCTACGATTCAGCTACCCCCTTCCTGGTTATTTCTCAAAAGAAATGCATACATCTATGCACCAAAATACAAACACAAGAATCTTCATAGCAGCATTATTTGTAATAGTAAGAAAGACTACCAACGACGTATATTTTCTTCAATAATAACATAGATATGAAATTATGCCATACTTATGCACTGGAATACTACACAGGAATAAAAATCATCAAATTACCATTACATGCAATGGCATATATGACTCTCCAAAGGCTAACACTGAGTGAAAGAAATCAATCATTTAAAAAAATACATATTGTGGGGAACTTCCATGGTGGTCCAGTGGCTAAGACTCCATGCTTCCACTGCAGGGGCACAGGTTCCATCCCTCATCCGGGAACTAAGATCCTGCATGCTGTGGAGTGTGGCCAAAACAAACAAACAAGCAAACAAAAAACTTATTGTGTGGTTCTATTTATATAAAGTTCAAAAATAGGCAAACCAGCATGGTGTTAGAGGTCAGGACAGTGGTTACTTTGTGGGAGAAAGGAAGAGGTCCAAGGAGGATTTCAGAGATGCAGGGAGATTTTTGACTTGGGTGGGGATTAAATGAGTATTGTTCTCTTTGTGGTGTTCCCTTTTTTTTTTTTTTTTTTTTTGCGATACGCGGGCCTCTCACTGTTGTGGCCTCTCCCGTTGCGGAGCACAGGCTCAGGACATGCAGGCTCAGCGGCCATGGCTCACGGGCCCAGCCGCTCCACGGCATGTGGGATCTTTCCGGACCGGGGCACAAACCCGTGTCCCCTGCATCGGGAGGCGGACTCTCAACCACTGCGCCACCAGGGAAGCCCTGTGGTGTTCCCTTTGTGTGATAAGCTGAAACTTATGACTTGTGAACTTTTCTGCGTGTGCTATATTTTAATAAAAGAAGTTTATGAAAATAAAGTTAGCACATAAGACAAAAATCATATTAAATTTCTTTTTGAGAATATTTGACTCTACATTTTACTGTCTCATCTCCTATATATATCAATGTAATCTGATATTTTGGGGCACAAATGAATGCTTTGTTTTTACTTCTAAGGTCATGTAAGTTTCTACTTTGGACAATTTTTTTTTTCATATCTTAGGTACTAGATTCTAGCAACACGGAACTATTATGGACCTTAAAAATTATCTTTAAGTCCCTTGATAAAGACCTGAAGTAGGGCAATGAGAATAGAAGAAGATACAGAAGCACTTCTTATTTCAGAGGCAGAATTGATAAAAACTGGCAAAGGATGGGAGGAATGCAGTGGGACAGACTGTAGTTGATTTTTATTCTTTGGTCCATCCATTTACCCAAATTTGGTAACAGCAGAGCCTCTTGATCCTTGCAGAATATATGAGATTCCTATTGTTGCTGTAACTATCACAAACTAAGTTACTGAAAGCAACACAAATACTTATCATCTCACAGTTCTGGAGGTCAGAGTCTAAGAAGTGTCTCCATTGGTTACAAACTAACGATGGGCTGAACTGCCTTCCTTTCTAGAGGCTCTAGGGGAAAGTCCATTTTTTTGCTTTTTCTAGCTTCTCGAGGTGCTGGAATTCCCTGCCTTGTGACCCCCTTCCATTTTTAAAGCCCTAAGTGACCAGCTGAGTATTTCTCGATTGCATTACTGACATTCTGTCTTTTCTGCCTCCCTCTTCCACTTACTGAGGACTCTTGTGATTACATTCAGCTCACCCAGATTATCTAGGATAATCTCCCTATTTTAAGGTCAGTTGATT
This sequence comes from Mesoplodon densirostris, assembly GCF_025265405.1. Lineage (NCBI taxonomy): Eukaryota > Metazoa > Chordata > Mammalia > Artiodactyla > Ziphiidae > Mesoplodon > Mesoplodon densirostris. Next base: position 87,756,138 of record NC_082662.1, read on the forward strand.
AGCAACCTTAATTCAATCTGGTATTTATTTCCCCCCTTGTCATGTAGCATGATAAATTCACAGGTTCCAGGCATTAGGACAGCTCCAGGCACAGTTCCAGGCATAAGCAGCTTGGGGAGGGGACATTGTTTTGTCTACCACACAACAATATGATATTTGTTATGACAGAACAAAGACGATGTGAACTAAGAGCTCCGGGGGTGACACGTGGAGCCTGAAAATAAAGCCACAGAAGGCAGAACAGGGAGATGAAGGGAATCTGAGTTCTGCTGATGCCGTTATTTGAAACTCTGGATCCAATAAACACTACCCTTGGGTTTTTAGTTATGTAAGCCAATAACATCCTTCTTTCTTTTCCTAAAGTAGTTTGAATTGGATTTTCTGTCACTTGAAATTAAGCATCCTGACTGATATGGAGCAGGAAAGACAGGAAGAGCTTATTGTGATTTTATTGGATCAATCCTGAGTGACTAGACGAGGAGCAAAGCTATGATACATGAAGAAGGATGGGAAGAGATGAATTAAGGAGGAGATAAAAGTTGACTTTAGGCATCCGAAGTTAGGCTTTGTAACTGAATATCCATTGTACAACAAGCACTCTGATATACACATTTGAAATTCAGAGAAGTGGGGATGACACATAGACTTTGGAGTCACCAGTCTTTCTCCTCTTATCTTTAATGTAGATGTTTTATCTATGGTGTTCTTTGCTAGGTCCTTGGACTCCTATACTGCTGTCTTTAGCAGAAGAGAGCATAAAGCTGCCATGTTCTTGTCTTCAGGAAACTTTCAAAGATTTTTATTTTAAGGGTTAGCTCAGAATAATACTGGAATAGGAGGCATTGCCATTGGCCATAGTTGTTGGTAAGACTTGGCAGTAGTATAAAAATAACTCATGCTGGGCTTTCCTGGTGGCGCAGTGGTTGAGAGTCCGCCTGCCGATGCAGGGGATGCGGGTTCGTGCCTCGGTCCGGGAAGATCCCAGATGCCGCGGAGCGGCTGGGCCCGTGAGCCATGGCCGCTGAGCCTGCATGTCCGGAGCCTGTGCTCCGCAACAGGAGAGGCCACAACAGTGAGAGGCCCGCGTACCGCAAAAAAAAAAAAAAAAAAAAAAAAAAATTACTCATGCTTGTAGTCTCAAAAGAGAAAACGAACTTTCATTATTAAATATACCATGCCCCCACAACCACACAGGTGCCCCAACAAAATATCACAACCTCTAAGAAGGAAGAGCAAGATGTAGTCTCCCAAATGTTGCAAAACAAAAGGGGAATGTAAAAAAAATTATGGTTAGCTTCCTACAGTCCTGTCCCAAATCCCTAAGCCCTCCCTCTCTGTTTCACTCAGAAGAGGTTCTTTTAAAACAGAGAAAATAAGCATTTTTGAGTTTCTTACATAAAGACATAAATTGAATTGAAAGTTTCTTATCTTTCACTCAGGTTCTTATACCTCCAAGAAAATATGCAGACTTAACCTTTTCAATAATTGAGTCTTAACATACATGTGTCTTTCTCACACTTGTGTGTGTGTGTGTGTGTGTGTGTGTGTGTGTATACTTGGCATTTTATCTTTGACCAAATACCTAGATTCCATGGAGCTGGATACCATAAAATCATAGAAGGTCAGGAAAGATGAATAAGCCAGCACTAGTAATAGGCAGGTAGATCTTAGTTTCAACAGAAATACATGAAGGAAAATTATTGGTAAGAGGAGGTCTTGACCTGTATGTTGACTAATGCAAATCTTCAAAAACTTCCAGCAGTATATGTATTTGAATTCATCAATGGTAGTGGAATAGAGAAGGCAGGGACACAGAAGATTTTTGGTGCTTGTGGAACACAACATATGGAAAAGCACTACACAAATTCTGTAAATAAATAACTGCACAGATACATTAATCAATACGACTCACTACTATAGACTATCTACCAGTGACAAGATGGCTTGGTTTCTTTGATGGCACAGCAGTTTATAGTGCATACTAGAAGAATAGTAAATATGAAAACTATGATAGACAATATCAGAGTTTATAAATGCTATAGATCAGTTAATGAAAGGCTAACATACTCAGAGGGACAATTAGCCATGCAAGTTTCCAAACTGAATGGGACTATTCACTTTAAAAATGTCATTTTGTAATTTAAAAAATTTAAGCAGAAAATCTGTACTAATTAATAAAAGAGGTACTATATTAATTAATGTTACCATATTAATTAACCCTTTCAGACAATGGTTATTTCATAATTTCTTCAGGCCATTAAATGGCACCTTAAGACCACCAAAAGTGAATAATGCATCTCCAAGTATTCATATTGTAGAAAAATAGATAATACCCGCTTAGCAAAATAATCTGGAAAAGAGGGCACTGTCTGAAAGTCAAGTCAGCTGAGCTTCATTTCTAAATATGGTAATTGGATATATATATATGTTAAGTTTCATTACTGGGATCTTTCATTTTTGTTAGAATTAGCTACCCTACTCTCTCTCTCTCTCTCTCTTTTTTTTTTTTTGTGGTACATGGGCCTCTCTCACTGTTGTGGCCTCTCCCATTGTGGAGCACAGGCTCCGGACGCGCAGGCTCAGTGTCCATGGCTCACTGGCCTAGCTGCTCCGCGGCATGTGGGATCTTCCCGGACCGGGGCATGAAACAGTGTCCCCTGCATCGGCAGGCGGACTCTCAACCACTGCGCCACCAGGGAAGCCCAGCCACCCTACTCTCTTTTTAAAAGACTCTTGGGGCTTCCCTGGTGGCGCAGTGGTTGAGAATCTGCCTGCCGATTCAGGGAACACGGGTTCGAGCCCTGGTCCGGGGAGATCCCACATGCCGCGAAGCAACTGGGCCCGTGAGCCACAACCGCTGAGCCTGAGCGTCTGGAGCCTGTGCTCCACAATAAGAGAGGCCGCGACAGTGAGAGGCCCGCGCACCGCGATGAGAGTGGCCCCCGCTCGCCGCAACTAGAGAAAGCCCTCACACAGAAATGAAGACCCAACACAGTAATAAATAAATAAATAAATAAATAAATAAAAAAGAATCTTGATCTTCCAACTGCTTGGAATGTCTTTTCCCAGATTGTTATGATGATGAATGAATGCTTAGGAAGTCATACCACCAGTTAATACTAAGACAGTCTGAGTTTGAGTCTAGCAAATGTAGATTTTTGCTAGTAGCCTTTTATCTCTTTAAAGTGTATTTGAAATTTCTATGTTCATAAATAATAGCAACAGAAATTATAATTATATCTAATGTATTAAATGCAAAGCTATCATCTTCTGATGAAATTTTACAGATGAATAAATTGAGGTTCAGTGGTCTAGTTAACATATCCAAGTTCATGTACTTGGTAAGCAGCAGATCCAGGTTCTAATAACCTGTGTGTAAGATGAATAACTTTTTTCACATTTGTAGGAAGGTTTGGGAGGTGCAAGTGAAGATGGGGCACATGCACTCTGGGCTGGGTAGTGGGGGAGTGGAGTATTGGGTTTAAATATGGACTTTGCCCTCTTCAATGTATGGTCTTGGGCAAATTGCATAAACTCTTTGAGCCTTGGTTTTTCATCTGTGAAATGGGGCTAATAACCTCTATTCTGATCAAATTACTGTGTGCTTAAATGAGATGTTTTATTTACATTTTAGTTTTGGTTTGTTGCTGTCATTTTGGTCGATAGAGTTTTAAAACAATGGTAGAAGAATTTTCTGCATTAAAAAATGTGTGACCTATATAAACAATATTTACAGGTAATTTTTTTTCTTAATATACAAAGTCAACAAGAATTTTTAAGTTATTTTATTGTAATGACAAGGCTCTCACATGAGTAGTACAAGATAGACTGCTGATGGTCTCGTCAGACAATATTAGATAAGATCTTAGTAACTGAATTTTTTTTTTTTTTTTTTTTTTTTGCGTTATGCGGGCCTCTCACTGTTGTGGCCTCTCCTGCTGTGGAGCACAGGCTCCAGATGCGCAGGCTCAGCGGCCATGGCTCACGGGCCCAGACGCTCCGCGGCATGTGGGATCTTCCCGGACCAGGGCACGAACCCGCGTCCGCTGCATCGGCAGGCGGACTCTCAAACACTGCGCCACCAGGGAAGTCCTGAATGTTTTTATATTATTGAAATTCTGTGTTTATTATAAAGTATAACCTGATTATATGAGCTCTAGTGTAAACATATTTTTAAGTGAACACATTAAAGATCTTAATGAACTCATTGTTAACAAGGGAACCAGTAAGATTTACAATTTGTTCCAGTATAAACATTTTAATTTTAAAATAACAATACATAATAGAAGAGACAGAAGATGATTTGTATCCAAAACATATCTTTGTTTTCTAAATTGCTTCACTATAGGATGTTTTTAAATGAGAAAAAAAAAAAGAATATTTATTCAGTAAGAGTTATTTAATTAACCTGTATTATTTTGTTTTATCCTCACAATAACCTTAGGAATTAGAAACTATTTTAATACCAATTTTATAGATTAGGAAGTTTGGTTGTCTGAGGTAACAAGCAATTAAGTGACAGCCAGATATCAAACTCCAAAGACTGCAATTATCTTCCCACTTTGGTTAAAGCTCACAGAATGTAAAGGACATATGTTTGGAATTGTAGTGGAGGCTCTTAGTAGGAGAGTGTTGAATTCCATTTTAATGAAACTGCATTTAATTTGTTAACACATGAAAGGATCTGGAGGTTTTTATGGTGGTAGAGAAATATGATGGGACATTCATGTTGGCAAGTAATCTATTAATAGAATAGCACTGAAGAAGTGGGAGGGGATGTTGGATGGCCTGTTAGGAGGTATTACAAGAGCTGGATAATACACAGTGGAGGAAAGAACCATGGCAGTTTCTACAATTTAGAGCTGGGGAAAGACATGGGGAATGTTTTCGTGGTAAAATTGTTGGACATGGTAAGGGACTGCATGAAAGCAGGGAAGATAAAAAGCAGGAGAAGTAACTATTTTGACTTTTGAAATTGAGTTTGAAATGCTTAAATACAGCAAGTGGTCAGATACATGGATAGAAGTCCAACTTGGAGGTATAGATGTTAGCACCATCTGTATAGAAGGGGTTATCAGAGTCAAGAGTGGGAAGAAATCTTAAGGACACCTTCATTAGATTTGAACTAGCTTGATATGTATGACTGACTGTGAATGGAATTTGCTGTAGAATTAACACCAAACTGCTCTACCAAGAGATAGCAAAAGACCGTGTTATTTTAAATGTTCTATAAAATTTTATTTGGTATTATTCAATCATACAGATTTTGTGGTAAATGCGCATTTCTAAAAGTGCATAATCAAACATTTAATTTTTCTTGATCTTGCATTTGTCACAGAAATATGCCACAGATGATTACATAAAGATTCACTACTTATGGATTCATATTAAAATATTCCACAAAGAAGAGATAAACTAATTTATAGGATGCTACTTGCTGATTATGAAAATAGAGAAATACAAAAATATTATTTGGCAATAACAGAAAATATTTCTTTTTTATTTAATTACTTTCAAAATTCAACATAAACACTAAAATAAAGAGTTGGTAAAGTGGTATCACACATTTAATATATATTTCCAATACTATATTTTTCATTCTTGAAAAATGAAGCACATGACCCACTGCTGTATAATCTGGGTTGTGTTCAAACATTAATTGCTGTAATCATGAAGGTTACTATTAGAAGCAGATAGAACAGATCTTTGCACAGCAAAAGAGTGTCTTTAACCAGAGCTCCGTCCTAATGCGTCTTACTTTGTTAGGAACATAGTTTAAATATTTAAAGAAGAATGTCATGTTGATTCATTGGTGGCGTTTGGACACCCATCTAAGGAGTGAGTGATGAATATCACAGCGTGATATGAACGGTTACTAAATACTCTCGCCTTCAGTATCCAGCACCAAAAAGAAGTTATTTCAGTGAAGAGGCCTTAAAAAAGTTTCTCAAATCCTTGTTGGCTTTCTTTTCCTGCCACAGTAAATTATTATTTGACTTCATTTGAGCTTTATGGAGCTAATTACCTTTGCTTAGAAACAGAGTTAAAATTAAATGTAATTTTTAATTATAAAATGTTTCCTTGGAAACATTTGCTCATAAGTTAAATTGTACTTTGTTCCAAAATACTTATTTCTTTTACAATTAGAAATCAAAGAAGAGCCCAGCATAGGGCAATTTGGAAACTGTAGCATTAATTGCCACAAAACTGCTCATATTTTTCATAATGGACAACTGATGGTGAACATCCAATTAACTGCTACACAGTTATATTTAACAACTCTCCTCAGAAAAGAATTATTCTATTTTATGACCATTAATTGAATGGTCACTGGCAGTAGACATTTTTAAAATTAGGAATTTCTTTAGAAATTATCTTTTTTTATTTAGAAATTATATATTTGTTTGAATTTAGAAAGAGCTGAGCATAATGATCACAATTAAAAAGATCAGCGTAAGTAGGTGACCTCAAGGTCCACAGCAACTGTTTCACAAATCACCTTAAGACACGGGATTCACAGCCAAGGGCAAGCCTCTCTTTGGTTCATAAGGTGTTGTCCTGGAAACCATTCTGATGCAGTCGATAATAGGGCAGACGGAGAGACACAGGGTACAGCCTGTACAACCATCAGTAATGGTGGGCAGGTGGGTTTCAGGATCAAACTGGATAGCCTGCGAACAGAAATAGAGTCTTGCTGTCACTGCCCACAAAGGTCAAGAATGCCCCCATTTTAGCATCAATGTTTTTTTCCACTGCAGGAGAGCTGCACTTGGAGACAACTACGCCCAGCACTGTGGTGCAGCTATAGCAACAGTTGAGCTGCCAGGGAGAAGGGGGAAAAAAAAAGGACAAAAAAGAAATGCTTTTAAAATTAGAAACACAACGTTTAAAATTCCTGAGAGGTATTTTTCTCTCTTTGTGTGAGGAAAATATTTCATAACATAGCAACTCTCTAGTGTCCTGTGTTCTGAGAAGAACATAGGTCTTGTCAGTCTGACCATGACTGGGCAGGTGTCGGCTACCTGAGGGGGGCAGGGTGCTTCCACACCTTGTCCTTCTCCCACTCATGGTTCTCGACAGCGGAGAAGCGTCACTGTCAGATGGGGCAATGAATGCACTTGTTTGGATTTCAAATTATGTGTGTAGTGTTTAGAAGAAGGCAAAAGGAAAAAAAAAAATTAGCTTAAGTGCCAGCTTTCAGGTTTGAGGATTTCCAAGCTGATTCTAGGCATTACCCGACTACCAAGGGAAAAAATCACTGAAAGATGGGAGCCTGGACACCTGGCTTCCTGGTCCTGGCCTGACACTCCTCAGCTGGGAGAACCAGGATAAGGCTTCCAGCTCCAAAGCTGCTCAGGATTTTGAGAAATTCAATAATTTATTCCATTCCCCACCCCTTCTTTCCTTCCTTCCTTTCTTTTAACATGAAGCAATCTATAATATGCAATGAAAATACCTAGCGTGAAATTTACAATTGAGATTTTTATTTAAAGTCATGATGATTATTTGTTAAAGAGAGATATTTCAACAGTGGAAACAACATGCAAGAATTTCCATCTAGGGGAGACTTCAGGGTAGCTACGTGGGGGCAGAGGGGACTTGAGGACTTGTCTGGAATCTTGAAGAACAATTTGATGTTTTTATTCAGATGGTGCACTAATTTGGAGGGCCGAGCTAGGGGGCTGAGCAAAATTATGAGGGTCATTAAGCCCCCGCCTCACTCCAGATACTCCTTGAGGCCAGGTCTGCAAATCTTACATTTTGAAATAATTACTGAATTGTGTTGTGTTTTTTTTTTCCTGTGTCATATACAACATGCTATATAATCCAATTCAAAATATTTTTTATGTTTAAAATTTTCCTCCCCCAAATTAGGTTACTCGTAACTATAATTTTTTTCTCTTTTATGCACATAAAAATGAAAATGGTCTCATTAGAGTAAATTATGTCAGGCTGCTTAATATTTTTTTTTTTTTTTTTTTGCGGTATGCGGGCCTCTCACTGTTGTGGCCTCCCCCGTCGCGGAGCACAGGCTCCGGACGCGCAGGCTCCGGACGCGCAGGCTCAGCGGCCATGGCTCACGGGCCCAGCCGCTCCGCGGCATATGGGATCCTCCCAGACCGGGGCACGAACCCGTATCCCCTGCATCGGCAGGCGGACTCTCAACCACTTGCGCCACCAGGGAGGCCCTGGAAACAACCATATATGTGAACAAGAACTGTAGTTATGAGAAACTATTAGAAAAGTTGTCTAAACAAATTGTTGCCATGTTTTGTAAAACAACATCTCAGATGGCTGTTTAAATGAGTAAAAGCTCTTTCTCTTCCTTATGTACCCTTTTATAAATAGAAATCCAAGAAAAATTGATGAAAATAAAATAATACTTATGTTTTAGAAATCTTATACATTGGGCTTCCCTGGTGGCGCTGTGGTTGAGAGTCCGCCTGCTGATGCAGGGGACACGGGTTCGTGCCCCGGTCCGGAAAGATCCCACATGCCGCGGAGCGGCTGGGCCTGTAAGCCATGGCCGCTGAGCCTGCGCGTCCGGAGCCTGTGCTCCGCAACGGGAGAGGCCACAACAGGGAGAGGCCCGCGTACCGCAAAAAAAAAAAAAAAAAAGAAGTCTTATACTTTGAAAATTTGCAAACATGTAAAACTTTTCAGTTGAAGATTTTGATTTTCTATTTTTTATCTTTTAGAGACATAAGAGTCAAAGGACTTTTAAAATCTTTAAAAATGTATAATTGTGATTTTCCCCCTCATTAATAAGATTAGTTTTGCTAAAATTGTACCAAGGCTGGAATTTCAAGGTGGGAATTTAAATCTAAGATTTAAGATGTTAGAACCCTGATGCTATGATTTTAGTGACAGAACTTCCTTACTTATCTCTGATTGGTTAATTAGAGAAAAGAGGAAAATGAATGTGATATGATTAGCATTTTCAAAATAACCGTTAGAGACACTTCTCAGATAGAAAAAAAAAGTGATACAAGAGTGGAAATTTGGTATAGAAGTAGTGTTAAATTAAGGAAGAAGAGATTTTTTTAAAATTAAAATTATGTCTGTCTTACCTGGATTAAGGCAATCAGAAGAATATGTAATATCGTACCACAAGCAAATAGGAACTTTCTCCAAGCTGAATAAGGTAAATGAACTACAATTTTTAACACTGGCCATTTTATCTATTTTGAAAATTCATTAATCATCTTAAAGGGATCTTCTTTTACTTTATTTTATTTTACTTTATTATAACTTGAAATATTTAATGAAAATAATATTATTCTGTAGTTTTTAGCCTGAAGACAGATGAATGCCCATTTTTTCTTTATTGTTCCATGGCAGACTCTCAGCTGAAGGCTGAGGAACTGGGAAGAATCTCTGGATCATTTCATGTGGTAGGAATACAACTTGTTGGCTCTTCCAGCTATAGAGGAATTTCTGGTCCCAACCAGCCCATCTAGTTGGTGGGAAAATGCTTTTTCTTTCTAACTGAAGCTCAATCAGTACTGAATGGAAGACCATTCCCTTTTGGTAGAAGGAAGCAAGTCCTTTCAGGGTCATGGCAATAAATTGTAGTTCTTTTCCCTCTGCATGAGAGCATAATGCTTCCTCATGGCCATAATTGTGTGAATTTCTTTTTTTGTTTGAATTTTTCCTTCCAATTTTATGGGTGATGAAATGATACTAAAACAATACTGTGCACTGAATGGTGGCATCGTTAGTATGAGTTATGGCTTCCCTTTAAAAAAAATCACTATGTTATGAGGGTGAGAGGACAGAGAGCTATGTCACTGCTGAGTAGCAATGTTTGGCACGTCTGGTCTGAATCCCACACTTTGTGACAGAAGATGTTTTCTGCTACAAAACCCAAGAAGAAATATGCCTCACAGCATCCTAATTGCAGCAGGATTCTTACCTGGTAGCCAGAGTCATTACAGGTCATGTAGCATTTGCCACAGCTGATACACATTTCTTCATCAATCACAGCCACAACTTGCTCTAAGTTGCTCAGTTCACCAAATGTTCCAAGGTACTGCAGTGCTTTTCCAATCACATCCTGAAAGATAGGCACTGAATTACTTACAGTGTTCATTGTAAAACATTACTATGTGATGATTAATATCTGTCCAAATTTCCCTGTTTTTATAGAATGCTGCATTATATAACTTAGAAGGTTTTGGATATTGTAGTTCTCACAGATATACTTTTTATAATTATAGCTTACATATTTCTGTCTCCTGAAAGATGGGCTTTCTGTATATATCTAGCGTAGAAACACAAGACCTAACTAATTGCATTCATCAGGTTTTCTACAAATGATCTAAATCAGTGTTTCTGTGGACAGAAGAAATGACACCCTTTTCAGTGGTTGTGGCTTACTTTTTCTCCATTTTGGACTTTGAATGATCCAAAAGTAATGAAAAGTGACAAAGGGTAATGCACTGATACTAGAAAACTTTAGATTGCTAGGAATGAGAGGAATAAAAATGTGGACACTATGCATTTATAGCACTGCATTTGGAGTCTAGATTTCATTCAGAAGAGTGCTTTGATAGCATACCCACCTGTCATGTCTTGAAGAGTATATTTCATTATTTTATAATTCTAATTTATGTTAATTAATTAGGTTCACTTAATAGCTAAATAAGATGCTCTTTTACTATTAAAGAACCAGGATTTTCTTCATTCACCACTGAAGATTTTTCATGCTGTTACACATTGCTTTGTTCTTCATATTAATTGGAAGTGTGCTTAATATGTGAAGCACAGAAGATGTTTCATCAACAATAAGAAACACTTTGTTTCATAAAACAAAACAGAAGAATGTAACAATGTTTGTAAAATTAGTATGCTGTCAAGATTTTCTGCTTCTGTTTTTAACTTTTAACAAGACAATCTTTTGTTTGAATTCAAGGTCTGTCTTCAAGGTGGTTTGACTCATATTTAAAGCCATCTTCCTATATTCTCTATCTTATTTTCTGCTCTTCTTTTTATGACCTTGGTTACCCCTTTTTACTCTATTTTTTCCCTATTGCAGCTCTAAATGACAACATGCTCATGACTTTGAGCTTTTAAACTGAAACAAAGTTTACAAAATTATATACCATTCGTGTGTCTCAAAAAATAAGGTGATCAAAAACTTACTGTCTTTACTATTTTCTTTTCAGTGTGTTGAAGGCATAATTTCAGTGATAGCACAGTCTGTTTGTAGGGGGGAGGTGCACTTGATGTCCAAATCAGTATCTCCATTCTGAATTTCTCTCACAAACTTAAGATCTACTTTTATCAGCTGCATGATGAGCACTGTCATTAGAATTTGGTATGTCAAATTCACCACTCACTGAATTTTTCATCAGCATCACAAAACTGGATCTTCCTTCTGATTTCCTTAGTCTTATTAACACTGTTAGGATTTCTTCAGTCACTGAGGCTTGAAATTTCAGAGCTGTATTTCACTCTGACTTCTCCCTGCTCCAAAATCTCATCAGTTGCCAAGTCTTCTGAGCTCTGGATCTGCAATATCTTTTGAATCCTCTTTCCAAGTCTACTATAATCTTTAACCATTACTAATTAATTTCCCATTACTTCTAATGTAGTTACAAGAGCCTACATGTCTCATCCTCTTATTCTCCCTTTCCTTTCTACCTTATGCAGTGTTGTCATCTTCATCTACGCTGTAGAGCACAGATTAAATTTTCTCACTACCTTACTCAAAAATCTGTTGAATTAAATACAGTTTCACATTTAAGTCTAGCATTTAAGGCTTTCTACCAACTAGTCTTTTTTGGTCTTATTTCTCACTTCCAAACACCATGTGCTTTAGCTACACTGGACACATGCCCTACACTGAACACACTTGTCAGTCAACTCCTCTGGCACCTAATTTTATCTTGAGTCCTCTGTCCAGAATACCCTTCCTTCCCATCTTCACTTTGAGAAATCCTGTCCATCCTTCAAAGACATCTCACATGCCACTACTTCATGAAAATCTCCTTAATTCTTCCTTCTCCTTTCCTAACCAAATTGAAGATGTGATCTCCCTCTTCTTCATTCTCTTCTTCCTTTGTCTCCTACATCTTTTTCTCCTGCCCTTTTCCCCTCTTCATCCCCTCTCTCTCCCCCTCCTACCAATGCAATGGCCTAGAGTGTTTTATGTATTATGTGGAGCTAATGGTTACAGATTACTTTGAGTTCTTACTATGTATCAGGCCAGTGCCATAATTTTTAAGCATTTTCTCATTTAAATCTCACACATTTTATAGAAGATGAGATTATTGACATTTAAGGTATAAAATTAAATAAATGATGAAGCAGGGATTCAGACCAGTGCTGCCTAACTTCAAATTCTATGGTCATAAGCACTCTGCTTTACTGGCTCATCTGTTATTTCTCTATTTAGCAAATTTTACTTCATGTTGTAGATATTTTCTACATTCAGCTCCTATTTGCAGTCTCTTAGGAGGCTTTATTCATCTTTGTATCTCATGTTGTGTATCTTGCTCCTCAGATCACTGAAACATAATGGGTACTCAAATATTTGTTTAAATAAATGTATCTTTAGTTTTTCTATATACTAAATATTCAGCAAAATATTAGGCACACAGTTGTATGAGCTAAGAGCTATTTTTTGATTTACTGAATACTTTTATTAATATGAGATTCACAAAAAGATTTGAGTACCTCTTTAAATACAAAATAATCATAGTCAAAGTATCTGGGTATGTTTAATATTTTCTAATAATTTAAGACAGTAAAAGCATGATGTCACTCTATTGCTGTAAAATACTATACGTGATAGAAAATAACTTTTTCAATCTAGTAAACAAATTAGTCAAAACAGTTGTTTCATTGAATTAGATCATGGCTTGACTGAAATCATCAGTAAATACTCAAAAGACGATTAAACAGGAAACTCCCTAGATGGTCATCCAGCTTATAAGGCTTATTCCAAAGAAACAATGCATATTTCTAAGATATTTTATTGTAAGAAGCAAATTCACATTATGTGTATATCAAATATGCCTTTTGCTCTATATTGGAGATTTGCTGTTGTTATTTATTAAAACACCATTGTTTAATGTGAAACTAAATAAAACAAAGTCCTTGGAGCCTCTAAAAATTATTTACACATGGTGTTAAAAATCACCCCTCATTCATCATAGTTCTTAAGAAAATTATGTATATATATATTTAATCTGGAAGAGGATAAAAGAATGGCTACTATTTTAAGTTATTTTGTAAAGAGTAATCAAAGAAAATGAATTATCACTCTATGTGGCAGACAACGAGGACATTTGTTTAAAACTCAAAGCTTCCAGGTAGTAATGCCAGCTTATAAATACCCTTGAGTACACGTTCTGGAATTTGGAGTTTGCTCAAAGTTGCATATAATCAGTAAAGCACATATGGCTAGTCTAGTCCCTGTTGGACACATACCTGTGGAGATTAGGGTACCTACATTCATTATTCCAAGCAGGGTGTGGATATACAAAGGTCGCGTGATCTGCTATAGCCATCCCTGATTAGTGGAAAAGTTTATGTGTGAATGTGTATGTGGGAAAAGTGATGCCAAATTCTTTAAAGTGTAGGTGATACATTTGATTTAAATATGTTTTCCCAAAATTAATGTTGGGAAGTAGTACAGAGTTCTAGAATCACATCTTGGTCAATTAATTATTTGTTTGGGATAATCAAAAGTATTTTTAAAAACTAGATCAGTCAATATTTCTGTTTGATATAAAGTTTGGGGTCAAAAGTGAGGAACTAGAGGGCCCCCATCCCATCCCTGCTGCATCATACTTAATGTATTAGGCTGAGTATGAATTTCTTAGTTTTGGCCTACTTTTTTTACAGGTGATTGAAGTATTTTCAAGTTGTGATTGATATCTGGCATGTTAACTGTCCTTAGATTTAAGTCTTCTACACATCTGATTAGCATACTATTTATGATACCTGTAAAAAAGTGTCATTCAAAGGCCAGGACCCAGGACAGTGTGCTGTGGGCAATCACTATGATGTCTATCCAAAACAGATCAAAATCGTTTGGACGTAGCTGTTTAATTACTTTACCATTTCCTTATCTCTACCATTACCAATGTCACAGGTTCTTATCTGTTACATCAAGTTCACTGCTTGCCTAATAAACCTATCAAAATAGGAAATGAGATAACTCTGTTTGTTCTCACAGAACTTATGCTGACACTTGATAATTTCTTCCTTTACTAATGCTCTCAAGTCAAAAGTTTAATGATCCTTAATGAAGCTTTCTGGTCTACTTCTCTCTTTTCTTCACTCCCCTTGCCACATCAACCTTTTCCTTTTCTAAAGAACCTGGAGCACCATTTAATTTTTAGCAGCGTGATACAGCAATATCATACTAAAACAGTTTCAAAAATAGAGCATACAATTTATTTTTGATATCCTATATAATGTCCTCCGAGCTAGGAGACAGGGATGGTGACTGTACAATTAGAAAGGGAAGTCTTGAGTTTAAATTCAGTAGAACTCTGATAACAGGACTCAGCGTGAATAAGCTGAGTTGGGAGGGCAGAGACAAAGCATGATTTAGGAAATAAAGTAGTAAGTAAATTAGTGGAGAAGGTAAGAGAAGCAAGCAAACCAAGAGATGGGGTAGAAGCTAGTGAGGACCTGGGAACTGAAGTGGGTGAGAGAGGGTGGAGCGGAAGGGAGCTTGTTACTGAGAGACAGATGGGTGAGGTTTGGGTGTAGTCAAGGTTAGTTCAGTACAGATCTGTGGCCCTGATCACTGTATTCTTTTTACGTGGGCCGGCTCAGGCTTTAAAGTAGCAAGTTCTCACCAGACACTTTGGATTTAAATACATTTAATGAGGCTAAATGTGATGTGTTTCTACTTTATCCTTACCTATCTTGGGCTTCACCTCTCGAATATGTTTTCCCTATCCCTCAGAGCATTCTTTTTTTTTTTTTTTTTTGTGGTACATGGGCCTCTCACTGTTGTGGCCTCTCCCGTTGTGGAGCACAGGCTCCGGACGCGCAGGCTCAGCGGCCATGGCTCACGGGTCCAGCTGCTCCACGGCATGTGGGATCTTCCCGGACCGGGGCATGAACCCGTGGTCCCCTGCATTGGCAGGCGGACTCTGAACCACTGCGCCACCAGGGAAGCCCATCTAACAGAATTCTTTATGGTGATGCTACAAAGATAATAGGAGCTGAACAGTTCTAATTGTAAGTTAACAGTATACCATCTGCTCTAAGTAGTGGGTGTATTCTCTCTCTTTTTTTTTAAACTTTTAATAGACAAAATACATTTCCATTTTTCCTAATATTTTCTCCAGATTCAGATAATTTGAGGCTTTGGTATTTCTGAAACATTTTAAAATCTTGATGCCACTCTTTTATGGTCATCGCTGGTAATGTGATCTCTAGTTTCTCATATGACCATTCAATACTGAGTTATCTAAATGCTTCACTCTTTTCCTATTCCTCGTGAAACTCAGAGATTATGTCACCAAATTTCAATTTGACAGCCTCTCATCCTTCTTGATCCATGTTCAGGTTAGAGCTCTGACTACAGGATTGTTTTCTATTGTTGTTTCTGAGCTCCCTGAAAGTAGATTTACTAAAGGTGGCATACTTGTACATTTAAGCTTAGACTTCCTTTCTGTGGCCTAACAAACTCTACGATGATATGGGATGGTTACTTTCCTTCAAGATTCTCTTAGCTGCCATTTTCCCCAAACAGATTTTTATAAGGAACCAGAAAGAAGTCAATGCAGTAAGTCTCTCATTGCTTCTCTCTCCTTTGTGAGATTAAATTTCCAACATGGCAATTCAATAGTTTTGCCAATGTTTTGCCTTTAGTGGAGTGGGATTTTCATCTGAAGTCTGTAAAGGCTTACATTGCTGCTCTATCTTGCCTGTCTGTATTAACCATCTGGTTATGGGGTCTCTGATGTAGTCCCCGAAAACATTTCTGTTTTCCTTTCATTTCACTCTCCTGCACCTGCTTCCTCCATGCTTCACTTTCACGTTTGTGGATTTCCATGCATGTGTATATCTTTTTGACATATACTGCTCCTCCCCCAGCCCTTTCATCAGACTTATTTATTCCAAAGAAGATATACCTTTCCATCATCATATTCCGGTCAGGAATCACATCTCAAAACATCCCCGTAGGACTTAAGAGTTGATTTTCACCATATTCTGTTCATGTGTTTTAAAGTCCAGTTTGATAATTTTTCATCTGCTATTTGTCTGTATATAGACAACTGAGAATGTTAATGCCTCCCACCCATTTCTCTGGTATCTTCTGAAAATTGCTGGGAAAATCCTCCACTATTTTTCTTCCTGTGCCATCCCTTTTATGCTCCATAGTATCTAATATGCCTTACAGTTATATATGAGTACTTTTCTCCTTCCCCTCACAACTCAATTGAAATAATAAACCTCTCGATCAGGCTGACTGGTCTCCTGCCAACACTGTCTTGCCAGTCTTATGAGATGCAGTCTATCTCTTCCTAGAAGCAGCAGGAAGAGATGAAAACATCACTAGTGCCCCTAAACCATTCATTTTCCTATCCAGAAATTCAAAGACGTTAGAGATACATTCCTGGCTTCATAAAGAGAATGAGAATTCATTCTCATATATATCAACAGAAGTGGGAAGCATTCGGGGAACTTTATAAGCCTTGGCAGACTCTCAAATCTCTGTTATATGCTGCCTGGGACAAAGCACGTTTCTCATTTAGCAGGGCCAAATGTGCACACTGTCACTTCAGTTCTCTTCAGCTAGGAGATAAAACGGCTTCCTGTTTGGTTTCTTTTCTCTAGCACAGGCGAACCTGTGGAATGTGTTAGGAGCTTCTTCAGAAGGTCCTGGTTCATCTTTTAGAAGGAGACCTTTACATCTATTGCTGGAGGTCAGTTGTCTTTTTCTTACTTTATCTCATTCTCCCCCTTCCCCTTCAGCACTGATTTTGATTACCCTCTTCTTCCTCAGAAGCCTTTTCTTTCACAAAAGCGACAGCTCCGCAATATGGCAATATGTATGGTAAATGTTGTGTCACTATGAAATGGAAATCCAGATGTAGGATTGATAAAGAGGAAATTGACTGGATGCCAGGCTGACTCTAGGCCCCCAGACTATTCCCTGCGGTAGGACTGACAGCCTCTGAGACCATTTTTTAGCTTCCAAGGACGCAAAGAGAAGCTGGATACCATGTTGGCTAGCAAAGACTTCTGGTTCTCAAGGACCCCCTAGTCACAGTGTAACATTGGGAGTAACCACTCTTGACGCTCTAGCCGAAATCCTTAGATGTTTAATCAGTATATCCCCTTGCCCTTTTACATCATGTTAAGACTGAGCAAGAAAACTGGATTATTTTCCTCATTACTGCCTCTCAGTTTGGTCCTTTCTAGGAAATTCTATTGAACAAAAGAATGAGTTTTGTATTGGATTTAAGGTCCCATGGCTGCATTTATTCCAAGTATGTATTAACACTATGCTTTGCAAACATACTCATATGCTTGAAATGCCACCTTCCTTTTTTTATTTTTCCTTTCATGAGAGACAGAAGAAGATAGTGATTAAGGCCCAAGTTTTAGAGCCAGATTTTGGAATCAAGTCTTGGTTTTCATGTCTTCCTAGCTGTGTGACCTTAGGCAAGTTATTTAACCTCTCTGTTTATTAATTACTTCATCAGTAAAATAGGGAAAATATGGATACCTGATAGGGTTATGGTGAGGATTAAATGAGTTAATTCACAAGCATGCAGAACAGTGCCTGAAACCTCATAAGTACTTAATAAATATTAGCTTTTATTATTAATTCTCTGCTTAATTAACACTAATTTATTAAACTCCATGTTAAATATCACCATCTCTGTGAAGCTTTGCACAATTACCCGAGGCGGAACTAATCCCTTTCACTCCTCTGTGTTCCCAGAGCATTTTGTACATATTTGATTGAACTGTAAATAATTTTTAACATGTGTCTTTCTCCCTTGTTAGACTATGAGCTCCATAAGGATAGATATCTTTCTTTTTAAAATTCATGTTGTATTCCCAGTTTCCTGGATTGCAGCGAGTGCATAATAAATATATGTTAGCACTACATCTCCACCAAGATCAGGAAAATCCTGGTGCCTTGAACCATGCCTTGTTAGTCTCTGGATGAAGACCCAGTCCTTAGCACACTGCTGAGGTCACATAGCAAATACTCAGTAAATACTTACTGATTGACTGATATTGAAACTGCCTACTTCTGAAGCAGCAGACCATTAAGTCTTATCTGAGGCATTTGAAAGAAAAGAAGAACAAAAGATGAGATCATTGAGCATGGCTTGCCTAGAAATAATATTTTCACACTCATAACCAGAGAAGATGGGGGTAGATTAGAAACTTGAATGCATGACTGAAAAACTTGTTCAGACAAGAGAGGCTTAGTCAACTTTGTGGGACACTGGGGCCCTTTTTATAGCAGATGGGGAATAATATACTGTGCTGGCTGAGAGGATAAACAAAGCAGTGGCATGGAGTTTATTTAAACTATTGAACAGAGGAATCTATAAAGAGGCCAGCAGCGAGGAGGGAAGAAACAGGCTAAAATAAACAGATAGGTGGACAGGGAAAATATTAAGCACAAAAACAGATAACCCAGGCCCTCAGGAAAAAGGGGAGATGGAAAAATGGTATGTCAAGAACAGAAGAAACACTGTAGGGAAAACATAGAAGTGATGAAGCAGCAGAGGGAAGTACATAGCATGCCTGGGTAAGCGTGGTACAATAAAACAATAAAAGCACAAGAAGAAATGTCTGATTCACATGCAGAGAGAAAATGACTCTTAAAGGGAACGTGGCTGTTGATTTCAATGGGGACTGAACAACCACATGGCTTCATCATCCAGATGGAATCTAAAATAATGGGCAAGGGGGCAAGGGACTCATACGAAAATGACAACAACCGTGGCTCCTTACATTTGAATAGAACTATGCCTCGTGTGATACTTTCACACACATCATTTCATTTAGAACAATGGAGTTGAGGTCTTCTGACGTTATCTAGTATTTATTCTCCTTCCTGCCAATCTCCCGCCTAGATTGTTACAACAGCCTTCTAACCAGTCTTCCTGTTTCTGTCCTTGCCCATCTAGGATCTTGTATCAACACTGCAGCCAGAATGAGCCTTTGAAAAATTTTGTCAGATCACATCATTCTTCCTTTTAAAAAGCCTCAATAGTTTCCTGCCAAGGACTTTCCTGCTTTGGGGTCTTTGCATTTTCTGTTCCTTCTGAATGGAATGTTCTCCCCCCACCACCCCCCCGCCGATATTTATCTGCATTGATCACTCTTTGAAGTGTTTACTCATATGCCATTTAACCAGGCAGGCATCTCCTGATCAACCTCTCCAGCAATTACTTTTCTCCTAATCCTGCTGTATCTTCTCCACAGCACTGTGACTATCTGACATAGTATGTACCCACTCGTTCATTTGTTTATTGTCTGTTCTATAATGTACGTAGACACCAAATATAGACACCATGGTGCCTAAGATGTAGACACCATGAGAGCTGGGCTTTTGTTTTGTTCACTACTGAATTGCTAGTGACTAGAGCAGTGCTGGAACATAGTGGGTGGACATTAATAGTTGTTGGATGAATGACAAAATGGATGTATGGGTGAATAGGACAATTATTGCCGACTGGAAATTGGAATCTCAGTGGTTACATGTGAAAGACAAAATGAAACAATACCAGATGTCCTTGCCAAGATGAGCAATGCTTTCTGACCTGTGGGCCACTTCCCCATTCTTAAGACTTCCTCTTTTTTTTCTCCACGTCATCATTTCCTTCTGGTTATTCTCTTATTTCTTTGATCACTTGTTCCCATTTGCTTCTCCAGAACTTCCTACTCCCTCATAGGGTATTAGGTTAAGCAAGAAATGAAGAAAATATATGTGAAGATTCTGTCTTATGTCTGGCACCCAGTAGGCGGTCAGCATGTCAGTTCTTTTTTCTTTATATCATTCAGCACAGGTGCAAAATTAGCTTGAGTTCACTAATATCAATATGCTCAAATCTAACATTTTCACCCCACATTAAAAAACTCATCAAACCTAAAACACCAAGAACAAAACCCTGATTCATTATCTTTCATTTTTCTTTATCTCAGTTAATGGGACTATCAAAAATCTAATCATCTTAGTCTCCTTATTTTCAACTCCTTACTGTCCCTTATACCTCAGTATATAAAGAGAATCATCAAATTTTAGAGGGAGAATTACCAAGGCTTCATCAATTTAACCTCTGCTTCTGTTTCCATAACCATGGCCACTCACCAAATCTAGGACCACATTATGAATCACTGGGAATATCCCTTTTTCCACTTACCCTTCTAATCACTACCCAGTCTACAGGGCTCCTAAAACGCCAGTTCCTCAGAGAGGCCTTCCTCATCTCCTTCAATCTAAATTAGGTCTTGCTATGAAAGAGACTCCATACATCCTATATTTTTCTTTACTGTTTGTATTACAAATATAGCTTTATATTATTAGTGTGATTCTCTGTTTTAATACCTGTTTCTTTCTCTACTCTGTATGCTTCATGAGGACAGAGGCTGTGGCTGTTTTATTTTTTGTACTATAGATGCTCAATTCCTAGCACACTGCTTGTCTCATGGTAGGTATATGATAAAAATTTCCTGAAAAATATATGGACTTCTTCAAAACTTCCTACTTGGTTGACTTCCAGAGCTTTATGTATTCCTACTAACATTCTTGAGCTCACTTTATTGGACATATGGAAATGGAGGGTCACCCTAACCTGTTATCTACTTCAAGCTGTCCATTCCTAACATCATAAACTAATAGTGGGTAACATATACAGTATTTAGGATATGTTTGGTGCAGGCTAAAAGCAGTTCACACACTACCTAATTTATAATCCCATGAGTCAGACTTTTTTTTTTTTTTTTTTTTTTTTTTTTTTTTTGCGGTACGCGGGCCTCTCACCATTGTGGCCTCTCCCATTGCGGAGCACAGGCTCCGGACGCGCAGGCTCAGCGGCCATGGCTCACGGGCCCAGCTGCTCCGCAGCATGTGGGATCTTCCCAGACCAGGGCATGAACCCGTGTCCCCTGCATCGGCAGGCGGACTCTCAACCACTGCGCCACCAGGGAAGCCCAGGCAGACTCTTTAATTATGTCCACCTTACAGACTAGTTAACCAAGGCAAGTTCATGTAGCTGCTAAATGGCAGTGGCATAATTTGAACCCAAGCAGCGTGACAGAGTAGTTCCAGGCTTAATTCAGGAAACTCTTTTCCCATAAATGTAATCTGCTAAAATCTTATAAACCTTGCTATATCTTTCAATGAAGGAAATAGCTTCTTAAGACTTTCTAGCAGTCACTTTCTTCAAACACAGGCTACTTACTAAAATGGCACTGGTAAGCCCAAATTCAGTTTCATTAAATGTCTATGGCATTGCAGTAGGTAGAAAATCATATGTCACTCTCTTATCCAAGATGACTTAATGTATTGTCTGGACTCCGTTCCTTCCTTATTTGCCAAGGATATAGCTTCTTTAATCATGCCCTTTCTAGTAGCTTTAGCTATCGTTTCCTAGCATATAAACACATGCAAGCTTAGAGTATCCTAACATATACAAACCAACCTTTCCCTCTACTACATTTCTTCTTGTCACTTTCCTTTTGATCTTTCTCAAGTTCAGGAAAGAGTATTCCATATGCCATGTCCTTAATTTTGAAACCTTTATTCACTCTTCAATTTACCACCTCCTGGATTCTACTTTTCACCACTCCACTGAATCTGCTTAGGCCAAGATAAGCTAAAATATGAAGGTCTGATGTTTACGCTAAGGAGTTTACCTTAAGATCATGGTTAAGATGTGGGAATTTTAAACGAAGGGTAAAACAATCAGATTTGCATTTAACAAAGAATACTTCATAATAGTTGGAGGATACATTAGATAAGAATGAGAAAAGAAGGTGGGAGGCCAGTTTGTAGAATATTTCAGAATTCCAGGAAAGAATGTGTAAAGAACTTCCCTAAGACCTTTGCTATAGGGAAGAGCAGAAGAGGAAGAGGACATGACAGATAAAAATGGTGGACATTGGTGAATGTCCATGATCCCATTCATGAGAGAGATGAGTCATAGGATGAAATCTAGGCCAAATTTCAGGTTTCTGCTTAGGTAAGAGGGTAGATAGAGTGCTGTTCATTGAGACACAGGACTCAGGAGGAAGATCAGGCTTAGAAGGAACGATAATCAGTTTAGTTTGAAGTACGATGGCCTTTATGCACCTTGCTTAGACTATCCAGGTGGAGGTATCCAGAAGATAGTGGGTGACACAGGTTTGAAGCATAAAAAGAGGTAGGGATGCAATCCAAAAATGGGCAGAAGACCTAAATAGACATTTCTCCAAAGAAGATATACAGATTGCCAACAAACAAATGAAAGTATGCTCAACATCACTAATCATTAGAGAAATGCAAATCAAAACTACAATGAGGTATCACCTCACACCAGTCAGAATGGCCATCATCAAAAAATCTACAAACAATAAATGCTGGAGAGGATATGGAGAAAAGGGAACCCTCTTGCACTGTTGGTGGGAATGTAAACTGATACCACTATGGAGAACAGTATGGAGGTTCCTTAGAAAACTAAAAATAGAACTATCAATCATACAACCCAGCAATCCCACTACTGGGCATATACCCTGAGAAAATCATAATTCAAAAGGAGTCAACACAATATTCACTGCAGCTCTATTTACAATAGCGAGGACACTGAAGCAACCTAAGTGTCCATCATCGGATGAATGGATAAAGAAGATGTGGCACATATATACAATGGAATATTACTCAGCCATAAAAAGAAACGAAATTGAGTTATTTGTAGTGAGGTGGATGGACCTAGAGACTGTCATACAGAGTGAAGTAAGTCAGAAAGAGAAAAACAAATACCGTATGCTAACACATATATATGGAATCTAAAAAAAAAAAAAAGGTTCTAAAGAACCTAGGGTCAGGACAGCTATAAAGACTCAGACGTAGAGAATGGACTTGAGGACATGGGGAAGGGGAAGGGTAAGCTGGGATGAAGTGAGAGAGTGGCATGGACATATATACACTACCAAATGTAAAATAGATAGCTAGTGGGAAGTAGCTGCATAGCACAGGGAGATCAGCTCGGTGCTTTGTGACCCCCTAGAGGGGTGGGATAGGGAGGGTGGGAGGGAGGGAGATGCAAGAGGGAGGAGATATGGGGATATATGTATATGTATAGCTGATTCACTTTGTTATAAAGCAGAAACTAACACATTGTAAAGCAATTATAGTCCAATAGATGTTTAAAAAAAAAAAAGAGGTAAGGGTGGAAGATAGTTGAGTCGATATATAGGAAAAGTTTAAATGAATCATAAAGGGAAATGATATAGTAAGAAGGAAGCAGAGAGAGGAGTCCAGACACCATCATCATGTTCTCTCTCCACCCTTTTCTCTTATTGTACCCCAACCTGCACCTGCTTCTGTCATGTGAAGCTACATGCTGCTACATGAACTCATCAATCTTCCCCTCAAGGTCCATCTTCTGCTACCTTTTCCATCTGGTTAATATCAAGAAGAAAAGGGAACTATGTTGAACATATTTCAAAGTAAAGAATCAGCACTGTAGTAGAAAAAACATTTTTGTCTTCACAGAAATGTTAAAAGTAGTACTAAGGTCTTGCTTTCAAGTAAGGGGCTTATAGCCAAGAATTTTGGACTTTGTCAGAAGGTTTTATTTGTAAAGTTTTTTGTTAAACTCTTCCTTATTAGACAAAGATTTACTTAAGGTATGAAACTTTTTATAGAAATTGGCCATCCTTATTAGAACTTTGTCTAACCCATTTCTGATTCACTCTTGAAAAGTTTTAGCTAATTCTGAGACACTGAACATTTAAATGTAAAGTAAGTCATGCATTTATGATACATTTTTGTCATTGAATCATAACTTGAGAGACGGAAGGAGCCACTTTAAAATGCAAATATTGAAATCTTGGAATGGTTGCTTATTTGTGAAAAAAATTAAAGGTATAGCCATATCTGATACTTTAGAGCAGAACAAATTTTAGATTAATTAAATAATCAAATGTAAATTCCAAAAGAACCAGATGGGGTGAATCCATATAATCTTAAGGTAGAAAAAGCTAAACTAAGCAAATAAAGAAAGGGAGAAATCACAAAACTAGCTTTTGCCAGATATGATTTCATAAAAGTAAAACTTCTGTATGTATATCTAAAAACACCGTCATACAAATTATGAGGCAAATGGCAATATATAAAAAGTTTATTTAAAAAAATCTATGAAACAAAGATAAATACTACAACAGAAAACTGGTCAAAAGTAATAAGTAACAAATTCACAAAAGAAGAAATGGTCAAAAATATATTAAAAAATCATGCCAATCTTACTACTATTTAGATATTGGATATTAAACAAAAAAATACTTTTTTGACTATTATATTAGTTAAAATTAAAAATAAATCTATTGTTGACGGGTGTCTAAGAATGAGTCCTCTCTTACATTTTTTGGCAGAATGTAAATTTGCACGTTCTTCCTGGAGAACAATTTGGCACTATGTATCAAAAGCCCTACAATTTCACCTGCAATTTCTCTAGAGAAAACAATTAGAGATCTACACAAAGATTTCTGTACAACAATAGTTATAATAGCATTATTTGTAAAAAATTCTGGAAATAGCTTAAAAATTCAACAATAGGTTAATTTTTAGAAGTAATAAGTTCATATTATCAAATATTATAAAACCATTAGAGTGATATATAAATAATTATGAGGTTTTTATATAGAAAATTTGAGTATTCTATGTTTAGTTTAATGTATTACATTTAGGTTTAGAAAAAGAACTAGAATTTTATAAATCTAAATTTTAATAGTGATTAAGTTGAGGTGGTAGGATTAGGGGTAAATTTTAGATTAATCTTTGTGCTTTTAACAGAAACAAAACCAAACAAACAAATGAAACTACAGAAGGTCAGGAGGAGGAAGAAAAGAAGAAAGGAAAAGAGATGTCTTTGTCCAGTGGTCTGCTCTTACAGATCTCTCATTAGATATTTGACCCAAATCAAGTGATTAGTAGCACAGCGGTGACAAAAGCCATGTGTCACAATTCCCTTACTAAACGTTATTCTCCTTGTTCTATACTGACACCTTCATCTTCCATGAGCAATCTCTAGGTATATTTTGTATATCTTCTAGAATGGACCAAACATTTTCATCCCTATTATGAGCCAATCTTTTCAATCCTAATCCAACAATTCTCAATTTCACCTCCATCCCCCACTCTACCACTGTTTACTATGTGACTTGATCAAATTATTTAATGTTTTTTAATTCCTCAATTTTCTTATCTATAAAATGAATATAAAGATAGTACCTATCCCAAGTATTGTGAAGATTAAATGAGATAAAACATGTATAGCACTTGGAACAGTATTGGCATATTAGAGCTATTGGTTGCTACATACTTCCATTGGTGCTTTCAGGAGATGAAATTTCTCTCCTACTCTGGAAAATCATACTGGAATATGAATAAAAGTGAATTTATTAGAGGACAACTGCTCTAATTAAAAATACAATCATACACACACAGAGCTCACTTTTGGTAACAACATCATGGCTCTAGAGATCAAGTGTCATCTAACGCCACCACAAATATCTCTGGGACAGGAACAGATCTCTATCTTCTTTCTTCCTCTAAAACATAAGCTCTGTCCCACTCTATAGAGATATAAAGCCTTATAGAAAGCAAGATGAAATGAGCAGTCATTGTCATAGTAAATGTAATTCCTCATTTTCCAGAAATAGTTGCACCTATAACTGGTGAAAATTCCCCATCTCTCTGCAGAAAAACCTCCCATTATCAGTTACCATTATGCTTTCTGACAGGACACACCATATTTCTAGAAATGATAACAGGTATTATAGAATGGGTATAGACACCCTGGGAAGAAAAACAAGGTAGTGGAAAATCCACTGGACATTGAGAAAAATCTACCATAGCAGCCCCTTAATATGTCAGCAATGTTATGGTCTTAGTTATGGGAAGATGGTGTCAATGGTCTCTTGAGGCTTATGTAATGTAACACCAGGGGTACTTCAATTTGGATCATCTCTGAAGTAACAATTTAGGAGAGGAATGTAAGCCTGTACGATTTCTAATAAGACTCCTCATCTCTCCTTGAGACTTTAAAAAATGTTTACTTACTTTCCTGACTTCCCAGTTCTTTGGTTTATTTAATTCTGCTGAGTTTGATATTTTATTTGGATTTGTGATCAGCTAACTTTAACTCAACTTCAGCAGGTTTTTTGTTTGTTCTGTTTTTGTTTTGCTTCTAGGTTATCAATATATTCCCTGACAGAATAGAAGCCTAAAAAAGGCCTCAATGTTTTTATAATCACCTTGCTCTTCCTTTATTTCAAATATAAATAATATTTTTCTTTTGAATTTTGTATACATAAGGAAAAGATGGAGATCTTACATTTATTTCAAATTAATTAAATAGGAAAAGACAAGCAGGGACAATTCCCACTTAACCCCAAACATATATTAGTTATAGCCAAAGGGTGGGGGAAATGTGAAGAGTGGAAGGATCTGACTTCTTCTTTACCATCAGTGTCCAGTTCATCCTTTTAGTATCAAACAAATAATTTAAAGGAAACAGCTCAAGAGACTCTTTGGGGCTATTATACTGCTGCAAGTCCCAAGTGTTCACTTTATTTGGAATTATGGCATTGAGGTGCTGGTAGAATTTGTGTTCAGCCACTTCCATATTTCCTTTCAGAACTCTGAATAACCTAGTCCTCTCAACATCGTCTAAATTCCACTGTTTTTCGCATAGGACACATTTCTTCTTTCTCATAGATAGAGGGGATTTTAAGGGTTCCAACTCCTGTTTGACTACTAAAGAGGAATTTCAAAGAGCTCCTTAGAGTAAGCTTTTCAGCTGATGCTTCAACCAGGAAATGGAGATAGTCACTAAATGGAGAAGAGTAAGTTTCAGTGACTGAAAACCACATTCCCTGATGGTAACTTCAGAGAGAATGTGGATTGTAATACTCCTTTTTTCTTTTTTTTTAAAATTATGATTGCTTTAAAATAATTCCATCTTGAAGGAGGTGGGCAGAAGGGAAGTAGGTGTGGCTATAAAAGGGCAAGCTGATGGATCTTGGTGCTGATGGAACTCTTATCTTGACTGTGGTGGTGGACACAGGAACCTACCTATGGGGTGAAATTACACAGAACTAAATACACGTGTGTGCTCACACACGCAAATGAGTAGAAGTACAACTGGGGAAATCTGAATAAGATCAGTAGATTGTATCTGTGTCATTATCCTTATTGTGATGCTGTATTACAGTTTTACAACATGCTACCATTGGGGAAACTGGGTAAAGGGTACATGAGACCTCTCTGTATTATTTCTTACACCTGTATGTGAATCTACATCTTTTTCAAAATAAGAAGTTAAAGAAGAAAAACAAGAAATATAATGCACACATAATTCCATCTTAATGATAATTTTTGATATTATCCAGAAAATAATTTCCTGAAACCCAAAT
The DNA here is from genome assembly GCF_025265405.1 of Mesoplodon densirostris. Taxonomy (NCBI): domain Eukaryota; kingdom Metazoa; phylum Chordata; class Mammalia; order Artiodactyla; family Ziphiidae; genus Mesoplodon; species Mesoplodon densirostris. Next base: position 87,783,762 of record NC_082662.1, read on the forward strand.
TTGTACAGGCTTTCCCAAGGCTGAACCAGAGAAAGTTTGTCCAAAATATAAGGTATCATGTTGATATTGATGGTGCATATTGATCATTTAGTTGTGCTGTATGACTAAGATACCTTTTAGATTTAATTGTAGATTACAGTAATTTTTAAATGAGTGTAAGAAGACAAAGAATTAACTGTAATATTTTATGGCCTATTTAATACATCCAAAATTTGCATGAAACACATATTTGACAGTGTTCTAAAAAGTATAAAATATACAAATAAAAGAGGCTATCCTGTCACTGCAGACAGGATTTTTAAAACTGTCAATATATTTTAAAAACAAAATCAGTGGTACACTTAAACAGGAAATAAACACAAACTAAACAATAAAATAGACATATTTACATATACAGCTTAATCATTACCTTAACAGTGGGAATAGGCTTTTTGGGGATAAAATGGTTTCTCTCAAGTGGCGGAAAAGTTGCATTTTGTTCTTTCAGTCTAATCTTTTCCTCTGCTATGATTTTCTTGCGCTGCTCAAGATAAGGTCCAAAACTTGGCAGTTTCTAATAGGAAAACACACAAATAAGAAAGTATGTTAGCTCACAGAAGAGAAAAATGTGAGGATATAAACACAAATATTATAAACAAACAAATGTGTGTTTTGAGACTGTTTCACGTATACTGTAACAAGATCTTCATTCATTCTTGAACCCTAGTCTTCTACGTATCAGAGTCCATTAATTATTAAAAAGAACACAATAGCACAATACCTTTACCAAATATGTATGTATTAAATATACAAATATTAATTGAAATACATTTCTAAACAGAATAAAATTCACAATGGTAAACCAAAGCATTCACTTAAAACAATAGCTATTAGTTAAACCATTTGTTTAGTTCATATAGACAGAAGGTGAAACCTATTGATGCTTTTTTTCCTCTTCATCAGGTTTTTAGCACAATATAGACACAGCCTAGTCTCTGACAAATGCTTTTGTCAATAGCAAAGGTACTTTGCCAAAGTTCAAATCTGTATCTCTGTTTTATTGTGTTCAAATTCTTACTACATCTCTTTAAAGATTGTAACTAATGTTGATTGCAGTTTACTGGAATAGCTGAAAAACAAAATGGTAAAAATATTGATTTCTCTGCACAGAAAATAAAGTTTATTTTGCATGAAAGAGGCAAAAGTAGAAATGAAAAGCAGAGGAAATATCACAGTGCTTAAACAAACTCCCTCAGTATTCAAAATCACATTATGGAGCTTTAAATCTCAAGGTTATTCAATCGTACTTTACAAAGTTCATTTAGAAAGATACCTGGGTGTTGTGGAAAAATGCTAAGTGGTTTCACGTTAACACGAATATGCCCTCATACTATTCATTATCCTACAATTATTTCCTCTTCACTTTGTCCTTCTCTCCTAGAACTTTTAATCTTCACTTTTACTGGCATATACTGCTGGTGATACACACCACTGAATTCGAAATGTTCTGTGTCTGCCTGGAACCTGCAATTGCTAGGTCTCTTTTCAAAGACTGCAAAAATACCACCACCACCCCCAGCTCTCCTGCAGAATAAAGCAGATTTACCTAGCCAATGAAGGCTTGGAAAACTACAGCATTCCAAGGTCATCCTGATCTCTGCCCTAGCAAGTAATTAGGTGAAAAAATCACACTTGTTTTAAAACACTGGCCTCTACCTACCAGGTTGCATAACACTCTAGGAAAATGAGTTCTCTGGTCCTTTAGAGATGTCATTACAGTAGGTAAACTAAACTTAAACTGTGTTCCAATTTGGCCAAACTGCAACTGAAAATTTATATTTGCAGAAAATATTCATGTGGAACTATCTAAGATCGTTACTTCCATTACCAATTTACTGTAATTATGTCAAAAAGTTGAGCAAATAGAAACAATGTTATGAATGCCAAATTAATACACACAATTAAACCAGAACTATATACTTCATCTCGGCACCTTAATGCTTTTCTAAATTACAATATTTAATGATTACAGCAATATGAAATGATATGACAGAGGGAGAAAATATATGAATATGTTGTATCTATTTTATCATAAAATAAGTGATGCTGTCTTGTTAAAAAGCATGAAATAGAGTATAAAACAAATCCTCAATATTATCACATATGTAAGCCCCTTTAATGTAGAAAAGATAGCGCTTGCTTTTCCTATTATGAAATGATTCTTTTCCTAGGGCAGATGAGGTGTTACAGATTACACTTGGTGCCAAAGAAATGCCCTGAGGGTTCTTTCTTTGGTGAATGTACGTCCACTTGATATAAATCTTGCCAGAATATCAATCGCCCCACACTTCTCTTACACATCAAGGACACCTCTACCCTACCTAATCTTATATCCTTGAAGATTATTATCAAGACTTGTTAGTGTGAAACACATGACCTCTGAGTCTAGCAGATCTCTCATGATGAAGGCAAGCTCTATGAAAATCTGAACCATTATCCTGATTCCTTGATGGGGCCTTACCTTCCTCAACACTATCTCATTCCACCTAAATGTTCTGTAAAATTATTCAAAAGAAATTACTCTCAGAATTTCTAATCTATCTTCTTTTAAACATAGACCAGAGGAGATATTTTTTTCCATTTAGATTATTCTTTATCCAAAGAGAAACAAATCAGTTAAATTTAAACTGTGATGATTTCAAATTGTTCCAATAATGGTAATAATAATAATAATTAATAATAGGAAATCCCTTGATTCAGAATAGAATACAGGCTGAATAGACACCAACCACCTGATATTTTCTGTAACTTTTTTGCCGTGGTTGACCACATTTACCATATTTAACTAATGCAGCCTTTCCATAACTAAAGGTGCTATGATTCTAATGGGCTAATCTTTTATAACTAGTCCTAAGGAGAGGTTTTCAATTTAACATAGAGATTCCTATAGGATTTTCTTTGTGTGTGGGTTGAAGAATCAGTGGAAAAAAAAGAAAATGTTGCCAAAGTTTTCTTGAAATTGAAAGCACACCCACACAGAATATCAGTGACTGCCCCCTCGACGGTCTGCCATTTATCTCCAAATCAAAGAGGGTCTATTTGCATGTAGTTTCTCACTGCCATATGGAGATCCCAGAGGCCGAGTGTTGTAGTACCAGGTTCCAAAACTTCAAGGCTGCCATAGTCATTTTGCTTTCTGCATTAGTATGAGAAATTTCACTGCTTTTAAAAAATTATTATTACATTGCACGTTAGAATGCCTCCAGGATAGCTGAGAACTGAACATTTGAAAAGTTAAGTTTTCTGCAAATAAAAAGATCAATTCTCCCTTGTGCCAGAGGATCACATATTACATTTAGGCATATGTTTGTGTTCAGATCTTGCCAAGGGAACAAACCAAAGCAAAATAAAAATAAAAAAGAGTGAAGGTGAAGGCAGAGCGGGCCACTGTATATGTGTGCAATCAGCGATGATTAATAAAGCATTTAGTTCAAATCTCTGTCTGAATATATAGTTAATTGATTTCCTATTGCAGGAGGAGAAGCAGCAGGGCCTGACAGGGCCAGCAGCAGGAGCTTTTCCTCTTCATTCATTATTTTCTTGCAGAAAAAGTTGTAGCCTGCGGTAACTCAAAGAGAGCAGTTTTGAGCGTCATGCTATATTTCTTAAACAAAGGAAAAAGTTCTTTAGGACTCTCAAAAGCTTCTTTGTAACTGATGAGCTGAACAAAGCTCAGAAATGGTGTGATTTTTGTTTCAATGCTTTCTCCAGGGATTCATCATTGATGAATTTGTCCTCACCAGAAAAGCTAAATCCTACTCATTTAAAGATAACAGTATCTCACACTAAAACTGTCTCTGTCCAGATATTAAAAGCATTACACTGCCGATAGAAAAGTGACAACATAATGAATCAACAAGGATACCTTAAGCCAGCAAAGCTTTAGGGTAAAGAGGTCTATTTGGATTATAATTTATTCATGGATCAATCTAAAGGTAATTGAGCATATTATGAAGTAGAAGAGGGTTCTTGTTTCTAATAGAAGCAGGCACTAGTATCTTCCCATTTAAATTGCATAATTTTTATGAGAATGGCAGCAAGTTGGCTAATAGCACTGGTCTGTAGTGCTGTAAGAGATCAACTCTTATTTTCCTAATCATACTCTCTCATCTGATTTGAAACAATGAGGGCAAGAAAAGTAATTTCTTTGATATTTAAATGGTAATAAGTTAAAAGATAAAATGATTTCAGGTTTATACTGAGTGTGAGATATATATATGTATATATATAGTGCATATACTGTAAATATATAGATATACACACACACACACACTGAGTGCAATATATATGTGTGTGTATTTTAAATTGTATATATATTTTGCACTCAGTATAAACCTGAAATCCAAATATATATGTCTCATTTCTGTGTGTATACACTGACAGATTGAAGAATAAATTAGAGGTAAAGGATATAGTATGCTTCACGACTAAGAATTTATTTTATATTTTTTACAAAAACATGTTCACATATGACTTAGTTACACTATCTATCTTTTGTCATTTATTCAACATATACAATATCAAATGCCTACTCTGGGCCAGAAACTGTCCTTTGCTACATTAAAGGTTGAATAATTTCCATACGTAATGTGTGTAATTATCATTGTGACTAATTTTATAAGTATCCCTTGTCATTCATTAAGGGGTAGTGTCAGGCTGAATTATATGTCAAGTATATCTGGTTATTGCAGTTATCTCTAAAGGTATTGTATACAAAGCTCCCTGGAAAACTATTTAATCTCAATCAAATGAACAACAAAGAGAAAAGTGAAGAAAACAAACTTTCAAAGAGTTGATCTTTAACAAAACTCAGGAAGGCAACGGAGTACTCTTGGATACCTAAAATAAAAAATGCAGGAGCACGATGGCTGGGAAACGGGGTTCTCTGAGTGTGTTCCTAGCACACCCTAATTTCAATCACTGTGCACTTGGCGTGATGCAAGGAAGTATGGGAGACAGAGATGAGAGGTCTCTGTTCTGTTCTGTCTGAATTCAGTTACTTTTCTTCTTCCCTTCCTTCAATTATGACAGTAATCAATTACTTACATTTGATCCTGATTTTTATTCCAAAATCTGCTTTCACATGGCTTACATTCAGAAACTCAGATTTTCCCCATGAATAACTGGCTTGTAATACTTAATCACTGATATAACAGTAAGCCATTTTTCATGATATTATCAGATTTGGACAGTGGAAAACAATAAGAAGACAAAGAGAGAAGGACCATCTGTACATTATATTACCATAGTACTATGTGGTGCCCAGTGGTGCAAATTGGGACACTGGAGTTGGACATGCAAAATATATGAAATTAATGAAATATAACTCTTAGTTTAACCTGATAAATTTAAGTGGACAACTTCTGATCAAAAATGCAATGTCTATAGCAGTCAAAAGCAAAGATAACTCATGCTTCATAGTGAAAGCAGAAAGCCAGCATTTGCATAGTGGTTAGGATACTGATTTAGAAGCCAAATTTGCATTAAAATCACAGTTTTACACTCATTAACTGTGTGACTATGAGCCAATTACTTAACCATTCTGCTACTAATTTTCCTTATCAATGAAATGAGAATGATAGTATCTAACTCACGATACATTTAATGCTTGGTATAAGCATTAAATGGAATAATATTTGTAAAGTGCATGCCTGCCAATTTATTCCCACAAGCCTTAACTGTTTATGTTGCATTGTGTACCAGGCTCTGTATTTCTACGTTTGCTCATGCTAGAACGAGCCCGCCCTGTCTTTTTTACCTGGTACATGCCCATTTGGCATTTTCCTCTCAGCTCCGTATTCACAGCATTGAAGTAATGTCCTTTACTGACTCCCCTCTGTCCCCAGTGTTAGGGGGGCCTTGCAGTGCTGCAGAGAACTCTGGGCACTTTTTAGCCTTGCAATTATGCCACTGCCTTATCACTATTAGCCTCTGCCTCCACCTTTTCCACTTGAGGTCCTAGTTAGTTTTTGATCCAGCACGTAACAGGTACTCAATATGTTTCTTTTTCCCCTTGTTTTTGGCTTGTTGCTTAGCTTTTTTCTCAATAGGTTTTTCAAAACTTGAAAAATTATTGAATGAATGCATGCATGAATATCTTGAATGTATTTTTAAAATCCCACTGGTTGTCTGAAATGTCAGACAATCCCAAACAATTACTTTCAGAAAGAAATTAAGTTACAGAAATAAGTTCTTTAAAATAAAAAATTATGTCATACTTACACAACAGCTGTGATTCATAAATTAAAAAAAAAACACTTGTAGAGTGCAAGACACTTACAATTTATATATAAAAGACAATCTGTCTCCTTAAAGAGCCTGTAGTTAATAACAATTGCAATACTCCAAGACAGAGGCTGTGGCAGAGGTGACCCAGGATGTCAGATGAACAATGACAATGTGCACCTAACCCCGGCTGAGAGGACAGAACTTTTCTAGAAATGACATCCGAGTTGAGTTCTGAAGGATAGGGTGAAAGTCGGTTGGCAAGTAGTGAAGTTGGAGGTGTGAGGGTCAGGAAAGGGGAGGAAAATCCTCCAAGTGGAAGAAACACCAGAGAGAGAAGGGCGATACTTTGGAAGAGATGCTGGGGGAGCCAGCAGACTGCTGACCCTCTGCTCTGTGTTTAATAAGATACAAAGGGTGAGCAGCTTCTTCCGTGAAGGGGAAGCAGAGCACATTTTGTTGTGAAGTGATGAAGTCCGGGTGTATGTTAGGGAGAATGTCAACCAAGAGAAGAAAATCTAACATGAGTGTCAAAGGATGAAGGTGATAAGACTTGCTTTTTGCCAAGGACTGTGCAGGTGCTGGAGCTGCGAAGACAGCTAGGAGGTCGTTCTTTCCAAAAGCAGTTTATGGCCTGTAGGCAGACTGACTCATATTCAATGGAACTGAGGTGAGAACATTATTGTTTTATATTGAAATATCATTTAAATGATGTATAGCAGATTCCTCTAAAGAAATAAACTTCATTGCTTAAAGCGATAACTTTTAAAGCAGTATCTTTAGCTTGGAGTTCGGGAGATTAAGCCCTGATGGCATGATAGAAGAGAAACAAAACCAAAGAGTTGGTCAAACCACTATGCATGAGAAATGCAGAAGAATTTTGAAGCAGAGATGCAAGAGGGAAGAGATATGGGGACATATGTATATGTTTAGCTGATTCACTTTGTTATAAAGCAGAAACTAACACACCATTGTAAAGCAATTATACTCCAATAAAGATGTTAAAAAAAAAAAAAGAAAGCAGAGAGGTGAGGGAAGAGGAACGTGCATGAAGAGAAGGAAAAGTGAGAGATGTAGAGGGAGAAGAGCCTATTGATGTGATGACTGGAGTACTTCTATAAAAAGGAAGCGCTAATATCCAATTTTAAGCAATCCAAATCCTCCTCTATGACTGCTAAAACTTTAAAAACGTCTCCTACCCACTTACATATCCTGGAGAGAAATTTGGAAGAAAGTCAGGGAAATAGGGTTGAGTTTCATGGTTGGATTGGCATATAGCTCAAAGAATAGAAACCAACGAGAGACAAGATTTGAGGGAGATTCAGAAATCAGTGGAAATAGGAATTTACTGTCAGAAGTGACATAGAGAACATAATCTCTAGGAATTTTGTAGCAATATCCAGAAGGATGGGACTGGTTGATCTCAGCTGACATTTGGGTTATGTAGGGAATTATAAGGAAGAGATGCACAAACAGTTTGATGTAACCCTGATCTAATGAGCAATTAATTCCAACTAAGAGACTTCTTAGTGAAGGAGGAATTTAAATTGTGATGAAAGATTGTAAAAGGGAGAAATTGTGTGTGGTGTTGGAAAGGGGGAAAAAAAGAGAAAGGAATGGATGAGTAAAGGGTTGAAACATTAAGAAACTACAGAATGAACTTATTCTTACATGACTAAAACAGAGTAAGTGCCTGAGGAATAGTAGCAGGTAAAGCTGGGAAATCTATGAAGGGCTCTGAATTCTGCGCAAAGCAGTTTGGATTTTTATTCTTCAGGGTGTAGGGAAACACCAGATATTTGAAAATATGTAATCAGGTCTTTGTGGTGGCAGAAAGAAGGATGAATTGTGGGTGGGTGCTTTGGCAAAAAGAGGAGAATGATCCAGAATGTTGGAGATGGGATTCCGGTTGTAGCAGAAAAGGGAAATAGATGACATAACATTTTTTTAAAGATTATACAGTACTCTGGGAAATAGAGAGCCAATACTGACTATACATCCCAACTCCAACAGTACACTTGATTTTCACTCCCTCACAACCCACCAGCTGCTGCACCCCTGCTCTGACAGTGACTCCTGCCTGAAACCACCTAGCTTTCATTCTTTCTGACACAGAACCCTCTCTGACAAACTTCTGTCTCTACCTCTTTGCTACTCATCTTTCTGCAAATGACCCCTCCTCTCTCACCATCCCCTGCTCAATCAGAGTCTCAAACATTTTCAAAATCACATGGGAACTGTGTTCATGGGTGGCTGCATAGGCTGTGAACTACAGAAGAGTTACACCTTAGTGAAAATGAACATAAAACAATGGTGGTAGGGAACCTGGGAAGGATGAAATAGGATTCGTTTTTCTTTCCTTGCATTCTGGAGGACTGCTGCTCGTGTTTTGTAGTGATGATGAATTGGGGGAGAAGTGAAGGAAGTCAACTTCCTCAACAGTAGCTCTAGTGAGAGGTGATTGTAAGTTCTATACAGGAAGGAACTGCACCATCATTATTATCTTATCAAAATCAGCATATTTATTGAGCATCACTATACACCAAGACCTTTGCAAAGCGCATGAGTACCTAATCTCTTCTTCATTGCAACCCTATGAGGTGGGTATTGTTCTTGTCCCCTTTTACAGATGAGAAAACTGAGGTTCAGAAAGCCTAAATAGCTTGCTCCAGTTTTCACTTATTAATAAATCGCAGAGCCAGGATTCAAATCCCAGTCTGCCAGATGCTAGACTCTCTGCTACGCGGTCACTCATATTTCGATGTAGTACTACAAAGCTTATTAAATGAGTATTTAATGTATTCTTGATTGCTATAAAGAAGCATACTACACACATATTCCATTCCTTGAAATCTATGTTTCCTGTTTTTCTGTGAAGCGAAAAACACCTCACACAGTAGACATCATTAAAGAAAATGCTGAACACATACCATGCAAAATATCTGTATTAGTTTAGTCCTGTTTATTACTGGCCTCAAGTTTAATGAGCTCAAGTTAATACAGGTGAAAGGCCAGAGTGTTACATGTAGCGGTTAATGAAATACCACAGAGATGCTGAGAAAATGATTAGCAGCCAAATGTGAATTTAATATACTTCATTCTCAAGATGCAGCACCCCGTGGGAGGCATCTTTCTGGGGGAAATAATGTGGTACATTGGAAGTAGCACTTGCTTCTGAGTTGGGAGATGGGGCTCCGATCTTAGCCTTGCTACCAGCTCTTCTTGTGACCTATGACAGTGCAGTGACTCCCTCTTAGTCTCAGTTTTCTTATCTGTAAAATGAGGAGGTTGGACCAGATAATTTACAAGGTTCCTTCCAGTGTGACGTTTTGTTTTGTTTTCAAATTCAGTTAGAAATCCTCAGGGTTTATGCCCAGGTAGCATCACATAGTCTGTGGATGAAACGTTGGATTGAATCATAAATTATATTGATATATACCTCTTTCCCTCCTATTTAACTATAGAACATTCTGAATCTGTTGAAGCTGTAAAATATGGATATTATAAATAATGTTTATCAAAATCCTAAGGTTGGAGTTAAACTGTTTTAGGCTTCATCAGTACAACCACAGATAACATTGCTATTTTATCTCATTATTAAATAATGAAATCTGTACAGATAATTAACAGAAATAAAAACAATTTTAAAAAGAAAGCTATTATAATCTGTATAAATTGGGAAAGTCCTACGATCACAACTAACACTACACTGTAATTATCTTTACAAAGTTTGATGTCTAGTTACAAACTCACCTGAGACATACTCTATACAAAATCAACTACACACATATTAGAAGTAGATATAAGTGATAACAGGCATGAAATTGCCAAGTGAGTAAGATTAAAACACAAATACACTTCAACTGCATTTGTGTATATTCAAAGTTTTAGGTTGTTAAAGGAAAATAGAGCCTTCTACTAAAGCAGTGCGATATACAGAATGGTCACTCGTCTTGGGATGCAGAGACTAAGACGCTTAGTTTCTAAGGCAAATCACCTGCCCCCTGTGAGCCTCAGTTGTCATCTGTGTAAAACAGAAATAACAATGACCACTCTTCCTCCTTACTCTTCATAATTTTTTGAAATAGGAAGGCACTAATAGATTACTAAAATACAGCTTTTACCATTTTAAAAACTATAAAGCAGCATAGAACCCAAGTGTTATTTTAATATGGATATAAATATGATTTATGCTCAATATGATAAATATAAAGATGAAGTATGTTGAATTATAAAAATGTCACAAAATACTAGCTACACATGAAGAAAGACCTCCTGAGCTATAGTTCTTCCAATGTTTTAGGACAACTTGAATGAAATAATTGGCTTTTGAAATCCACCTTCAAAATGTTATTGCTTTCATGGCTAAATATTGCATAGAATGTCAAGGGCAAACACCAGTAAGGGAAAATGGAATAAAAATTACTTCATTCAATGGTATGGAAGCAAAGGAAAACAGAAAAATGGAGTGATGAAGAAAATGGGACTGCTGCTATAAATAAGAAAAAAGCATTCAGGATTCAGGCTATATTTGGAGCCAGAGTAGAAGATTAATCAATCTTTTCCATATTTATTCAATATGATACCTAATATTTCCCTACACGAAAACACCTGGATGACTGCTTTAAGCCTTCTTACCTCAAAGTGTGGCACAAGACAAAAACTGTTACATTTTGATCCAATCAAAACTATGTGGAGTTACATTTCAGGACATACTGGAAAAAAAGATCATTTTGAAAGTCAATTTTTAGGGTTTCTATGCTAAGCAGGAGATTTATATTGGAGAGAAAATAAAAGTAAGTGCAGGTTTTTAGTTGAAAGGAAAAGACTTTTCTAACATAATTAATTACCATGCTAGTAGGAAGTATTTAACATGGGAAAAGAATCTTTTATATGCATGGCAAAGTGCTCCATAAACAATAGCTTCTGCATACAGAATAGAAAACACTAGCTAACATCCATCTGTAACATCAGACTCATGTCCAAACCTAGGTCACTACTGAAGGCAATCCTTGCCCCACAGATTCAGATTTTCCTCTCTGTTTCTCTTCCACATCACTTTCTAAACTATAATACCATTATTTGTGTATTTTCTATTTTTCCGAAGAGATCATAAACATTTTGAGAACAGGATAGTTTTTTAACATGTTTTATCATTCCTCTTAATTCTTTACATATAGTTGGCCTTAATTAAATATTTGATGAATGAATGAAGGATTAAAATCAACAGAAAGCTGTGCTGACAAGAAATTTCAGCTAACCATATGTGGTCACAGCTTAATGATGACAATAAGTGATCTAGTCTAAACACTTTTCATATAAAATATTCAGAAAGATTCTCTCTAGCACAATGCTGGGCAAGAGTGGGATTGATCTAATGCCTAATGACCAGGCAAATAATATTTGGCCTGGGCCATAATAGTGCATAAACCAATATCTGATAATGACAGGGAATTGTAAAAACAAATAGCATTTGTAGTGATAAGTATTGTAAGGTATAATTCCAGCAATCAATTTATATTCAATGGCTTAGAGCTCAATACAAATAATTTCTTTGTATTTTCCAGGTTCTTTGTTTAAAGTTTTCTATCAAGAAAATAGTAATGACCAACTATTTCATTTTCCTATTCATAATAAAAAAATCAAACAACAAAACATTTTATAGACCATAGTTACAAAAACCATTATTTTATCAAAAATTTACTTTGAACAATTGTGAATCTAGGCAATCATCACATTAAGTCAAATACTCAGCTTCAGGGAAAGAATAATCTACTTGATTCTGTGGCCTTTACAAATGCCATATGGTTATGCAGTACATGCTACTGTTCTTTTGACCCCCTACCCCAGCCGTTGGCTGCCATAGTCTTTTATAAAGATGAGTCTAATGCTTTGCATTGGCTAATACCACAAAATGAGGACAGCAGTCAAAGAAACCAGCCATTAGTACATAATTTTCTGAGCTTCATCAGACATCAGCCAATTGTTGAATATCACATGTCCTAAGAAGCATTAGCACCAAACTTTAAAACTCTTATGTAGCTCTAAATTTCTAAAACCATAAAACAATAGCGGTTATGGTTTTAGAAATTGTTTTTGTGTATTATCTCAATTTCCACAATAACGTAATTATTATAATATTGATGAAACTTGAGGCCCACAGATGTGGCAAACACTTAATGCCCAAGTCTACATAACAGTAGGCAGCAGAGCAAACTCAAACCTAGGTCTCCCAACTCCAAGCTTAGCCCCTTCTCCTCTGTATTGATGGGCCATGTCCTTCCCAAGCTTTTTAGCTGCTATTTCACCAAAAATTACTGTATGGTTTTTGACATTTGACCAAGGGAAAGATCTAATAAAATGTGTTCCTGTGGAAGGCTCATTCTATGTGCTAAGCATTGAAGATATAACAGAGGGCAAAATAGATATGATCCCTATCCTCAGGGAGTTTGTAGTAGTTTGTCATGTAATAGGATTAAACATAAATAAATAATCCTATGAATATACACAACATTTATCACAATTTTCAATGATATATAGTTATCTGATTATTTGTTTAAAGTCTAATCCTATCAGACAGCAACCTCTAACCCTTTGCTTTACTTACCAGGCAAAATCTTAGCCCATATTTAACCCAATTATCCAGCTATTCTATATTTACACTTGAAAACTGAATATGGCTGGAGAATATGACTGCTCCCCATCCCCCAAATGGGCAGTAAGTACCCAATAAGCCTTGGTACGTTACCACTGTCATTCTTGAGCTTCCTCACTACAAAATGACATTCTCATACCTTCTTCTTTCTCCTAAAAGCTAAACTACCACTCCTTCTCATTGTTAGTTGATGATCTTGGTTAAAGATCATTACATTATTGGTTAACATTTTTGAAGTAATTGTTCTACTCTAAATTTTATAAATCCACCTCTTCTGTACTATCATCCTTCAACTTTTCTTCTTGCTATGATGGGAAGTGTCCTGGTTCTTTCAAAGGCTCCACTGAGGGCTCTATCTCACATCTGCCTGGTCATCCAAAGGAATGTGCCTCTGTAATTTTTATCTCTGCCCACCCCATGATTCACTCTCACTTTTAAAAAGTATTCCATTAACACACAAATGTGCTTTAATCTCTCATCCTGAAAACAGATACATAAAACAAATAAAATAACTCCTTTGAATCTACAGCCACTTCTAGGTATTGTTTATCTACTGCCTTTTAAATTTCTTTTAAGAATGGTTAATTGTGTCTGTCCTCACCCTCACCTCCCATTTACTCCTCAGTATACTCTTTTCAGGAATTTGGCCTCCATTCCAAACCATGGAAATGCTTTGGTAATGAGGTCAACAAACACCTTTATTTCTCAAATTACGTGGCCACATTTTTGTGCTCATTTTACTTTATCTCTCAGAAATATTCAACCTAGGTAAGCCCTCCCTCCTTCTTAAAATACTACCCTTCTTTTCCTCCTACATCACTTCTGTATTTCTTTTGCTGGTTAAATCTTTCTTTGTGAAACTTAGAATATCCAAGGCTCAGTCCTAGCCACTCTTTTTGCCCCCTCTGTTGACATACTCTTTCCAAGTGATTTAATCTTGTCTTATGGCCTTAAATATCATTTAAACTGTGGCTTTCAAATTTATAGCTACAGTTCTATTCTTTAAACTGAGCTCTAGACTCTTATGTCCAGCACCTTAATTAACATATTTAATTAAATGTTGAGAAGCAATCTCAAAAATTAACATGTCTTAAGTAGATTCCTTGTTATTTCACTCCAAATAGGTTTCTTTTCTAATCTTTCCCATCTCAGATAATGGAGTGACTGCTCACCCATTTGCTCAAGTAAAAACCCTAGGGTTATTCTGCCTTCTTTCCTTCCCTTACCATCCTGCGTAGATGAATCCTTCAGCAAAACATCCAGGCTCCACCCCCAACACACATCCCCAAACTCCCCACTTCTCACCATCTTCATTGATACGGCACTAGTCTAAGGCTTCACTGTCTCTCACAGTGAACATGGCAATAGCCTCCTAACTGATCTGCCTGCTTTCTCTTTTGACTTGTTATAATGTATTCTCCACATAGTAACCAGAGCAGTTATCTCTAACACAAAGGAGAACAGGTCACTCCTCTGCTTAAAATTCTCCAATGATTTCTCAGCGCACTTAAAATAAAATCTAAAAGCTTCACAATGACTGCAGATTTATCTGGTCCCCGACTACTTCTTCAGTTTTCTTTTTTACTGTTCTCCTCTTAATTCACTATACTGCAGGCACACTGGTCTTGCTTTTCTCAAGTCTTATGAATTCCTATAGCCTTAGGGATTTTACAGTTAAAGTAGGCCCTCCAAATCACACTCTGCGTATCTCCCTTTTAATAATAATCCTATAATTAATTAATTAATAAGTTCATTTCTCCATCCTCTCTAAAAGGTATGAACTACCAGATAGGTCGTTCATCAATTTTGTTCACTGATGTTTCCCCAGAACCTTGAACCCTGACTGACTCATTGTATATTCTTAGTGAATGAAGGTACTGGGTGGCAGTATATTTAGGATAAACAGTGCAGTCCTTGAACTTAACTTGGCTTCCAATCCTGATTCCATTATTTACTAGGTTTTTTTTTTTTTTTTTTTTGCGGTACGCGGGCCTCTCACTGTTGTGGCCTCTCCCGTTGCGGAGCACAGGCTCTGGACGCAAAGGCTCAGCGGCCATGGCTCACGGGCGCAGCCGCTCCGCGGCATGTGGGATCATCCCGGATCGGGGCACGAACCCGCGTCCCCTGCATCGGCAGGAGGACTCTCAACCACTGCGTCACCAGGGAAGCCCTATTTACTAGGTTTTTGACCTAGTCAAATTTTGCTTAACCTTCATATTATCTCAGTTGCCTCATTCATAAAATGGGAATAACATTTCATAGGGTTGTAGTAAGGATTATATAATTTATACACTGTATATAAAATGAAGCTAGAGCTTTGTAAATAGCAGGCACTTAATAAATATTAGTCCTTGTCTTCAACATCATCATTATTATAGAAATTCCAGCAGTGTATTATAGTTTTTTTAATTATTATCTTACATGTGCTTTAGCATATTTTGCTATGGGCTTACCATTACCCTAGAATTAACGTTCCCCTCCCTCCAGTAAACTATTTTTCCATCTTTTACAAGGAAAGTCAATGGATTAAGCATGTTTTACATGATGGAAAATTGTTTATTTTACATCCAGACTGCATACCCTCTATAAAGTAAGAATTGCTCACATAGTTTTATAATTTTATGCTCCACATGTTTAAGTAAGTAAAATTAAGGAAATGAAGATTTGATAGTTGAGAAGTAAATGTAAACACTAGTGCTTAAAGAATGAAGGCAAGCCCATTCTGTAGCCTAAAGTGAATGCTGTCACCTGTAGGGGTTGGGGAAAGATCCTAAGATCTGAGCCCATTACCGTGCTACTTCACGAACATCTGGCAGTCTGTCACTTCACAGGCAACAACATCTTCTCTAAACAGAAGAGACTTGAATTCATCAGGGAATCCCATAGTACAGTATATGCTTAATTTAAGTACCTGCTTTCCGTGATTTCCATAGATTATCATATTCATGACACTGTGGAGTGAAAGCATTCTTCTCACTCTCTAACCAGAACATGAAAAAGAAATTAAAACATTGGCAGGCACTTTGTCTCCAGTTTGTTGGACAAGTAAGAAAAGGACTGTCTACCCATTTATGTAAATGAAATTCTGTCAACTCAGCGCATTTTAACAAAGATGACAGCAGTCTGTCTATTAATAAATACCTGACAAGATAACAATTACATTTGAAGTTGACTGTTTTTTCTTTCAATAAATGTAGGTCAGTGGGTATTTTTAAGATTTTGTTTAAAATAAATTTTCAAACCCCAATAACTTTTCCCCTCATCTCCATTAAACCAGAAAGAGATTTCAACATGTACATTCTTGCTTTCTTAGCAGTGGTTTCAGAACATAATGGTCAAAGCCTTTTTAATATATATAACTATGAAATTAAATATGTATGTGCTGGGATTCCCTGGTGGCGCAGTGGTTGGGAGTCCACCTGCTGATGCAGGGGACACGGGTTCATGCCCCGGTCCGGGAAGATCCCACATGCTGCGGAGCGGCTGGGCCCGTGAGCCATGGCCGCTGAGCCTGCGCATCCAGAGCCTGTGCTCTGCAACGGGAGAGGCCACAACAGTGAGAGGCCCGTGTACTGCAAAAAAAAAAAAAAAAAAAAGTATGTGCTTACTGTGTGTATATACATACACACGCACACACACATGTAAATACGACATGCATACTCTAATGCAATATTTTGCATTCTATAGAAAGATGTAAAACATAGTAGGCTCTCTGGGCTTCCCTGGTGGCACAGTGGTTGAGAGTCCACCTGCCGATGCAGGGGACATGGGTTTGTGCCCCGGTCCGGGAAGATCCCACATGCTGCGAAGCGGCTGGGTCCGTGAGCCATGGCCGCTGAGCCTGCGCGTTCGGAGCCTGTGCTCCGCAACGGGAGAGGCCGCGATGGTGAGAGGCCCGCGTACCGCAAAACAAAACAAAACAAAAACAAACAAAAAAAACATAGTAGGCTCTCTGTTGTCCAGGAGTGGCTACTCAGTTTAGGAATTATCTGGGTTCTTGTGCTGCTTCTTCTATTTGACTTTGGATTTTTATTTCATTGTTGACTATCAGAAAGGAAGGGTAAGGATATATAACAAATTAATTAATCTGGTTACCCATCAAGCTTTGGGAATATATTTATGAATAATATATTAATGAATAATTTGAGTTTTGGTGGATTACCTATAGCATTCATTAATCCATCCTGGCCCAACGGCCTATTAGTTAGATTTCAGAAAGTGAGCTTTTTAAACAGAATGAGGATGAGATTTTGAATTTCCTTTTATGGAAGATCATTCCAGGAGAATGTGTTTTTCTCTGTCTAGTGGAGTTTGGGAGAGGGTCTATGTTGATGTATTAGAATGCCAGTTATAAGTACTGGATAATTTTATCTTTATTTATTACAGATTAAAAGTACAACATTGTATTTAATCACATTTAAGATGTTATATTATTATTATGCATGCTATAAAAGGAAAAATATAAGCAAAATAAATTGTTTAAAATATTAATAAAACTTTTTACACCTTCAGAGTCTGCTAATTTAAAGATGCCATCAATTAATTGCAAGATATTCTGATTCAGAGGTATTAAAATGTGAAAAAAAAAATGCATGTCTTATAATTGATGGAATGCATTATGTTCCCCAAATACTTACTGGTGCAGTTCTAAGGTTCTTTCTCATCATTGTTAGTAGCTGTAACAATAGTATTTCATTATTCCTAGAGCAAAGCTGTGTGAAAATTACATCATCATCCCTAAAATTCTATTATAAATAAACGTCCAAATTTTAGAAGTATAAAACAATAACAAAAACCTTATCATCAGAAAAAGGCAGGGAATAAATATTGTTTTATTTCCAGCTTTATCCCAAAAAATAATGTGAGTATCTGAAAGAGAAGGCAGAGAAGAGAACTCACTGTATGCCTCTGATTTGGGTGGAGTCCAGATCTGAATGCTTCTGAGATAGGTATCTGTTGTTTCCTGAATTCTATTTCCCCCCATATCTATTCTAGAGGTAGGTAGTGCCATTTAAAAAATAAGAGTAATGTGAGTTCAAGAAGAAATTATCGGGGGCTTCCCTGGTGGCACAGTGGTTGGGAGTCTGCCTGTTGATGCAGGGGACACGGGTTCGTGCCCCGGTCCGGGAAGATCCCACATGCCGTGGAGCGGCTAGGCCCATGAGCCATGGCCGCTGAGCCTGCGCGTCCGGAGCCTGTGATCCGCAACGGGAGAGGCCACAGCAGTGAGAGGCCCATGTACCGCAAAAAAAAGAAAAAAAAAAAAAAAAAAGAAATTATCATATGCAGTAGTGTTCCTTCAAAGAAAATCACGATATCTGACCATTTTTTAAAAAGCAAAATTCACCTCTTGTATTTCTTATGAATGTCTTTGCATGAGCTAAATACCTGAGCAGGTGATGGACTTAGTTATTTCCAGGAGAAACTTCTGTTGATCAGAGTGCAGGGAATAATTCTAGCACAGCCCCTTGGAGATAGGTTTTCTAGGACAGAATGAGCCACAGGGAGAAAGATACACAAGACAATGTCAAAAGATACAGCATCATTATGCCATTTAATGGCTGGTGTGGGTTACGTCAGCCAATAGTCCTGGGAAAGTAGGTTTTCCCTGAATAAAAATGAATCAAAAAGATAATGTCATATTTTATTAGACTCAATAAAATCATAAGCAAATACCATACATTCCTGTTAGTCATCTAGTGATGGAACTGTGTATGTGATGGCACTAATGGATTCCTTAAATGTAAATTACTGCTAAATTCCTAAGTAAGCCGTCCCTCACTTCAGAGTCATTGTAATCCATCTCTTATGTCAGTTGAACTGTGATGCTTATCCTTCTGATCGCACAGGCTTTACTGCTTTTCTTCATTCATCTCTCATACTCAGTCATCTTTTTACCTCTCCTTTCCAAGTTTATAATTTAAAAGCAATCTATTCACTACTGAAAAAAGGACCCTAGTGCAAATAAGATGTCTTCGAGTTATGACCAAAGAAGCCATTACTGGTTATACAATGGTCCAGGTTCTATTACACATACGACAATCTGGGGAGCCTCACTGCTTGTGGGCCTTCAGCAATGTTTCGTGTCAACACACAGAATCAAGGCTGGGTACTGACTTTGGGGTCTCCTTCTGTTCCTACTTCTTTCATATGGTCTTACATTTCACGTTTGAGAGAAAAGTCCCAGAGGGCCAAGATTGGCTGCAGTAAGTTCTTTGCTTTGTCATCCAAATGGATTTGATTTTTTTAAAGTTGCAAAATAGTGGACTGGCTAAATTGGAACTCATTCCTCAAAATCCTAGATAGCCATTAAAAAGGAAATCATATACAGGAGGATTATAAGAAGTATAGAAAATGCTTACATAATAAGAGAAATAAAAAGCAGAATTAGAGCAGTATATGCAGTAGGATACTAATTTAGTTTGAGAAATTACTGTTTGTATGTGTATACACACACCCGCACACACAGCTGGGATCTCTGAGTAGTAATATTAGCGGTGATCTTCTTTATACTCAATGTATTTTGCTAATTGTCTACAGTGAGCACATATTACTTTTATAATCAGAAAAATGTTATTAAAACAAATATTGTCTTAAAAGGTACACTAATGGGAAATACTATAAAAACCTTTGTGGGAATAAAATTACAGTTATCATTATGGCAAAAATTGTTCTCTTTTTTTAAAACTATGAGCTTCCAAAATTAATTTAGAACTGTAGCTACCATGCAAATCTAAGTTGTGGGAGAAAGCATAAGCAATGATGAGACAGAAATATGATAAGCAGACCTCAGGCCAAATTCTAAAATATTGTTAAATACATATTAACTCGGGAATGTTCATCCACTCCAGCAAAGCACTGTGCACATTTGAGGTTAGAGATGTTTATTGCTGAATACATGACTAAATTTCTGTCCTATGTGGGGTGTTGGCAAATTAATGCACCTCCAAGAATTAAACTGTAACATAAACTTTTTAAGAATTAAAATTCTAATACTAGCTTTTATTAGAGTGAGTTATTTTTAATTTATACTTCTGAAGGAAGACATACATTTAGATAGATGTACATATAAAATATTTACACACACACTCAGAATAAAACTTTGAGCTACCTAAACAATGGTAGTTCTCTGAATGTCCCTGAGCCTATTTACTGCATCTCCAGAAGGATCTTTGGTGGCAAGTATCATCTGCACTGAACGGAGCTGAGACGAGCTATCAAGCTAAGAGTTACCCTCACATTCAGTTTCAATGGGTCCGTTTGTGGATTGAAAGAGAACACTTTTGACTGGCTAGTGATGTCTTTTGTAGGCCAGTCCTTTTATGTAGAAGTCAGTGAGTATGAGAGAAGTTTCACTAGAATAATAAAACCAATTTCTAAAAATATGAAACAAAGACTATACATAGATTAGAGGCCATAGAAGCAAATACATTGATGCTGGAAAAATAAGGTATCAGTAGAGAGAGGATTGTAAACCACAGTTGGTGAGACACACTGAAGACCCATTAAGGTAATATCTACTTCCCAAACACTTAAAAATGGGTATTTGTATTTCACTAAGGCCTGCTATAACACATATATAACATGTATATAAATATTTAACAATATATAATATATAAATATATATATTGTATGTGTATACACACACACATAAGTACACATGGAGAGAAGCCAACTGTAATTTTTTTGTGTGTGTGTGAGGTGGCCAACTGTAATTTAAACTCCATCTTCCTCTGGAAGCAAAGGACAAATGCATAAAAGGGAAACTGGCCATGTGCACATGATCTAAAAAAAAAGATAAATGAAGGAAAATATTAATGAGTCAATAAAATTTTCCCATTGCATATGATATTGAAGTTCAGAAAAAGTAGCTGTGGAAACTCTGCAAATGCTGAGACATCAGATGTGATTTGAAAGCTGAATAATCTTCTGTCTAAATAATCCAGTTAAGTTACACCAATGTTTACTGAGAACCTACAATTTTTTAGGCATTGCCCTCTCTCACTGATTCACTGTTCAGCAAGGAGACTCAGGCTGACTGCACCATGGACACCTTCTAAAGGCGGCTATGCTGTATTGTACTGAGACACCAGCTTAGGAGGCCTAGAGACATACAGCTGGTGTGAAATGACAACCCTGGATCTGCTATGGATGCAGGGGAGCTCTTCTCACAGAACTCATTTCTGTACACAATCTCTTTCTCGCAACATTTTGTAGTGAAGATGAATTACCGTTATTGTCTTCTAATATCTATCCCAGCAGATGCTTGAACAAGTAACTCAAGTCCCCATGGGATAAAAAGCATAATGACAGGTTGAACGTGCTAACACTATAGGTTTCCCCACTAAAAACCTTTATTGATTAAATGCCTTATCATCATCAAGAGTCACTCATTTATCTGATGCTTTCAAGTATATGTGACTGTATGGATGAACTACTTCTTCCTGAACAGTCTTCACTAAAAGATCACTTCAGAATCATCAGCTGAAGCTTTATTAATGTAGTATAATTGCAGAGGACACTCAAAGGAAGCTAGGTCAAGCACCGTTACCATCTTTGTCATATACTGATTCAACCTATATACTGGGGTTTATCCACATTCTAGAAAGCTAATACAGAGATTAGAAGAGAAAGTTAATCCACTGTATAGACACATTGCTTGGAACTTTTAGTATCATTGTAATGCCAAAGATGCAGTTTTTAATATTATTTGGTTTAGAATTTTGCATCTTTATTCATAAGTTGAAAATGGTCTATAATTTTTTATTGCGGTATTATCTGGTTTTAGTAGTAAAGTTGATCAAGGTTTATAAATTTATTGGGGGGTTTTCTGTATCTTTCTATAAGCAGGGATTGTTTAAATAACATAGAAACTCTGACAAAACTATCAGCTATTCAGTTGCAAAACTTCTCTTGCCTGATATCTTTTTAATGGTAAAAGTTAAAGTTTGCTTTCCAGTTCTATAGATGATAACTGGTTACATATTTCAAAATTTTTGTTGTTTATATTTGATGAGAAATTAGCTACTCTCTCTAGATTTTATTGCCAAAGAGTTATACACAACACATTATTCTCTAATTCTCCTGTATCTGAGGTTACTTCTGGTTTCATTCTTACAGAATACATTTTTACTTCCTCCTTTTTGAGTTTTAATAATAATTTTATCTATTTATTGGCTTTTTTCAAATGTCATTTAAAATTAATTAGTTAATTAATTAATTAATTAATTTTGGTTATTTCCCAAACAGTCCTTGCTGACACCCAGGAGAAGAGGATATTCCTTGTAGATCCAGTGTATTTCCCCCTGGTGCAGGCTGACCTTCCCTTCTCTGAGCATCCTGAGCTCTCTTTATAATCTTCAGGTTCTATTGTGAAAATACCTTCTTTCTTTTCCCTTCTATTTTGCCCCTGTCCTTAACCTTCTGCCTAGATGCTCTTTCTTTTTAACACTAGATTTCTCTTTCTTTTCCGCATTTCTTTTTCAGGCCAGAAACTTTGGCTTCCCAGCATACAGAGCATTTAAATGTACATGTGTAGAAAGCAGTAGATGATTATAAAATAGATTCCCTCGTTTCTTGGCTTCTGCAAAGAAGTAGGGATGGCAAGGGCGTCAAAAATTAGATCCAGCAATAATGAGTGACATTATTAGGTTTTCTGTCTGTTTACTCTAAATATTAGAGAAGTACATACAGCCAAACTGAAAACAAAACAAAACAACAACAACAACAACAACAAAACTAATTGTAAGTTTTATGGTCTGGTGAATCTGGTTCAAAACTTTGTAAAAGCTTATTTGTTTATTTTAAATAATTTACCTTTCAGTGGTTTAGACCAGGTCATCTGAGGATTGAAGTTTAGTGAGAAAATTACTGTGCCAGTTACAAATGGAAAAGAAGTTTCTAAATTTAGGTTCGTTGCTTTGGAGGTCTTTGACTCTGGGATGAACCTGCTATCTGCACACTGACCTGGGCAAGGAGCACAGCTCCCCCGGTGGATACCTCTTAAGTATGTAAGACAAACTATCATCATTTCAAAAAGATGTAATGAGACAAAAAATAATGTAATATTATTTAGTAATAAAGGTAAAAAAACTCCTCATTGTTTTTCACAGGCTTTGGAGACAAAAGGTTCTTGCCTTCAGGTCCTGGCAATTTTGAATAAAAAGCCTTCAGTATAAAGCACACTAGATGTGCTTTTTATTGTGATTGCTAGTGACGTATTAGAGGCCAAGCAGAAGAGTATTTGAAAAGAAAGACCAATGTCGTGCATTCTGTAACTCTGGCTCACAACCAGTAAGACGTCAATTTTATGCCATCGACAACACATCTCATCCCTTCAGTGTGTCCCCAGAAGTCAGGTAGGAGTTCCATGTAACGGCCCTGCACAAGAAGACAGTTGAAGACAACGACATGGAAATTAGCACACTGTGTGTCCCACTTTGCAGCCCAGTCCCTTGATTTCCATGATTAGACAGGAGATGATATCAAAGGCTGAAGAAAGGTGTTAAGGAATAGGTGAGCAGTTAGGATCGCGAGTCACACGCTGACAGCAGAGGGAGTGTCGGGCTACCTGGTGAGTGAAGCCACGGACATGGGCCCTATCATAGAAAAAATGCTTTTTGTTAAAGCTCTCAGTATCGAGAGGGAGGAACAACCTTTCTGGCATGAATACTCTACTGCTGTGAGGATCCAGTAAAAGGTCTTCTCAGGGTTTGTTTAAAAAGGTCAGCTCAGGCACTACTGACCCCCATGACTTTATCCTGACAGTTTCAGCCCTCTCACAAAATCACTCTTGTCACTCCTAGCCTCCTGTGCTTTTCTGAAAACAAAACCCTCCACCACCTGCCGTCCATTATTCCATCAGCGAGCAACACGCACTCTCTTCAGCTGATATTTCAATTTATTTGTGGTTAGATGTGCAATAATCCTCTGACCGAAGCCGAGGGAACAGTTTAAAGATTTAAAACAAAACGAAGCCAGTGCTTCAAACATCTCTTCATGCAATACTTACCAGACACAAAAATGTGGCTAATTCTCATCCACACAAAAGCAAAACTAAGACACGCAGATGGTCAGTGCCTGCCCTCTGCAGAGGGAGAAGCAGGGTTGGCTCCAAGTAACAAATAATTATCCAGGTCCTTTGTAAATCAAGTTGTACCACTTCTCCTGTGAGCATCCACAAAGACGGCTGCATATATTTGCTATTAGCTCCTTCTTTGTCTGGGGATTTTGTTAATGCCCTTTCTTCATATAAGTTTGTGTCGCCTTGTTCTCACATTTGACACCAACTGAAATAGCCTCGCAGAACCTTTGTTTCTATTTTCTTCAAAATGTGTATTCCTCAATGAGGTTTCATCCTAATCTCTTCTTTTCAAAAGGATATGAATTGAACATGCAGAGAATCAGCCTAACAGGACCGATTATCAATTTCCATTTCCTTTCAATGCCTCTGCCACCCGTGGGCCCCCTAGACAGTGTTCCTTGAAGACAAAGGGTGTCTGAAATGGACAACTTTATTTTCTACACTGATCTCTCTTAGTGGACCACAGAGACTCATCGCCCATAATAAATCCTTCCTCTGACCCTTTTATATAATGCACAGCTGAGCTAAAAAGGAAATCAATGTGGCAATTTTAATTTAGCAGTTTCATTCTGTTAATTTATCTAAAAAATCCTATGCCATGACTTCCCCTTGTCAAAACAGCCAATTCCTGTCAATGTGAAAATGTGAAAATGCTTTGAGTTTCTTCCCTTTTTAAAAATAGTATGGCTGTAAAAACCATGGGTCACATACCAAGCCCTCTGTGATTTTCTTGTGAGTGCAAAGCTCCTTTTGAAATCAATGTGAGCACAGCAAGTTGGAGAAATGTGGAGGGTCTCTAGGGAGAAAAAAATCTGGGCCTACATTGTTTGTTAGCTTCGCTAAAGATGCCTGTGAAACACTATGGAAATGGGATGCCAAGTATCTGCAGTCTGTATGTGGTGGTGAAGCCTGGTCATTTTAGTAAACTGGGGCTGTTTAATCATGATTCATCCTTGGGGAGAGTTCTAAGTAATGAACCACAATGTGTTTTCTGTCAGGGCACCGTAAAATGAGCTTGAGAACGACCGGCAGACAGAGCCTTACTCTGCTCTGGATGCCACGCTGTCGTAGGGGACGGAGGCTACCTCAATGCCACACAGCCATCAGGGCCACGGCGGGATGAGGAGCAGTGGGGCCTGGGAGAGGTGCAGACTCCACAAGGGAGGTGGATTCTGCTGCCTTTTCAGTAGGAACCTCATGTCAAAGGAATTGCTTTTTCAAGTCTTTGTTCAAATCTGAATTTTCCGAAACATCCAATTTAAATTGAGAATTTTTCCTGCCTCTTGCCATTCCCCAGCCCTACCTAGACCACTTACATAACTTTTTTCTTTTTTCCTCCTTAGCACTTGTGACTTTCAACCTCCTTTATAACTTACTTATTTATTTTTATTATCTACCTCCATTCCAAGTAAAATGTTAAGTGCCCTGACTGCTTGTTCACTAAATTATCCTCAGAGCATGGCACAGTGTTTGGCACACTGTATGTGCTCAATAATTATGTTTCCCAAAGAAATGTTACAGGCCTGCATCTGCCAAGTTGTCCTTTGGGTGTGGGAATGGCAGCATTGCACCTCTGTTGTCACCCCAGACCAAGGCCCACTGTAGAGTGTTTCCTGGAGGCTGACTCACATCCTGGCTGTGTTTGGGAAGAAAATTACCTATTGCTCTGAGAACCCTCAGGACTTCCATAAGAACTGAGACTGGTAGAGGAGAGGAAGCCCAACTCCAAACCAGATCAAGGAACTAGCCCAAGTATGGGCTTATAAATAGTCAGATCCTGGGACCTGGGAATTGTAGAGAGAAACCTAACTGGTTTCAGTTTGATACAAGGCTTCAGCTATTGGGCCAGTATGCTTCAGCACAGTCATTCAGTGAGGGCCATTATGGTATAGATACCATGCCAGGCACTGCAGAGGAGACAGCAACTGGCCTATGTCTACAAGTAGATTATGATGTATAGAAGTTAGCTTATGTTTCAAGTCCAGAGCAAGACATGGGGTTTACGATCTTGAATCTTGAAGAATGACAATGCTTTCAGTGGCAGAGATGGGACGAATGACGTTAAACGTAATGGGAATGGTGTTAAGAGAAGCAGAATGCATTTGAGGAATAACAATCACATAATCCACTTACCTTGCAGACATGTTTACTGGAGAGAAATTGAAAAGGGAGATAAATCTAGAAAGATCGGTGGCTAATTATATTGGAGATGGGTTTTATATGTTGTATTATTTTATTGGGGAACCATCAATAGCTTTTAAGGAGAGGGCAGAGTCCTTCGGAAGTCTGTGCTTTAGGCAGGATGTTTTATTTTATTTTGTTTTTGTGGGGGTAATGGGGTGGTGGTAAACATAATTAGTTAAGTAAATAAATATTTATGAGTGCTGAACTATAAAACTTAAGAACTATGAAATCCATCCAACTTCTCATCTTTAAGTGATAAAAGAATATTCTAGAATAGAGTCATGTATTTGCTTTTCAAAGACCTCCCAGATAGAGACTTTGCAACTTTGCTCATCAATCTTTCTAGTACTCTGAACAGTTAAGAAATTCTTCTTTATTTCCAAATCAAACCTCTTAAACTTCATTATAGCCAATTTTATCTGACTTCATCCTATATGTATACAGAGAATTACCGTATGCCATACAAAAAGTCAGCCTGCTATATGCCTGAAGAGAGTAAGCAAGTAAATTTTGTTGAAATAATCTACTGTTCTCTAAAAACCTTGTTGCTTTAATCTTTCCTAATGTCACTCATTTTATCCCTTCAGTGAAAAGAAACAAAACAGAACAAAACTCTTAGGTCTCTTTGCTATCTTTATATTTCCTTCTGAAGACTGACATTAAAACTATACCTAGAAGAGTATGTCTATTGAAGAGACTAGTGGATGATCATTTTGTGACTGTTTAGTGTCACTGATTGACTTTTTAGTCCTCAATTGCATTGCTCTGATTAGTCTGATTAAATATAAGATTGCCTATACCCTCAGATTTTTCTTTTTTCTATACTCAGACCTAGTTAGATCAGATCATCCTCCATTATCTTCAGAGTAAAGGTTAACTACTATATGACCAGGGTACAGGGAAACATGGTTTTGACATATTAATTTGTTTTAAAGGTAAAACTCTCAGTTTTAAGTTGATAAAATATAGACTGAAAATTTTAATGCCAACAATAACATTCTGAAAATTCTGGGTATCTTTACATATCAGAAACATATTTGCCTTGCATACCAGCCAGTACTAAGATATACACACAAAGAGTTTACCACAGTTCCGGTAGATAAAATTTATTTTTCTAATAAATTCTGCCTCTAATAATAAGGTTGGAGTTTGACCAGTTCATTGAGACTTGGTCCTTTATTATCCTCTGAAATTGGTACTATCAAGTGAATTTAAGAAAACCAGTAAAAATTCAACTGAATAGGGTTTGAAATATAGCACCTTCAATAGCCCAGAGCACTCTGCTACTTTCTAAATCCGATAAAAAAAGTAAATATATGAAGAAAAATATATATGCTCCTTGACATCACATTTATATACTAGCTTATTTATGAAATATTTCTTTATTGGTCCTTTGAATGTAAGAAAATAAGAAACCTAAATGCTTTAAAAATGGATAAGAGCACTTATTAACCAAGAAAATATACATGAATGTATATCAATATTTACTTTTGTGTTTTTATTCTTTCATTGTTCCCTAATTTTTCTTTTTTATTTCCTATCTAATCTTTAACAGATTTTTAGAAAGCTACATTACAACATCCTAAGCATCTTATTTCATATTAAGCCACTGCTGGGCTTAGGTGGATACCATTTTTTTTTTTTTTTTTTTTTTGCGGTACGCGGGCCTCTCACTGTTGTGGCCTCTCCCGTTGCAGAGCACAGGCTCCGGACGCTCAGGCTCAGCGGCCATGGCTCACGGGCCCAGCCGCTCCGCGGCATGTGGGATCTTCCCAGACCGGGGCATGAACCCGTGTCCCCTGCATCGGCAGGCAGACTCTCAACCACTGCGCCACCAGGGAAGCCCAAGGTGGATACTTTTATTGAGTTGTCAGGACGATGAAGGTTCTGAGCCCTCAGCATATAGAAGTCAATATGCAGTAATGAATCTGGGTCCCTGCCAAATATGGCCTGCCATTGTGAAGCTCCATCCCTGCATTTTAAATCGTGCTGGAGTTTCTTGCATTTCACTTTTCCTTGGATTTTGTTTCATTAAACAACTTCGGGAGAAGTATTTTACACTTCCAATCTCTGTGTGAAAGTCACTGATCAATCAGTGGATTTATGGTTTACAATGACACAACGCCTGATATGTAGGAACCAGAAAAAAATTTCATAATTAACTCCTTCCTTATCATTTTACTGAAGCAAATGGCTCCCCCTGCCTTGCTCCAAATAGCACATATTTCTGGCATTTTAATATATCATTAGTTGGACCAGACAGATCTTAATCCCTAATAAAATAATTCTCCTAAACCTTAACTTATTTATTTCTCTTAATACTTTGCTATGAGAAAAGGCAAATAGTCATTTTAACTGGGTCACAATGTTTTAATATTATAACTTTTAGTAACTTTTCTCAGTAATTTTAAAAACACAGAGAGGCACAGTTCCCAACAGACAGCCAAGGGCAACCAAACAACTAGATTTATTCCAAGCACAGACTCCATAGGTCAATGTCCACATTAGAATTTGTGTTTTGCATTTTATATTATTTCCTTCAACTTGTTTCAGTGTCTCTCAAGGATGAGAAAATATATTTGCCATGGTCCATTTGGAATTTATTCCTCCATATTTGTACAGATACTAGGGGTAAAATATTTGGTTTCCATGGATAGAGGACCACTGAGAAAAACTAGATGCTACTAAAATTTGCCTGCATCTTTGGACATCCTGTATGATCCTTCTCTTACTCTCCTCTTATCCCAAATATCTGTGCATCCACACAAAAAATAGAATGGTTTGCATGCTCTTCTCTTAGTGATTTGCTGGGCAATCTCTGTTTTATGAATTTAGGAAACTCCTTCTATCTGTAGGCCCTTACTTTTTCTACTTGGTGTGAAAGAAAAACTCTAGTTTCATCCTAAATAACATCTGGAGGAAATGAATCAGTAAGGTAAAACCACAACTTCTATAATGTTGTTTTAACCTTAATTTTGAAATCTTTAAAAAGGATTCTTTTAGAATAAACTAACTAGTGAGAAAGAAATAAACCACTTATTTTTGGAAGTAATAAATGATTTTAGGACCCTGTAGTAGCAACTTCCCAAATTAGCTCTTAGATTAAAATTTTCAGAAAAGAGGAAATATTTTAAAATAATCACATTTTCCTCTCTAAGGTGAGGATGGTTTGTTGGTGAATGGAAACTGAACTTGTATCACTATGTCTCCTGTTTTATGTGGATGAATCTCTTTTTCAAAAGACTGTCTCAACCGCATGAGTTCATTTTTTTTTTAACAAACAAACCAAAAAAGTATTGCATCTTAGACATTCTGATTCTTAGACAAAGCATCAAAGCATCTCATTTTACTACAGAAAGTTAAGTATATTTTGGTTTTATAGCAGATCATCTACATAGGTGTGAAAGAGAAATTCCAGTTTTATAACTTCCTAGTACATATATTTATTAGAACTATGCTGAATACTTGCATAGGCCTGAGGTTTAAGAGCCCTAATTTACTGAACATGACAAAATAAACCATGATGAGCAATAAATTATTTTTATATAAATGCTTGGAAATAGTTTACTCTGCTTAGTGGAGATATAAGTTATACCATTCCTTTCTTTTGATACTATTAATGTTTTATAAATCCTTTTGAGATTATTAGTACAATGATCAACTTTAGCCTTGCTCTTGTCTGACTTGTCACAGATTCTCAATTTTGGGGATAACAATGAGTGAAATTTACTATATGTGTGAGACTTTTTCCAGAACTGTTCTTTGGCTCTCATTCTAGCAGATGTGGTCTTAAGTGATAAATATCAATAGTTGGAGAAACTGAGAGGCAGTAGCTATTTCTCTACTTTCAGCACAAGTTTCCCAGTTGATTTGGTTTGGGATATCTTCTCTTTAGATACCAATATCTATATATAAATCTGATAAATTTGCTTGAGTAGAACTTCTGAATGTGAATATTTGACAAACTTGATTCTATCCTAGTAATTTTTATTATCTGTAGATTATAAAGCATTTGTATACAAATGTCTTGCTGAAAGCTCTGGATCTTAACAAAACAAGCACTTGCTTTTGACTTGCCTCCCTGGCCCCTTCTTCCGTACTTAAGCTGCAGCCAAACTAAACTTCTTTCAATCCCCAAATGCTCCATTATGTCTCATGCCTCTCCATCATGCACTTACTGTTCTCTGGGTCTTACATACCTTTTCTCTAGTCTTAGTCTTGTGAAGACTAAGACTATTTCTTTAGGTCTCAGCTTTGATATCATTTCTTCTAGGAAGCACTCCTGTCAACACTTACTTCTATAGCACCTAGGATTAACCCATTCAGAGCATTTCCTCTGCTACCTTGAGTACCTTAGTTTCCCCTTAGGCTAATTCCTCGAAGGGCAAGGATTGAATGTTGCAGTATTATTAGCACAATGCCTGTCACATAGCTGCGCTCAAATACATTCGTTGAATAAATGAAAGGATGAGTGGGTAGTGAAAACATCATCTTTTCTTTCATGTGCTTTCTGTACATGATTTCCCCATTTCTTTTTTTTTCTCCTGCAAATAGTACCTTGAAATGTTCTCAAATACTCTGTTTTCTTTGGAACTTTTCTACCTTGCTCTACCTGGACAATCATTTATTCATTCACAAATATTTTTGAGTTTTGTTTATGTACAAGGCATTTTGCAAGGTTGTGAGAAGAACTCCAAGAGAAATCATACTTGGGTGTGGCCCTCAAAAAGCTTACAGTCTAGGGTTTCCCTGGTGGTGCAGTGGTTGAGAATCCGCCTGCCAATGCAGGAGACACAGGTTCGTGCCCTGATCTGGGAAGGTCCCACATGCCGCGGAGCAGCTGGGCCTGTGAGCCATGGCCGCTGAGCCTGCGCGTCCTGAGCCTGTGCTCCGCAACGGGAGAGGCCACAACAGTGAGAGGCCCACGGACTGCCAAAAAAAAAAAAGTTTACAGTCTAATAGAAAAGGAAAGACTGGCACAAAAAACACTATCATCAAAGTAGAGGACAGTGTCAGGGAAAGGAAATGATGTATTCAGTTGGAGAGATAAGACAGGTCTTCCTAAACATGAACAAGGTCTTAAAGCATGTGCAGGCTCTGGACATCATGGCATACAGAGGAAAGACATTGCAAGCAATGAGATAATGTGTGCAAAGAAGAAAGAGGAAAACAGAGAGCATATAAACACAGACAAAACCTGTTTGGAGCTCAGGGTTTATGAAGAATTGGAACAATGCTGATGGTATGTTGAGAAGGGAGCCTGGGTCTAGATAGTGGAGATCCTTGAATGCTGAGCTAAGAGTTAGATTTTTCGCAGACAAAGGGGACTATTGAAGCTTATGAGCAGAGCCGTAAATCTCTCATCGTCTGACTGAGTCTTGCTTCATCTTCCTACACAATATTTCTGTATCTAACTTTTTTTTCCTACAAAGCCACAGAAATACTTCTCATCTTGTTCCTGTTCCTTTTCCTATTATTTTATTACATAGTAATTGATTCTTCTAAAAAGCCCCACCTGAAGGCTGCTGGAAAGGTCATTGTCAAACTATTTCCCCCCATCCACATTAAGCTTTATTACTTATATCAAGTTAAAAATCCTAATAATTAGCCTCTTCTGTAGTTTCCTGCTGGCATCCTTCCAATTCCAATTTACCTGCTATACATTTTCCTGGTCCTTTTGAGATCTTTGACTCCAACTCTTCCATTTCTGGAGCCATTTCCTTGTCTTATATACCTCTGTGTTGTCTCTCTTTTTTGAAACACCAACTCACGGCCAAGCTCCCTTGGACATCTTGGATTATGGATAAAGCATATTAAATAGAAGTCATTAACCCCCCCCCCACATGATGTTATATGTTGCCATAATAAACCTGGTCTGTATTGCTCATCTTGCATGAATTAAGCACATAGTAGTAGGTATTTAATAAGTGCTTAGTGAATAAATGAATGGAATGAATCTTGATTCATGTTGGAATACATGTTCCTTATGAATAGGAATTAATTTTTATATTCTACACCCTCCTCTACTCTCACTGGTACAGACACTCCATAAATGCTAATTAAATGAATGTAATTAATCCTTTCAGAAAAGGAATGCTGTGGAAAAATCCCAAGGAAGTGCCAAAGAGAATAAATTTTCTCACCTCAAAATACTCAGAGCCTCATATATGGTATTTAAGATAATACAGAAATGTACTCTTTAGCTCTCATTTACTGATGCTTGGCCTATATGCTTTCAATAACATATAGCCATTGTTGATTTTTTTTAAAGCCCACCTCCAAGGTTTCATATCTTTGAACTAAACAAGAGTTCTGGGTTTTTATGACTTGCACAAACAGAAGCTGGATGTGCTTAGAGTTATCCATACCTAATATTTTAATTCCATTGTTCAATAATTCCCATTCCTTTGCATTACTTTTGCTTTATTACACTCTTATAATACTCTCAAATATATCTATAAAACTTTACAACCCTTTTCCAATGGCATATGGTGTGTGTTCTGAAGAGAAACATGTTTATGAGCTGAAAGATGGGAAGAAAATGTAAAGTACTCCTATGGGACTTGGGGAAGGATTACTGCCTGCCTGCATGGCAGGAACCCTGCAGTATATCAGACTCTTGCAACCTGAATCAGAGCTCTTCTGTTTCCGCAATGAACAGAAGTCGGGGAATGTACTATGCCAACTTTGATGCTTTTAGGGGTTTTTTGTTTTGTTTTTTTGTTTTTCCTGCTGGAGACTGAAGTCAGTAGTTCCTTAAATGGTACTTAAATTCTGTGTGCTATAGAATAATATCTATTAGGAAGGAGAGGAATTTAGCATGTGGATAGAGGTATGAAACCAAATACAATTTTACTGTCCTCTCCCATTGGAGCCCCCCGCCCCCCAAGACTTTGTCAGACCACAGTTAGTTCTTGGAGAACTTGTCCTTCCATAATCATTTTTGTAAGCCTACAGATTCTTGTTTTGAAAGACCCTTTTGTGTTCTTAAAATGCTTCACTTGTTGAGCTCTCAATTCAAATTTTGAGCTGCCTCCAATATAGAGTCCCTATTTATCTTTCTCATCACAATCATGGAGACACAGAGTCTAGAAATCTTAGCATGGTCTCTAACCTTCTTCGTTGCTCCCTAATTGGTCAACAAGTACAGCCATTTCTCCTCTCAGTTCTCTCCTACCCACTTCTCGCCTCCATCTTCTTTGCTCTTCCCTAGTTTTAGGCCTTGACCTTATCTCCCATGGCCTACTTCAGTCATATCTTAATTGATCTCTTCTGACTCTAGCCTCTCCCACTCAGATTACCCTCCAACATGCCACCATAGGATGACTGTTCCTTTAAGAAAGCCTTAAATAAACAACAGCGCCCCCCCTCCTGGCTACTAAGTCCCAGAGGACTTTGGGATTGCACTGCTCCACACACTCTTTACATCAGCAGCACTGGATGCACTCAGGGTCTTCTGCACATTCTACTCAACCATAAATCCTCTTGAACTTCTTCACCTCTGAAATATGGCTCCTCTGTCAAATGTGGCTCAAAGACTCTCGTATGTATTCCTGTATTTCTCCAATTAGAAAAAGTCTCCCTTCTATGCTCCCTGACACTACTGTTACCGCATCTCCATTGCAGCATTTTTATTCTGCTTTTTATTAGAATTTGTACCTTTTATTCCTGTAGCACCCAGTGAGTTGCATCTTCCTGTCTTCTTCAGCATCTCCATTATCCATTTGACAGTGTGTTTTAAGTGGACCTAAAATTATCTTTGCAGGAAGTATTGGCTCTACTCATGAGGATTTTTTTGGTCTATATTCTGACATTTTTAAATGACCCAGCCTTCTTTGTAGATAGTCTAGTAACAGGTAAGATAAAATGGATCTGCCTTAGCAACACTCAGTGATGATCAAACAGATTTGAAAACAAAATATTCTAGGAGAATGGTTTGAAGGATAAATTTTTCTAGATTTTCTAAATTTTATTTCTAGGTGTTCTAAATTCAAGCTTTAGAGATCTACTTAACTAGATGGTCCTTTGTAAAAATCTCATCACTGTCAACAGTGAAGGACAGTGTAAAGTGCTGCACTAGGAAACCCACTATTGCATTTGTATCAGGGATATGGCTCTAGAACATAGTATCTTTGTAAGGATATAACAGACATTTCTTGAGGGATTCTTACCAGAAAAAGCTGTGCTTCATTCACTTCTGTTGGTTTATACCTATAGGTATTATGAATTGTATATGTTATTGTTCCACTTTTTGCATTAGTTGCTAGGCAGTTTAGAATCTTATTTTCAACAATGCTTTATTAACGAACATAAGGCCACTCATAGACAATGGCTACTAACTCCATTCCTTTTCCATTTTATTTTTCTCACTTTAATATCTACCCTCTGATTTTTTCCCTTTCTAACATCTATCTATCTAACCATCTATCTATCATCTACTTGTCCAGTTATTACTTATAACTTGAAAATCACTGTAAGAAGTTTTAAATATGAACAGAGTTGAGGAAAAAATAAATATTTTAGAAATTTCTATTTCATACAAACTACATAAGATAGCACTTTATTTGTAGAAGGTACTCAAGGGTTTCCTGACTGAACCCAAAGAATGTCAAAGCACTGAAAAATCCCAGAGAAAAAGGCTATAGGTCAGATGTAATCAGTCACTAGAAGGAACCCAAACAGGTTTTTGGTCAAAGTTGAACACAATAATATGGTACTCATCATTATTGGGTTTCATGTATTTATAGTGACTCATACTTCATAATTTTACATAAAAAGAGTGAGGCAACATATGCAGTAGTTTTCCCTACTATAATCCTCATAAAGAGGATCTGAAAGAGAATGGTACTTTTCATGCATGTACTAATACTCAGGCACCACTATATCAGCTAACTCAAACAGCAGTCACAAAAATCACATCAATATTTCTCTTACCTCCACCTGAGAAAGGTTAGTGTTATGGGATGTGCACAAGAAGAAGGGCAAGGAGCATGGATTGCTGGTCCCTGCTGTATGTCAGAGCAGGACAACTGAAATACACTGAGAAGGTCAAGAGCAGTGGAAGCTGAAGAGACAACTGTTTGTGTGTGTGTGTAAATGTTCATAGGATCTGAAGAAACCTCAGTACAAATGTCAGTTTTCATGACCTGATCACATATGACTCAATACAGAGGTGAAATCAAGATGCCCCTACTGAGAAGTTCAAAGTATAGACTCCTGAAGAATAAGACTGCAGCAAGCCAAGGGATCCAGTCATAATGGGAAGGAAATCCATGAACACACTTTTCATATTATGCTCAGTTGGACTAGCAATGAAGATCATTAAAAACTGAATAATTTTAGTTTCTAGGGTTACCTTATTTTATTTTTTTACATTACAAAACTTTTCATTCATTTATTTACCTTTTATTATATGCTTTTTAAATGAAGATATATGGTTGCTAAGGTGTCTACAATTTAAAATACATTTGAAAAGATTTCTGTGACTTTCACAATTACCATGCTATTAAGAGTGAACACAACTAAAATTGGGAGGGACATGGAGAAAGAAGCCGAGGAAAAAAATTGATTTTAAAGATGTTTTTAAAGACACACATACAAAATGTAATTCCTTCATTATCTTCATCAGACTTTCTTACATCTCAGCATTCTTTAGGTCAATCAGTCAAATCGCTGTTAATGCTTTCATCAACAGGAACATCATGATTGAGGTTAACACATCTGTGCAAGAGCTGTTACATTATAATAAAAAATTATAATGCTAAGAACTTTTTCCCTTAAGTGATATAGAAAATGCCCCTACAGATAAACTACTATTATATATCATTTCATTAATCTATTCCACATTCATTACCTTGGCTATAGTATAGTTTACTAGGATAGGAAATGAATAAGATGCAGGAAATCTTTATAGTATAAGAAATATGCATAAAACATCTTGTTTCTATATTTTTCAATTATAAAGGTAAAATAATACTATAGAAAAAACTGACACATAGAGAAAAGTAAAAGAAGAAACACACACATAAATCCAGCGCTCTAAACTTGGTATTCTTATGGGTCCTCCTTCCATCTTTGTCATGTGCAAGTCATCATGATGTAAAATTACTGTTAGAATGTGTTTGCTCATTTTGCATTTTATCATGTGGAGTGTGCCAGATCACTGCCTAGAAACTGAAATACTCTATTTAATGATATACCATAATTTAATCAATTTTCCATATTGCTTCCAAGTTTTTATAGTTAGTACTATTTGATTATTAAATAATGATGAAGTGAACTTGTGTGCACATTTAAAAAAAATGTATTTGGGAATATTTCCTTAGAATTAATTCAAAGGCTTTAGATTATAGGATTTCTTTTCCAAAGAGTTGAAACTATTTCCAAAGTTACCAATATTAACAAGATCATCAGTTTCATACCAATACTTGACATTGTCTTAATATATATAATGGTAATTTTTCTGCTTATTTGTTATGTGATATAAAAATGAGACCTTATCTTTCTTTTAATTATTTTCAAAAAGCAGTGGGATTGAAACATTTTTCTATGTTTTTTATTAGTTGTACTTTTGTTCATGTATTTGACTATAGAGGTATCAAGATATTTTTCTTAAAATTTTAATTTAACCTTTTATTAAATAAAAATAGTAACTCTGCCACATTTATTATACTTTCCCTAAATCTATTGCTAGCCTTTTAAATTCAGGCTATATATTACGTACACAGGTTTTAAAATTTATGCATATAAATCTATAAATTATAATTTATAAGTATATTAATAAATGGATTCTATAATTGTTGGTATTACCTTTATTTTATTTTTAAATTGCTTTTCGATAGTGATAATGTACAGGGATATTATACTTTATTTTCTTCTAACTTTTTAAAGTTTATAGCTCACATATAGAGAAATCTATTTGTTGGTATATTTTTCCTTTTTGTTGCTTTTTAAAATTGATTACCTATAGAAGTTTGATAACTATTCAGTTTTAATTTCTACCTGTTCTCTGGTTTGTTTTTTATATCTAACTATTTAATCCATTTGGAATTTGCTTAGGTGTATGGTATGAGACATTTTCAATTTTTTTTTTCTACGTAACTGCTATACATTATCATGTAATACATTTTAATTAAAAAATACTTTCTCACTGTTGTATGAAACTTTCTATGATACATAGAATTCATAGAACGTATTATACATACAAGGTTCTATTTTTAATTTAAAAAATTATATTCCATATAGGTAGAGACTGTTCGTTAAGGGTTAATTACATTGATAATATATGATAATTACAGGAAGCAACATTACACTGATAATTTCCTTATCTTCTAGGGAATGACTTTTGACCAAGCTGGAGCTTTGTAGAGTTGGCACTGGGCTGATCATAAGTTTTCAAGAAATGAGAAGAATATTGCCTTCAATTTTTTTTTTTTTTTTTTTTTTTTGCGGTACACGGGCCTCTCACTGTTGTGGCCTCTCCCGTTGCGGAGCACAGGCTCCGGACGCGCAGGCTCAGCGGCCATGGCTCACGGGCCCAGCTGCTCCGCAGCATGTGGGATCTTCCTGGACCGAGGCACGAACCCGTGTCCCTTGCATCAGCAGGCGGACTCTCAATCACTGCGCCACCAGGGAAGCCCTTGCCTTCAATTTTTAAACTAAGTTATTATTCTATCTCCAAAATGAAAATAACCCTTCTCATTAAATCTGAGTATAAATGTTTGTTTTCCTTTGGTAAATGAACTGTTTAAAATAAAATTGCATTTTGTATCATCACATAGTATTGTGAGCATGGATTCTGAAGCCAGACTGGCCGAGTATAATTCTCTGGGCTGCTACTGACAGGCTGGATAGTTTGGGGCAAATTACTTAATCTCTTTGTGCACTACTTTCCTCATATATAAAATCA
This sequence comes from Mesoplodon densirostris, assembly GCF_025265405.1. Classification (NCBI taxonomy): domain Eukaryota; kingdom Metazoa; phylum Chordata; class Mammalia; order Artiodactyla; family Ziphiidae; genus Mesoplodon; species Mesoplodon densirostris. The sequence goes on from NC_082662.1 coordinate 87,821,856, forward strand.
CAAAAATAATAGTCATTATCTCCTGGGGTTATTACAAGGATTGAACGAATACTTATATTATTTTACCTAGTTTTAGAGGAATAGGGGAAACTGTGTTAACAAAAGTTTTCTAGAAAGGGTTATCATTTGGCTAAATCTTAAAACATTAAGTAGACGTTCACTATTTGAATTTTCCGTTTTGACACCAGTTTCGGAAGCTGGTGGTTGCCGATTTAGCAGGGAATTTTTACTACATACTTTTAGAAAGTTCTGCCCAGCTCTGCTGGGACAAGTAGAATATTGCTTTTTCAAAGAAGTTCTAGCATAGGTTTCTCTTCAGATCATATAAATCTTTTGCCTTTTTTTTCCAAAGAAGTCTTAGGCCTAATGATGAAGTATGTCAATACTGCCTTTGTCAGCTATCTCCTCAAAGTAGAACTAGTGCTGAGTGTACCCCAGTGTTGAGAGTATACATGGTAAAAGTTCTGATAGAATAATTTACACACAGGTGAATAGTAGGTAGTGGGTTACTTCTTTTAGGCAGGATCTTATGTACATTTTTTATTTAAAAAGTGTCTCAGAAATAATTGATATTTTAAAATATCACCCTAAAGGGCAGCTTAATCCACTATTTTTCTGGGTTTCTCTAAGCATTAAATTTGGTCACCATGAAGCAATAATCCTAGAGTTATTAGCTTAGGTCTACTAACACACACTTCTACTTAGTTGATTTAGCTAATCCTTAGCTTCCACTAAGAATTGATATGGTATAGTTATTTGAAGGACAATTTTGTATCTTTCACAAAACAGCAGTTGTAGGCATTGTACATTATATTAAGGAATGTTTCTTAAATATGGATCCATGTAACAAAATTTCCCAATATTTAGTGCCTATCAGAGCAAAATATTGTCTCTTAAGGCAAACCTAGACTTCTCTTTTTATCAGATCACAAGCACTGCAAAGCCCATGACCTTCTTTAGTTTCTTGGCTACCATTAAGTTTAAAGCTAAACTTGGTGTCCTGTTTCAGTACTATAGCTTATCTTTGGTTTCTGATACAAGTACTTCTTACTTCCGAAATGATTCCTGATCACTCTTAAATTTAAAAAAAAAATGGTATTATCTTAAATATTTTAAATCTATAAGCTGTTTTAAAAAGCATATAGGTACATGAATGAAATAGTTATTATCTGTATTCCTCTTTTGACCTTTATTAAATGTTAATTTTTAAAAGACAGTGGTAATTTTTTTCTTTCCACGTAAATTTCAAGGTCCTACAGCAGGATAGGATTTCTTGTTTTATACCTTCTATACCCTTCACTTATAGGCACTCACTAAATAACTTGATTGGCTGATAGCTGTCTTTTAAAAGAGGATGTCTAGCTTTCATTAAAAATGATGGGTTAATAGAAATATTGAGCCAACAGAGGCTTTCTGTTATTTTCAAATTACTCCACAATGGTCTATGATTATTTTCTATAATGTAAGGGAGAGTATATCCAGGATCACCACTCTTTAAATTGGAAGGGATTTTGACAGAGTCCAGTTCCTTTATTTCAGGGATTGAGAAAACAAGGCCCAGAGAGTTTATATCATTTGCAAAGGTTACATGCGAAGTCATTAGAAAGTCCAGACTGGAATTAAGGTTTCTCATTTTCCAGTCAAGTCATCTGAGGCAAATCTATTTATTCATTTTCTACATCCACACAATAAGAATGACTTGCACACATCTTAAGGTTTGAAATCAAGCATGACCCTAATTAGAATCTTCATTCATAAAACTCTAAGCTTTAAAAGTACTAGGAGTCATGACACAAATAACAAAGTTCTGAGAGCTCACTGTGCCAGGCCCTGTGTTAAACATGTTTTATTATTTCATACAATCTTCACAATAACCTTCGATGTAAGTATTACTGTTATTCCCATTTTACAGATGAGAAAATGGGTGGCAGGCCCCATGCTTAGTACCAAGATTCAGCCGAGCTGAGCTGAGCTCTCATTTACTATGAGTATTGCCTCACAAATCCATTACAGTACATGCTTTCCTTTTTAGATACGTAGATATTTTTTCCTAAGCCAGACTGGGCTACCCTAATAATCCTCTACTAGAATTCTTAATTCCTACCCACTTAGGCCTTTTCCCTGGAAACTTCCTGCCATCAGAACAGGAATTCATACTCAGCCCTTCAGGACTGAAGTCACAAGTAGTGCTGGAATCCAAGAAAACACCAAGTATTCAGACAAATCGGGGAGGAATCATCTGAATTCCTTCAAAAGTCAGTGAAAAGAAGATGCTGCAATTAAGGAGTACCTTGGAAGAATGTAGGAATCAAATTTGTGAAGAGAAGGAAGGAATCTAAGGTGAAAGCAACTGGATCCTTTCTTTGTTTATGCCATCCTCAACACCAGTAAAGAGTAGCATACTAGATTGTCTTGGATTAGAAAGAATAGCTAAAATGGACAACTAACACCATAATATTTCAAAGTGAACATATCAGAGAAAGTCTCAGCTAACTAACCACTTCATTCCATAAGTATGATATTTGTGAAATGTGATCACCTGTTAATGTTTCTGATGAAGCCTAAGGAATCATGTGGCAAATGCTGAGGCAATAGTTCAATTCAAACCAAGTTAATTGTTCACCTGTTGGTGCCACAGTTCTGTGTAGTGGTTGTCGGGTCTTTTTGTAGCTGTGGAATAGAGGGCCTTCTGAAAATGCTGAGAGTGCAGTGTCTTCCCGGAGCCGACTTAACTAGATGCCAGCCTCAATCACGCATGTGCCAGCTAATACCATGCCACACAACCCATCAATGCTTTCAGCATATTTAATCATCTGCCTTGGAGAGACAGAAAATATTACTATTGATTTAGCTTGGTGTTTAATGTGGTTGTTAAATTTTAAATCACTGTACAATGACCAATACTTTGGGTAGTAATGTAATTCTTCCAGGTTTATCATCTCTCTTGAAGCTTAACTATTTAGTTCATTGTGTAGCATTAAATTCCAGACAGAGGAATAATTTTTAACAACACAAACACTTAATAGAACAAATTTTCTGTAAGCTTTCTCATAATGGTAACAGGAAAAGACAATTGCTGTCACTGTGCTCCTCTGTAGACATCCTGCCTGCTCTGTATCTCTATCAGTTTTTCCATAATGTGCTCTTGGCACACTTACTTCAGGATTGCCGGTTTGAGAGCACTGCTTTTTTAATCCTTGTCACCAAATGTGATATTTTGAGCATTCAAGATACACTCCAAGTGGGGATAAATATTGAGACTGATTAATATTGAGACTGAAATGGAGAACATGTAGGTTCATCTACCTCTTTATAAAATGAGCCTTTAGGAAATTATTTCATCTTGGGGATATGTCTGGCTATTCTATACAATTTTTTCTAAAAGGCTAATAGTTAATGTGCCAGGCAGCACTCCTTCTGTACTCACTGCCTACAGGCAGAGTGGTCTTGGTAGGTACACACCTTAACATAGCATAACATCAACTCTTGTCTTTCCTACAGAGAGACTGATGGCTCCACTGAGTACACATCCCTGATCCAAGATGCTAGTGAACACATTTCTTATTGGCAGTGGAGCTCTCAAAGGTTTCTCCACTGTTCACCAACCACGTTCCAGTGTGGAGGAAGGATGTTAGCTAGGTATGGGACTAAGCACAGATGCAATCTGGGTATTCAAGCTGACCCTACTGGTGGATGTTGGCTGCACACTGAATGTGGCCTGGCTGAAACCTGTTCCTATATGAGTGTGGCACGTGGAAATTGGAACAGATGGCGGGGTCAGTAATAAGGAACTTGTTTGTTGTTGCCGATTGGAGGCCATTTCTCCTGCCAGCATGACTCCACAGATTTATCCTGGCATTGGTGACCAAGGGGACACAAACAACGTTGTTCAACAAGCATTCTGAAAGATAGCATATGGCCAGGAATAAATCTCTAGAGAATACCAGGATGTGTTGTGTTGTGCTACACTGTGGTAGTATTGCTCCTAAGCAGTAGAGGGCATGGTGAGTTCGTCCGGTTAGCAGTATAAATAGAAGTGACTGAAAACAGCAGCAAATATAATCTGGTGAGCTTGGGAGCAATTGTGTGGTGGGCTGCTTCTAAGATTACTTACTTAATAAACTGCGTTCATTTCATTCTTTCTCATTTTACTACCAGAAAATATCCATATGGGTTGGGTTTTAGGGTGACAAAGTGTTGAGAATGTTTGTTGATTTTATATACATATATATATACACACACACACACATGTGCGTGTGTATGTATATATGTATATATGTAGTAACTAATAAGCAAGAAGCATTAATGATGCTAGTCTAGAAGCTTAGTTAATTGGGAGTCTCTGGGGGGAGCAACTCAAGTTGGTGTCTGCTAATTAAGGCAATGCATTTTCCAGGGATTTAGAAAACCAAGAGCCCGTCTGACTTTATGACCACTCATGGGTTATAATGCAATAGCAGTGACTAACTTTCACTGATTCTACTCACAGGGCTGACTTGGTTAGATGCATTTCACTCTCACAACAAAAACTCGTGGGCAGTAATATAGTAACATTAGTCATAGAATAAAATACCAAGGTGATTCCACTTTAACATTTTTTCAGAAATGTGGAAATTTTGTCATTTAGTTTGGTCCTTTTGAAAAAAAGAAACCTGTCACAATTGCATATTTCTTCTGAAGCTTTGTGGATTCACAAATCTTATTCAAATATACATTAATTTCCTGAGATACCTCCAAATTAGGTATCCTGAAATTCCATTCATCCAGTTTTGATCCATGCTGGCTCTGGGTAATTAGTGCTGAGCAGGTCCTGGTGCCTCAGATGCTTCTCCCTCATTTCTGATGCTATAGCAGGATCTTCCCAATTACAACTGATCAAGTAAATGGGATTTTTAGAAAACTGCAAGGTACTTTTCATTCTTCTGAGAACAAGTAATAAAAATAAAAATATTTACTGTTAAAGTGGTTTCACAAGATGAATCAAAGAGAATTCAAAACATCATGAAAAACCCAATAATACAACTTCCAGATATGCAACAGAAAATTGAAACAGTGCCAAAGCCAAAGACTTGGTTTTATTCATGGATTTAAAAAAATCTTGGACTTCTGGTATTTAAAACTTCTCACCCTAGAATCTGGGTTTAATCCTAACATATGAGAGTGACCAGAAAAGCTCTGAGATCTGCCTAGGGTTTTATCCAAAAGCAAGAAAAGAACCTAGTGGGTTTGAGAGAGAATAGAGATGTTCCTGGCTAGTTTTGAAAGTGAAGCTCATTCAGTAAACTGTAGTATCAGTTTTTCCAAATCTCAAGTAATTAAGTTTTGTGTTATACTACAAAGCTGAACATAAGTGTGAGCTGAGAGTGGGCCTTAAGTCACATAGGTTTGCAAACAGGTGGAGGGTAGGGAAAGCTCTCTTCTGAGTATATAGTACACTTGCAAACCTTGTCATTATCATCCCAAACAGGGTGGAATGGGAAGTGCTACTATGGTGACCTGGCTTCATGGAAGAGGGTGCTTGCATTTTCTAGCACAGTTCCTGGCACATAATGGAAGCTCTATACATGCATGTCAGACAGAACTTCAAAGCTTGGGAGACCATGGGGTGGAAGGGCACAGAAGGTGGCCAGCAGGTTGCTGAGTTAGAAGGAAATTAAGTTAGGGCATGAAGATGGGCACCCTTGCTCCACTCTGCCTTACCTCCTTGAATTCATCTCCTGTTACTCCCCCTAACCATTCTGCTCCAACACACTGCTCCTTGTTGTTCCTTAAGACTTTCACAGTGCCTGTTCCTTCTGCTTGGAAATCTCCTCTCAGGCATCCATGTGGCCTATTCTTTACATCCTTCACCACTGTGCTCAAATGTCACCTTCTCAATGAACTGCAACTGTCTCCTGACTCCCATACTTTTGTCTGCCTTACCCTGCTCTGTTCTTCCATTTATATAGCCATGCCTCCTAACATACTATCACTTCTTATCCTTATTGTTCATTTTTTTTAACAACTTTATTGGGGTATAAATGCTTTACAACGGTGTGTTAGTTTCTGCTTTATAACAAAGTGAATCAGCTACAGATATACATATATCCCCATATCTCCTCCCTCTTGTGTCTCCCCTTATTGTTCATTTTTATGTCCTCTCTCTTGAAGATAAGTTCTACAGGGGTAGGACTTATTTTTATTGATGTGTCCTAACTGTCTAGAACAATGTCTGGCAAACAGGGATTTGATAGTTATCTTAGGTTTCTGTGCCATGTGAACTGAATTCCCTTTGAAGCATCATAGAATATGTGCTGAGGGAAAGTAAGGAATTATTGACTCTTATGCTAAGTAGCTGCAGTGCCTAACTGTGACCTCCTACCAAAAGCCAGCATCCTGGGTATTCGAAAATCACATTCAAGAATTACTCAGTGGCTCTCGAAGAGATATATGCATTCCCATGTTCATTGCAGAAGTATTCAAAGTAGCCAAGGTATGGAAACAACTTATGTCACAAATATACACACACAGAGGAATAAATATTATTCAGCCATGAAAAAGAAGGAATTTCTGCCATTTGCAACAAAATGGATGGAGCTTGAGGGCATTATGCTAAAGGGAATAAGCCAGACAAAAAAAAGACAAATACTGCATGGTATTACTTACATGTGAACTCTAAATAAAAAGGAAAAAGAAAAGACAAACTGAGAGAAACAGAGTAGAAAAGTGGTTGCCAGGGGCTAGGGGGAGGGTGGTGGAGGAAATTGAGAGAAGTTGGTAAAAGGGTACAAGCTCAGTTATAAGATGAATAAAGTCTGAGGATCTAATGTATAAATGATGACTATAGTTGATAACAGTGTATTGTATATCTGAAATTTGCTAAGAGAGTAAGACTTAAATGTTACCACAAAAGTAAAAAAAGAAAGAAAACAAGGTAAATATGTGAGGTGATGTATGTGTTAATTAACTCTATGGGGGGAGAATCGTTCACAACGTATACAAATATCAAATCATCACCTTGAACACTTTAAATATCTTACAATTTTATTTGTCAGTTATATTTCAATAAAGCTGAAAAAAAAAAGAGAACTACTCAGGGACTCTCAAGTCAAATGGCAGGTCGAAGAGCTCCTTTGGATTCCTCCTTGGCTGTTTGGAAGCAGGGTCTACTAAATTAGATTTAGAGGTATTCAAGGTTTGAGAGTTATCTCTATATAATGCAGAGAGGATAGGAATTTAGATACCATTGGAAATTAAAATATATTGAAATGGAATCAATTTAGATTAGATAGTTCTTCAAATCAACTTGCACTCAGAGAACACAGGAGCATTTTGTTGGTCAAAAATAATCAAACTTCACATTAAGGATAAATAAATCTATCTTCAGTAGGACTTCACCAAATATTTCTGGTGTTAGTGTGAAGAACTAACTTGAGAATTTTTTTTTTTTTTTTTTGCGGTACACGGGCCTCTCACTGTTGTGGCCTCTCCCGTTGCGGAGCACAGGCTCCGGACGCACAGGCTCGGCAGCCATGACTCACGGGCCCAGCCGCTCTGCGGTATGCGGGATCCTCCCAGACCGGGGCACGAACCCGTGTCCCCTGCATTGTCAGGAGGACCCCCAACCACTGCGCCACCAGGGAAGCCCTAACTTGAGAATTCTGGTGAATGCATTTTAAAGAAAACTTCATATAACATTAGGGAAGGAAAAGCAACTCACATCTTTCATATAGTTCTACACATTTAGAATTATAGATACATGAGAATCTCTCTTTTTCTCAAAGACCTAAGAAAAAAAATAAAGAGATAAAGAAATAAAAAGAAAAAGAAAAGATTCTAGGGATTTTTGTTTCAGTCCTCTTCAAATGGTTTATTCTCACAACTTCTATCAGATTTAACTTCCTCGTATTGGTTTTATTTCCTTTCCTCAGTGGTAGACTTAGAAAACTGAACTCCTTTAAAAAAAACTTTACATAATAACCCTTTTTAAAAAAGAAAAGTAACAATTTTTCTTCAGCCTTTCTTTTTTTGGCTAAACCAAGTTTAATTTAGTCTACAAGCTAAATAATGCCCTTCCTGATTTTGCTTTTTGGCACTTGAATAGTCTGGATTCTTTTAAATTTGGCTCTTCCAGGGCTATTTTGATAAAATATTTGATCAATATTCTGTTTTTTTTTTTTTAAGGTGTCACATTTTATTTATTTATTATCTTTGGCTGTGTTGGGTCTTCGTTTCTGTGCGAGGGCTTTCTCTAGTTGCGGCGAGTGGGGTCCACTCTTCATCGCGGTGCGCAGGCCTCTCACTGTTGCAGCCTCTCTTGTTGCGGAGCACAGGCTCCAGAGGCACAGGCTCAGTAGTTGTTGCTCATGGGTCCGTTGCTCCGTGGCATGTGGGATCTTCCCAGACCAGGGCTCGAACCCATGTCCCCTGCATCGGCAGGCAGATTTTCAACCACTGTGCCACCAGGGAAGCCCCTGATCAATATTCTTTAGAGACTCCTACAAAACCTTCTAAAGGTACTACTTTCATTTTTAGACTTTGTCACTATAAAAAATATATGTTCACTATGGAAAATTAAGGAAATACAGAAAAGAAAAAGAAGGAAACCAAAATCACCCAGAATGCCTGCTCTCAGAAATGCCAGTTAATATACAGATATCTCCATTGCTTTTTTTCCTGTCCACATATACATGTTTTTTGAACAACACTGGAATTATATTTAGATATCATTTAGTTTCCTGCTTTTTTTTAACTTAATATGAGCATTTCCTAGGTACAGTGTACACTATTTTTAAATATTATGTTTATTTTAAAAAGAAGTCACTTTCATTCTACTAAGGGTGTTTATAACAAGATATATTTTTGAAATCCTGCTTGGTAGAACAGTTATATAAGAAGTGGGGTATCTCAGCATTTGCTTTAAACACACTGAAATATCTAATGGCCAGTACATTTGGAACTGAGAACACTTGACCAATTAGAGTAAATTCCTTGAACTGCAAAGTAAATAAACCCAGAAAAGTGATTTGAGGACCACTATTTCTGATTGAGATATCTGATTCTCTTGTCCACAGTGGAAAGAAACCTCAGGGATGAGTGGACCTAGACTCCTGAATAAGGCATTTTAGTATCATCCAGTGACTGGAGCAATTAGGTAGACCCTTCTATGCAGTAACTCAGTATATATAATGCATACATTTATAATGCTATCTATAAAATAGCAAATACAATCTTCAACTATACTCCACAAGTACTTTCTTAGAATTTAAGTTTTTTAAGCGTGCACAGGTTAAAAATGAGTTCTTTTTAATCATAAGAATTTTTTTACTATAGCATATTACCAGGGAACTTAGCTATTCATTACCTCACAGGTTTAGTTTCTGAGGTGAGTACAGTTATAAACCAAAAAGCATTCTGAAAAGAAAATTTACAACCCATCTTTGTAGGGCCATTTCTTATATATCATCTTGCAAATTTTACTCTACCAGAATTTGGGCAGAATTATTCTTAATAAGTGTGTAAAGGCTGCTTTTCTGTGTCATCAAGAAGAGTTATTCCCCAGCACATGCTGACTTATTCCTCTAGTGTATGCAGTATCCCCAGTTACAGACCTTTCCTACATGGTAATCATTATTCCTGCTTTGCTTTTCTGGTCATCAAACCCCAGTATGTATCACCATGAAACAAATGTCAAATAAACGATTGTCTCAGGAGAACCCCAGAGCTGAACGTCTGACTCTCAAGACTTTGGAACAATATTCTCTGACTTTAAGGCCTTTGATAATTCAAGTGACTTTTTAAAGCAGAAGGACAAGAAATAGGTATGCTTCCTTAAAGTAGATACACAGGCAAGTGTTTTTCTTTCTGCTTTGCACAAATATAGTAGAAGAATCTTTTATATTCTGGGCAACCAACCAGAACTCTATTAACTGGTAGATGAAGTAAACTAAACTATATGTTCCAGATGTAATAGGGAACAAATGCACTCAATCCATGGAAGGTAAAGTCACAGCCCACAAATAGAAAGAACTAAAAGTTATCCGGTCATTCTACATGAAAAGTCCATTTTGACATTTCTGTTGTATTAACAATTTGTTCCTGCTTTGGTGGTCTTGGAAGAATGAACAGCAATATTCATAGTCTCTACTATCAGCCTTGTTAATTTTTTTGAAGACCACTGGATATTTATTAACCTACGACTTTTCACTACTTGAAGTGTTCTCATTTCTATAACACATAGATTAAAATCAACAGAGAAAAGTTCCAAAGAGTGACAAAGTTATTTGGTTTTCTTGAGATTGTTATGCTTACTTCTTTATAATGGAGGTCCTTTGAGTCATAGTGAAATATCACCTATTTGGAGTCATATGCTGTGCTTTATTCCTTTGGTAGATCAGAAAAAGAGAGAACTTGGGTCCATCGCTGCAATCTGATGCAGCAAAGAGGAGTGACAACTGAAGCAGTCTTAGACAAGTTATCATTTTTTCTTACAAATTACATTCTTATTCATTCTACAGTTATGCCAAAATAGCATTCGTTCTCTCAGCAAATTTAACAAATAAAATAAAATACCTTTCAATGTAGTGGCTAAGATTCAGTGATGTTGAGGGAAGGATGATATGTAGAGTGATGCTAGTATGGTATAGGGTGTTGGTGGTGGGGGAGCAAGTGTGCACCGTTAATAGGAGAAGATGTCAAAAAAAAATGAAGCATAATAATAGTGCAATTTATCCTTGCTAAACGTACTGCAGTGTGCTATAATTAAATATGAAAACCTAAATTTATCTCTATGTTCGGTTGTCATTAATTTAACAGGGAGTGCACATGTTCTAATCTAATGGCTGATTTTTTTTTCTCCATGTGCAGCATATTAAAATGTATATTAGCCTCAAGGTGCATAAACACAAAATAATAGACCAAAGGTTTTGGCCTGTGGAGAAAAAAATCCATGCTCAAAGGCCGTCAAGTAGCTGTGATGCAGGGGAGACACTCACTTAGCCTCATTAAGCCAAAGCTCTCTTTTGCTTGTCTTTTGTTCTGCATGACAGCAGCCTCTTTGTTGTATAATAATTCATTCCGAGTTCGTTCCAAGCTACCGAAACTGGTGAACTGTGGCCATTTTAATGAGAAGTATTGGTGGTATGCATAATCTGGAAGCCACGTGGCCAGACAATCACAGAGCACTGCAGCCCGCAAAATGAGATATTGTCGAAATCACAAATTTGTCAAGTTGTTTTTGGACAGGGTATTATAATAAGCACTAAAATATGCATCCTATTACTCTGCATCTGCCAGTCAAAGATCACAGTAATGAATGCATGCTGCAGGGTAGAACCAGGCCGTTTTCCTAAGTAAAACAAACCACAGAGTACAGAAAAGAATTATGCGGTAGGTTTTTTTGTTGTTGTTTTTGTTTTTGGCATTGCTCGATTTCTTTTTTTAATCCTTTTGCACCAGGAGTCAGGTTCTCCTGGCATGGTGTCCACTGCTAGCAGTGAATACACAGAGCCTTCTGATGCCAGGGAGTTTACGTGAATACATTGCTTTTTAATAGGTGTGCTTACCAATGGAGAATACAAAAACCTCAAACTCAAAGCTTAAACTGAGTCTAATGAAGAATTCCTTGGAGACAAAAGAAAAAAAAGAAGGATAAGAAAATCTCTCCCAATGATATGATGCCTTATGTTTTATCCTTTCCTACTTCAAATGGCTTAGGCTTTGGGGCTTGTTTTTTGTTTGTTTGTTTTTTTCCCTCAGTTTTATATCTGTCTGTTTCTTGCTTTTTTGTCTGTCTGTCGGTTTGCCTTTTTGGATTAACCTGAAGCTTCCATACTAGCCAGTTTAAGAAAACCAATACAGTGTATAAGGTAAGTCTTTTCCTTGTCAATAAAAATGGTCCTTAGGGAGAGTGACCATATAATTTATCATCTAACCCAGAACTCAACTGAGAATGAAAGGGAGAGGGGTATCAACAATTGAAGGCATAAAAACCAGGTTTGTCACAGGCAATCTGGCCTATACGATTATCTTAACTGTAGGTTTTTGGATTGGTAAATGTGAAAGAAACTCACAAGGACCAAAGGCAGTACAACACATTCTGTTATTTTAGGCAATCTGTATTAAACATGTAGGGGTTTTGTTTTTGGTTTTGTTTTTGCCTTCAGCTAATGGACTCTCCATAAAGCCTGGCTAGAAGTACAATGACTGGAAGACAATTGCAGTATAGGGAGAAGAATCCACCGTTCCACTCTTTTCTAACCACTCATTTAAACAAATTTTATTTGACCAGCAGGCACTATGAGAGACAGCAACTTATAAAACTATGGTCCTCATGGTGTTTATAAACAGGACTGGGGGTGGAAAGATGGTTAAAGGCAAGTACCACAGTGACTCAAACAAACAGGTACACACATAGTAAATGTTCATTTAGGTATAAACCAGATGGTCCCTTAGTTCAGAGGAGAGAAATATACTTGTTGGTGAGGAAAAATGAACAAGCTTCCTGAAGTAGGTAATGACATCCTGAAGAATGAGTAGAATTTCATTAGGCAAGGAGAATTGAGGCAGGGGAATTAATTGCATGTCGTAAGCCGAGACGTTGAGGTTGTGATAGGAAGGAGGAGGGCATGTTTCAGGACCACCTGACTCAGAGACGATGCTGTATGTGCAGAGGAATAACAAAAGTAAGATCGTGTAACAGGTTGCAGTGAGATCCCAAAGAGCCTTGAATGCCAAATAAAAGAATCCCTTGGGCTTGCCTGGTGGCGCAGTGGTTGAGAGTCCGCCTGACGATGCAGGGGACATGGGTTCATTCCCCGGTCCGGGAAGATCCCACATGCCGCAGAGCAGCTGGGCCCGTGGGCCATGGGCACTGAGCCTGCGCATCCAGAGCCTGTGCTCCGCAACAGGAGAGGCCACAACAGTGAGAGGCCCGCGTACCGCAAAGACAAACAAACAAACAAACAAAAGAATCCCTTACGTCTATTGATCAAGCAGTGTCACTGAAGGCTCTGAACAGGAAAATGAGTTTTGGAAAGAGTAAACTGGCTGTGATATATAAGAGGGTTGGAGCGGGAGAAGCTGGGAGGAGAAAGCCTACAGTTGAAGAGCAGGAGAGAGGTCCTAAAAACCTAAACTAGAATGTTGATATTTGAGTCAGATAAATGGGGCTCATCCAAGTGCTCCCATTCTTTCTTAAATATTTCTACTGTGAGACTTACACATATTCCCCAAGTTGCATCATATCTTCTCTGTCTTCAGTGCCCTCAGCCACCAATCCATCTTGTTTTCATGTCCATCTCTTCTTGCCTTGTCTCAGGCTCAGTGATGGGAGAGCACGTGACCGGTCTTGAGCTCTACTTTGAAAATGCTCAGGACCAGGAGGGTGAGTCTATGTGACTTGGTATAGCCTAAGCTAGTAGGCATTTTCTTTTGCTTTAATGTTTAAAAGTGTGAGCACTTTGGGGACATAACTACTTTATTTTATAGGTGCAGGTTTGCAAAGGAAGATAAGTGCAAGGCAAACCGGAGCCCTGAGTTTGTCTCAGGAGATACAAGATAGAAGCTCTGCCCACAGTTGAACCATGGAAGCCTGAAAGTGTAACAAATGTCCTGGGATGTAATGTCTGGAGTTTTAAAGCTGTGATGCATGTCAAGCTAAGCTCTTCAGTGCCAGAGGTCTCTGTCTCTGGGGCACTAATACATCCCTCCATTGCTTAAGTCTTCTGTTTGGGGTGTCTCCGTGTGTGTGTGTGTGTGTGTGTATGTGTGTGTGTGTGTGTGTGTTTTCCTTTGGGACATTTGCTTTGAAGTCTGGTCATCAAACTAGGCTTTTCCCTGGTGAGAGCACCATCCTATAGAGAAAATATCCACATTTGCCTGCAGTTTGTGTAACTTGCTAAACTGAATACAGACACACTGCACGGCAACCGGAATGCTTTCATTCACCTTTTAATTTCATTAGATTTGCATCTACTGGTCAAAATTCTGGTTTTATTTTTCAACTCTGATGATGAATACTAAGAATTATTTTACTTATAGCTCTATTTCATTTTGTAGGGAATAAGAAGTATTATGAATTTTTTTCTTTAAAGACCTCAATAATATTTATCTTCTCAAATGGAATCTTCAAATATACCAGGGGTATCTTATGGCTTACTATATACTGGGACATGTCTACTATGAGATCCCTGGAAATATCTGTCTCATTAATATCATTCCACATGCTGATGTCATGACAAAAATCATTGAACATCTGTTAAATAATCAGAAACACTTGATAAAATTTCTAATGATTGTTCTACATAAATGGAACACCTGCTTCACTCTAAGTTCGCAGCACAGAGCCTTTCATGTGCTTTGGGCTAAATAGATATTAGTGGAATAGAAAGGTAAATCTAAATGTTTCACACTTTTCAGAGTTCCTCTCTATTATAGAAACATAATATGCAGATGTGCTAACAGAGGATGACAAAAAATAGCAGTCTTTTGAAAACTAGTATTTATTAAATGGATGGAATATATGTTATAAGTTAGTGTTGTATAAACAATTAAAATGCTCTACAAGGACCAAAGTGAAAGCTCATATTGGTGGCAATATGATATTGGATTCTAACTGTATTTCACCTGCAAAAGACAGATTACTTTACTCTATCCCCAGTGCTTTACTTTACTCTATCTTAGTCTATGGCAACATCGTCTTGTAACTAGATTTCTCTAACAGCCAGTCCCACCTGCCCAGTGCAAAATAAAAATGCAAGGCCCATTTTTAAAAAAAGCATTAAGAACTTCAAGATGGAGTTAGCAGGGCATTAAACCAAGAGCAGAACTGTTTTGAAGAGGGGAGTGTTGTGAGACTGCACAGGTCACACACCCATGAAGCTGGCCCTGGTAATAGTCTTCTAATGATCTCTCTGATTTGATTTTGTGTATTTTCTATTTTCCCACTGCAGCACAATGATGTATTTAAAATGAAATTCAGATAATATCATTGTTTCTGGGCGAAACCATTTGACAGCTTCCCCTTGCACACAATATAATCCAAATTCTTTATCATAAAGCTCCACATGATGTGGTCACTGCCAGCCTCGCTAATCCTATGTGGTGTGACTTTTACCCTTTTTCTCTAACTTTGGCCATACAGGCCTTCTTTCAGTCTGTTAAACTGAATCACAGATGCTTTTCTCTCCCAGTGGAATGCTGTTCCCTGACTCCTCATCCTTCAGATCTCATTTCAAATATCACTCCCTCAGAGAACCCTTTCTTGATACCCAAACCAAAGTAGCTACACATTCCACAGATTCTCCTAAGCACAACTTTTTCTCCTTCATTATAGTTATCACAAACTTTAACTTTTTAAAAAATTAAAATTGTTTCTCTCCATTATCTAACTGTAATCTCCAAGAGGGCCAGAGCCCAGTCTATCTTACTCACCACAGTATAACATCTGGCACAGAGCCTAGCTTACAATAGGTGCTTAATAAACATTTGTTGAATGAATGAATAAATGAAAGGTTCATTCAAATGCTCAATGACATTTCTCATTCTTTTAATGAAGTTAAGATGTAATTTGCTTGGGCAACCAGAAATATACAAGTTCACTCTGGCATTTGGAGGGGGGAGTACCAGGCTCTGTTCTGTACCCAGGAAGAAGCTATTTTCTCAGGATAATGAGTATTTATTAATATTTATTTTTGTTATACAAAATAGGACCCAGAACTAAGTACATTTTCTCGTCATCTGTTTTCATGACTCCTGGGTGGTCTGAAATGTAATGCCTCTTTCTAGGGCCTTCTCTTTCCCATTTTCTATTCTATTTCAGAACAATAAGCTGTTATTTTTCACTAGCCATCTTGTCCTTCTTTGGCTTCAAATAGAACTAGGGCCGTTTTTAAGAAACTACACACAAATAGAGTATATTGCTTCTTCCTGGAATTCTAGTACATTATTATGACAAATGTTTTTCATAGCAATATTCATTGAATTATGTTCAACTGTTTTTGTTGTTGGCCTGGAAATACTAGAAGTATAATTACTAGCTTTGACAAAGTAATAAAGTCAATAGAAAAAAACTATGCTAGGATTATGGCCTCTTGTTAAGAGATAAGCAGCGAAGTCAGTACATACATGGAAAATTAATATTGATATCAAATCCAGCTATCTTATGCTCAAAATAAAAAATCATTACATTCTTAAAATATTCTTCTATGAAATGTATTCCATTTATAACTTGAATGCTATAGAAAACATTAAAATACTTTATATATATTTATATAGCACCTTACTTCATTTAGAAGCTTTTTATTATATATATGTTTATATTATATATATATATTATGCTTACATATATAATATATATTATATATATAAATAATATATATGTGTAAACTTTCTTTTGATTCTCTACAACAGTTCTGTGAAATCAGCAGAGGAAGATTTAGTTATCTCCATTCTCTAGATGAGAAAACTGAGGCTCAGAAATATTACCTATGACCATGCAATCAGCTAATGATAGAGTCAGAATTCAGATCTTCAGATTCCTGTTCTTTCTATTTTACTGTTCTATGTTTAACAAATACAGCAGATATAAAAAGCATTTTAAATTAAAAACATTTTGATGAACATATTCTACTATTCCATGGAAGAACTTAATAGCAAAAAGTTAATTCATGAAGATTTATGATCGTACATTATCTGAATCGGTCTAGTATTATTTACTAAGCCCTCTTCAACCTTTCCCCATCAAAAAGAAGTGTATTAAATTAACATTATAGTTATGTAAGAACTAATTTTTTTCTAGCCTGATTTAACTTTATGGCTAAAGTATTAATTATCATGATTTCTTGGTTTTCCATCAAAATGCAGTTGAGGATATTTAAACTGGTATTTCCAGGAAATTCCTTATGCTAACTTGGTAAAGCATTTACTTCATAGGAAGTATTTTCAATAATTTCTATAGGAAATTACACTGCGCAATTTCAGCCAAAGTTTCCAGGGATATGGAGGATTTATTTCCTGGCCTAAACCATCTCTAAATGAGATTTAAGAGTTTAAAAGCTGGTAGTGGAGGGGAGTAGTGCCTGTGTTCTGGTGGATGAGGTCATACAGAGTGAAGTAAGTCAGAAAGAGAAAAAGAAATACCGTATGCTAACACATATATATGGAATCTAAAAAAAAAAAAGGTTATGAAGAACCTAGGGGCAGGACAGCTATAAAGATGCGGATGTAGAGAATGGATTTGAGGACACGGGGAAGGGTAAGCTGGGACTAAGTGAGAGAGTGGCATGGACTTATATATACTACCAAATGGAAAACAGATAGCTAGTGGGAAGCAGCCGCATAGCAGAGGGAGATCAGCTCCGTGCTTTGTGACAACCTAGAGGGGTGGGATAGGGAGGGTAGGAGGGAGACGCAAGAGGGAGGAGATATGGGGATATATGTGTATGCATAACTGATTCACTTTGTTATAAAGCAGAAACTAACAAACCATTGTGAAGCAATTATAGTCCAATAAAGATGTTTAAAAAATAGATAAATAAAATATATTCAAATTAAGGGACTTCCCTGGTGGTGCAGTGGTTAAGACTCCACACTCCCAATGCAGACGGCCCGGGTTTGATCCCTGATCAGGGAACGAGATCCCACACACATGCTGCAACTAAGAGTTCACATGCCACAACTAAGGAGCCGGCGTGCCGCAACTAAGACCCAATGCAACCAAATAAATAAATATATATATGAAAATATAAAAGATATTCAAGTTAAGTAAATTATTTCATGTACAAAATAAATTTGCATTCACAACTAAAACTATTATGCCTTAAAAAAAAAAGCTGGTAGTGAATGTATGGCTTACATTCAGATTACATTCAGATGAATGAGATTTGCAAGGTCAGTGTCAGTATCAAATTTGGGTGTAAGATGCAAAGGTAGGAAGTTTGATGTCCTCACTTTTTTTAGAAGATGACTGACTCACATTTATTGTGTATACATTTATATGAACACATACATATGCAGAGGCCCATATTTAGTATCTATTAATGTATCTATTAAATGATGGTGTGATATCACATATATATACACACTCATGTTTAATAGATATTAATATATTATAAATAATATGTTATTAAATATAATATATGCAGATAGGCATACATACAATAGATATTGACATATACAATACAAAATCGATATTGACATGATATTTTATATATATTAATATATATAATTAGCTATATGATATTAACACTATCAGCTTTTTTTGGTCAAGTTGTTACTCTCTCAGGTATAGCATGACTAAGAAATGGATACTTTTTTAAGCTTATGTTTGATGATTTTCATTGTATTTTCCCACTGATTAAGTAGAATTTTAAATATAACTCGTTTTATTTTTATCTGTCCTCAATTGGAGTGCTTCCTAGTTCATTAAATTTAGAAATCCCTTCTCACTGCCCCTCTGTCATGTACTTAATGATCTTTAAAACACTTAAAAACACTAGAGGAGTTCGTTTTTTAAAAGAAACCCTACAGAGAAGCCTTCTGAAATGTCAGAAAATCTTTTGTAATCAGTGATTTATTTATTTGTGCTTTAACTACTGATGTTCATATAGTAGAGGCATTCTTTTGCAGGGCAAACCTGTAGTATGCTCTGCAGCTTAATCTGATGATAGCTGATACAGCCTATTTAAACAAAAATATTTTTTTTGCATTGCTATTGTAACAAAACTAGCTTAGAGCCTAATGAGTAGAATTAAAAGCCAGAAGAACAGGATTTAGGTTCAGCTGTGGGGGAAAGAGAATAACAGCTACACTGCATCCACACTCCTTTTCTAGCACTGTCTTTTTTGTGGACTATTTGGTAACATGGCATGATAGGTGAATTGAGGCCTGGCTGTAGGCTGTAGCACGTGGTGAAGACAGTGTTAAGAGCATGTGTCTAGGTAATCTGCAAAGTAGGTATTCTTGTCCTAGGTACGTTAAATGTGTTTTTACCTGTGTCATTACAAAAGTGGAACAGGCTAGGGCTGTAATAGACTTAACTTTTCTCAAGACCTGGTAGTGAAGTGGGGAGTTGGCCTCTACTGGTTATCTTCTGTGTAGGGTAAGGCTTACCTGGCCTGAATGAGTACCCAGACTTGGGCTGGGTACTACTAGGTATGTGGGATGTAACATTTGGGACACAGTTTTCTGTTTGATTTCACTACTATACGTCAAACTTCATGCTTCCTTAAAATCAAAGGCTTTTTTCATTTCATATTTCTGTGTGCTGTCATACATCTGACCTTGGAATCATCATTTAAACTATTCATAGTTCTTTTCATCTATCAAATTTTATAACCTGTTGTTCTCTGGATCCTGTATGAAGCATGAGCCTTTCTGCTTTTGTGGCCAACTATTCTCTTTGAATTTTCACCTGAGTCATTATCTACCTCTTCCATGGTTTGTCTCTGGATAGGAGGCCCCAAATTGCATTAGCTGCTTTTATTATTCTAATACATTGAAATCCTGATTTTACTATAATTTGTTCTTCATTTTCATCCCAGTTCTAGGTCTCCTGATAATCTGTTTTCTAAATTGTGTCTATTAAATGTCTTATTTGGCATTATTATTTCACAGATTCACATCTTACATTTAACCAGGTTTCGCTTCATTTCTTTGTCCTTATTTGTAACCTCTTTAGATTCTTTTGTAGAAGTCAGCTTTTTCTGAGAATTGAAAAGTGGCTCTCAAATTATAACCACCTACAAATTTCCTTACTGTTCTTTTGACCTCATTTTCCAATGATTTCATTAAATAAGACATACAAAGTCCTTCCTACTTTGAGATATTACTTTATTGTATTATATATACCAGTATTTCTCAAACTTTAACATACACATCAATCACCTGGAGATCTTGTTAAAATACAGATTGTGATTAAGTAGATCTGGGGTTGGGCCTGAGATTCTGCATTTCAAACAAGCTCCAGGTGATGCTGATGTTGCTGGTTCATGTACCATGCTTTGAGGAGCATTTATCTAGACAATTTTAGTTCATGCAAATAACAAAAATAACCTAACTGATTTCAAATAAAGTTTTAAGGAAACTGTTCATGTTTTTACACATGGAACTTATTTGAAATGGTGGTTACTTGAGATGAATTTCTTTGTATTAGACTTTGTATAAGAGAAAGGATCTTACTTCCATATGGCTTAAGAGGGTGATTAGGATTTGATTTTCCCTTCTTCAGAATCTAGGGTTCTGCTTTGGGGTACGAAAATGCTTACGTGGTTCTTTCAAACCCTTCTTGATGGTAAGCTGTATTACCTAGTGTTTGCTCCCATTCAATCACATGTCACCTTTTCTGCCCATTCATATAACTTTAGAGATCCCTTTTCAGTGTATTGCCATCCTCTTGCCTTTTGCTTATTGGGGAGATTTATCTACTTATGTGGGATTTTATTCCTCAAATAAGATAGGTTTGATTACTGACCCCTGAGGAACACAAATGCCTAGTTATCCCTATTTGTAATTTCCTATTATTAAGTCAGTTCTCTATGCAGGACAACAAAGTCCCTCTCATTTCCATGGTGACTGAATGAAGAAGCAATGCTTACAAGGAGCCAGCCAGAGCATATGAGACAGAAAAAAGGAGGCTTGATATTTCTCCAGACTTAGGAAATATGTATTCCATGGCACAGAATGGAGTATCACTTCTGAAATATTTCACTTTCCATCCTCTTGATGGATATATTTTGAAGTTGTACAAGCATTCCCATACCTGTAATATGTGTATAAGCTCTCCTTTATTTTTGACACTTTTATTTACCCTTAATGGTACATGGAGCTAAAAGTGATATATTTTCTAGACATGGCTTGATTTCAGGGGATATATATCTGCAACCAGAGAATAAGATTCTTTACAATGAGCAGTGTTGAATAGGTGCTTCTACAGTAATCAGGCAACATGTATTTGGACTTGACTGCTCAGGGTAACCATATATATTCTTATTGAAGTGCTGGGTGCTTAAAAATGCTTTACTTCATTCCGAAGTTAACAAAAATGACCCTGAAAAGTACACTGATAGCAAGCAATATTGCACCAATTATACCCTTCACTGCATTTGATTGTGGGGTTTTCTCTTTATTAGCTTAAAAGTGAGCAATACCAAGTCTAATTCCCCAGGGCCTTTTGTGCTTCTACAAATCATGTCAAGTTGCTCACAACCACTGAATTCATTGCTCTGATTTAGAGATAGCAGTACATTGGATGAGAATTTAAAAACAACAATAGTAAAAAACACTTAGGTCTTCAATTTATACAAATTTGCAATTTCAGAGAGTTTTATATCTAGGTGAATGCTCTTTTTATGAGGATTCTTCATGTTCCTTATTAACCAGAGATGAATTTTGGAGAGTCCACTTCTGGTAATGGCCAAGTACATTGTGTTGAACTTCTGCAAGTAACTCACCACACACACACATACAAAGTTATCCAAAGGGATTTAAGAATGATTAAAAGAAAGCAGAAACTGAAGGGAAGTTGACATTTGGAAGAAGGGAATAGCACCATTCTTTTTGCTTGAGGATGGGTTCAGGTGGTATCAAGCAGGGAGGTTAAAATTCAGAGAGAAATCCACAGCCTTACTAGTTGAGAAACCAGAGTTCAGTGCCATCAAAGCATCTAGAAACTGGGGGAATTTCTAGGGAAGGGGAAAGCTACAGAGAGCATCGAATTCTGCATATGTACTTGACCCAAGTCTCCGGCTGACTTCTGAGCTATGAATGTGCTTGGCGGACTTCAAGCAGCCCAGCCAAAGCTGAAATAACTGAAATAGCTGAAAAGATATTTCAGCTTCCACTAAGTGCAGAAGGGTTAGAGTTTGGGGTTTGTGTTCACATAAGTTAACTGTCTGCTGAAACAAACAAAAGTCAGCACTCTTAGGTAGCAAATAATAGAGTCCAGAGTCTCCACAACATATCATTAACACAGTCCAGAAACAATAAAAAATTACCAGACATATGAAGAAGCAGGAAATTGTGCCAATTCTCAAGAGAAAGGGCAGTCAATGTAGATCAATCCTGAGACAATCCAGATATTGGAATTAGAGGTCAAGTATTTTAAGGCAGCTATCATAACTATACTCAGGGTATAAAAAATATAATGATAATGAGTGATAAGAAATCTTGCAGGAAAGAAAATCTATAAAAATAAACCAAGAAGACATTCTAAAACGGAAAAATGTGGTATCTGAGATAAAAAATTTTCACTAGGTGGGCTTAACAGCATAATGGTGATGGTACAAGAAGAAAGATTCAGTGAACATGAAGGGAGATTGATAGAAATTATCCAGTCTGAAAAACAGAGAAAATAAACAACTGAAAAAAATAAATAAATAAAGGAACTTCAGGGACCTGTGGAACAATATCAAACTCTAATAAATATTTAATTGGAGTCCCAGAAAAGAAGAAAGAAAGAATGGGACACAAAAACTACTTGAAGAAATAGTAACTAAGTATTGCCCAAATTTAGTAAGATGCATACATTTAGAAATTCAAGAAGCCCAGAGAAACTTAAGCTGAATAAATACTATAGATGATTTTTGAAGGTTTATAACATTTTAATACTATGTAGGGGGCAAGTTGGGGAAAATTTGGGGACTCTGAATTTGTAATATGTTTGGGGATATGGAAAAATGGGAAAATAACAAAAATGAACTAGAAATGCATTTTGTTCCTTTTAAATCTATTATTAGAATGTTAAACAGGAGTACTATAAGAATGAATTATCCATTGGATAACTAAATAAAAATAATATTTTTCAGTCACTATGACACTCAGATAAATTCTAAGATTTCCTTTCATTTCCCTCCCTCCCTTCCTCACTTTCTCCCTCTCTCTCCCTTTTATCCTGGAGAAAGGCAAAGAACATAATTTTTCTTATTGGCACCATTAGATTGAAGAAGAAATGACATTTTATTATTTGGGTCAAGAGTTATTGTGATAACCAATAGTTTCATATTTATAATATTGCATATTTAACAAATTTCTCCACAATTATTATACAGTAGAGTGTTAGGATTTCTAAGATGATTTTAAAATAATTTCTATTTAAAAGATATGAAATTAAAACAGAAAATTATTTTATGAAAATAACTGATAAAGGAAAAATAACAAGCAATTTCTCTCTATTTACCATTCAGAATATTAGAATAGGGTGACTGGGAAATTATACTGAAAATGCAAGATAGAATGTTTTCTCTACACTACTCATAGTAGAATGTTAGTTATACATCCTCAACTGAACCAATGCCCTGGAGTTTTTCTATAATATTGATAAGAGAGTTCAAAATGAATGTCTCTTTAATGTACCACCTGACAAATATGAGATTAAAGGTCCTGCAGAATTTTGAAGGCCAAATGATGGGTTGTCTGATTCTAAGAGATAAGCTAACTCTTTAAATAGAAATGAAAGATTGCATGAGACTTACCCTCTTCTATCAGCCCCCCTCTAATTCCCAAGTTTTAAACTCAATTACAATTTCATTGGTACTTGAATTTTCCCTTATTGTCACAAATTTTGAACATCTGAATTTCAAAGAGAACAAACACAACAGCCTTACACACAGCATCAGTCATAGTTGGAAGGGTACCACCCAAATTATTTAGTTTTAGTTCATCTACAAGAGACTGTACCATTACTGGGATTCAATAATGTGATATCTGAATAAAAGCCTTACTTTAATTACTGTTTTCATTTTTTTTTCAAAGCCCAGTTCTTAACAAATTTTGAAAACATAAATTTGGACCTGGTCACTGTCTGTTCTCCAGTTAATTCTTCAAATAGCTTCAGGATAGCTTTAGTTAACTTGGCAAAATGCCCTCAGAAATGAATTAGCATGTTTAACAACTTGGCCAATCTCTCCCTCATCCCTACCCCAAGCAAAGCCTATTTAATTTCAAGCAGGCATTTTAGCATATAGTGGTTAAATTCCATCCTGCGTTCCTATCTTGAATTGGCTGATTTGGAGGCAGGCAGACTTCCTTCTCTATCTCATGCAATTTAGAAACAACAGCAGATTAGTGATTAAATTGGCTGAACAACTTCTGGCTCATATCAATTAATTTCTCCAAGGGCTTTTCCTTAAATAAAGCATCTTTTATACACAGCTGCAGGGAATGTCTCAAACAACCCAGCTATATAATACACCACTATCTTTGAATACTTTCATTTTTAATATTAGAAGCTCTGTCATAGAAAAGAGCCTGGAAATCCATCATTATTCTACATTGATACAAGTATAAGAAATAACAGTATCAGTGTTCCAATAAATTAAGACTCTGTAAAGAAGAACTCTCACCTTCTGAAAGGTGCTGCAATCATGAGGGATCTGAGGGTATTTCTAAGCCAGTCAAGAAAGAGCTATATATTTGGCATCTGTAGAGGTATTCTCCTTTTTAATGTTAAATTCAACATGAAATCTAAACCATGTGTAGTTAAAGTGATTTTCCAAGTAGAAAGAAAACAACCTACCAACCAAGTCCATATACTGTGAACAGTATAAGAGGAATGGGATCACCCTCCTTTGGAAACAGGGCTGAGAGGATAAAGTTGTGGTATTCACTTGTTTCTGGCTCCTAGAGTTCGATTCTTAAAAAAAAGTAGAAGGTTAAAAAGTTGTATAGTAAAACTGAGTCTTCACTCGAATGGGAAAAAAAAATCACTTTCCTCTTGGGGTTTCCTTAAGATGCTTGGTGGTTTACCTGTACTATCCCCTCAGCCTTTGGAAGCTGATCAACCCAGCTACCTACTCCTTTCAAACTTCTCTATCCTCTCAGTTCAGAGGTACCAGGAATTACCTATCAGGAATTACATTTTGTGTTGAGAACTCTCCAGACATAAGCAAGAATCCAGAAATTTGTCAAATGGGCTAAAACTTGTGCTTTAAAGTTTAAAAAAAATCAGAATTTAATGCAGATACAGGAATATTACCTATGTTCTGCATTATCTGAGCATTTGGAAATTTTCCTTATATTTGATTTTCAGTAATTTTTATTACCATGAATGTTTTCAATAACTTTAGAGAGTATACTAATGCTAAATTAGATAATGGGAATGTTTCTGATAGCAAAAGTTTAGATTTATTAAAACATGGAAGAACAGATTTACACATTAAGTTTTTAGTGGCATTTTTTTTTCTTCTCAGCAGATATCCAGTGGAAATTTTATATTTATCAAGAGTTTTAGTGCAGGATAAAAGTTAGAATTATTCCTGTCATAGGAAGAGCACAGTCAACACTTCTGTGGAATACCTACCTCATATTTATATACTCCCTGGATTTAGTATCCCGCTATTAGATTTAAAAATTAAAGCCTGTATCACTCCATTTCCTGTAAGTTACCACTTCTTGACACTGTACAATTCTTGGACATAATTACTTTGAGTCCCTAGAGTAATGTCAGTAAGCAACTCATGAAAGCTTCCTGGTAGAAGCAGATAGAATGAGACAATGACTACATAACTGAGATCAAATTATATCCGCAGGGAATATGGTGCGGTGCTCTCTGTATTCTATAAAAGTCTACATGAAAAGCTCACTGATTTGGATGAATAGCGTGGAGAGTTCTTTCGAGCTGGTGAAAAGTCTGAATTATAGATTATTGGGAAAGAAATGCACATCCACTGGAAGAAACCTCTAACAAGTGCTCATTTAAAACAGTACCTACATTGCTGGTTTTCATAAGCATTTTGATAGCATACTTGAAAGCTGTTAATTATCTAAAGTAGGTTAAACAGTTTCTTGCAAGGTGTTTATACTGTTAATTTGTTTAGCAAAGCAGTCCTTTTTATATCAAATAGCATAAAGGTATATTACAGCTACTAATGACTAAACATCCTGCATTTTAAATTAGTTATATCTCAAATTTACAAGTTTGTAGTTTTTCATTACTAGTCTCTGGAAAAATTCTAGGCCTTTCTTTCAGAGGTCCACTATTCTTATTCAATATTCACAAATATATAACTTTAATTAAATATGATCATATCCTGAGAGAGTTATGTTCTCAAGTTTGGATGACAGAGTTCTATAGTGCATGATAAGCTTAAACTTTTTCTTTCAGTCACATAGTCACAGATTCTAATTGTAAATCTGAGGAACTCTGAGAATATGAAACCTTTTTATATGCGTGATATTCTCCAACCAGCAAGTTAAGCTTTTCACAGGGAAATAAGAATATTATGAGGCTTACCTAATTAATACCTATCTTGCTCTGTGATAGTCACCCCTACAGTGTTCAACAGGCTATCACAGTCAAGTGTCAAATAGGTTCCAGAAATCAAAGTACATTTTACCAGCAGCCATTCTTCTCTTTTGAGAAGGATGTGGACTGGTTCGGGTTTGTGTTCTGATTTCCTGTTGTCTGGGTTCAAATCCCAGCTTGGCTCTTTACTAGCCTTGACTGTCTTCTTATCTGTGAAGCAGGGACACCAGCAAGACCTATTTCACAGGTCGGTCTGAGGCTTAAATGTGGCACTCAGTCCAGCACACAGTACTTTGTAGGAACCAGGAGAATGTTAACAATTGTTATCTGTTTGCTAGAAACATATCCAAAGGAAGTTAGGTTCATTTGGCATGAACTGTTCTTATCGAATTTTCATTTCTCCCTACCCCTACCCATGAGCATTGCATTAGACAAATTGTGCTTCCAAAAGAACACAGTTTTCCCTTTTTCACAATTATATATATATTTAAAACCAGTGAGTTCAAGTTTTTTCCAGGGGGCCAAATTCAACTTTAATATTCAGAAATTTTCAGAATTCACATTTTGTTCCCTTTGGGAAAATCAATGTATCTTCAAAGTTTTGGCCCTGCTCCCGGGGATGATGATTTCTCAGAGATGACCAGTACTGTGTCCGATCATATTTTCAAGCTCTCTCAGTTCCCTTGATGCAATCTGTCTGGAGCTGGAGACTTGCATTTAAAGTGGTTAAGTACTACCCGACTAAACTTGCTCACATCAAAACAGGGTTTCAATTTCCATTTAGTGATTTTTGTTCTGCTCTTTCCAGACTGAGATGATCCTTCTTAGTGGAGAGGATGGAAATAAAATAGGAGTTGAGTAGTTCTGTCAACTGTGTGTCGCCTGTAAACACTTAACAGTTTTACATTTACTTTCCTAAGAAATGGTCTGATCACTACCATTTTCATCTGGTAACTCTAAAAAAAATATTACTGATGAGATGGATACCATCCATATTACTCTATTTTTTTCTTTCCAAATCAAAATGTCTACATATTAGCAATCTTCTTACATTTTGTCTTAGATGAAGCATCTATTTCTTTCCAAGGCAAAACAGTTGGGGGAAATACACTTAATATGAAAATGTGCTTATAAATGCCTGTAATAATGTTCAGAGTTTCTTCTATTTTTTTTGGACAAATTGGGTTAAGTTTTGAAACACTGCCATACTTTGCTCTTTAGATGAACTCTATTCTCAACTTGAAGCAGTTAATCACTACTGAATCAGGTTATATTGTTCTAACCTGCATTAGAACAGGCGTACATATTTGGCATAATAAATAAAAAACCTCAAAAACACTCTCTGATGGTGAACCGATGGTGTAACTCTTGTATACACCAATTACGCTCTGCCTGGGATTGTCGCTTGACTTTGTATACTCACTATGCTGAAATCTCCTCAAAGACAACCTTGAAGGTCGTCCCTCAACCCCCAAATCCTGCTGCTGCTTCACCTCACCCCACCGAGCTCTGGCATGCTATACCCTGTAACACCAAATTAAAAATAAGGAGTAGGGCTTCCCTGGTGGCGCAGTGGTTGAGAGTCCGCCTGCCAATGCAGGGGACACGGGTTTGTGCCCCGGTCCGGGAGGATCCCACGTGCCGTGGAGCGGCTGGGCCCGTGAGCCATGGCCGCTGAGCCTGCGCGTCACGAGCCTGTGCTCCGCAACGGGAGAGGCCACAGCAGTGAGAGGCCCACGTACCGCCAAAAATAAAAAAATAAAGGAGTAGATAAAAATTTTAATTGTTTTCCTGCGAATTTTTCTTAGGTCCAAGAATATAAGGCCAGGTATTCTGTAGGACTTCCAGAAAGAACCTTATAGGAGTAAACACAGGAAATATACAAGCATTGTAAAGCTAGGGCATAGTACCCACATACAGATCTAGGGTACTTTCAAACACCACTTGTAGGTTTAATTTTGGTTCGCTGCAGACCGACATGCACCACAAAGCTTGAATAAGGACTGCACGAATGGGGGCTTTGCCTGGAGTATAATGAAAATGTTCTAATGTTCTTGGCAAGTGTATGTAGGGGTTTGCTTACCGTTAAGTATAAATCAGTCATTGCTTGGTACCCTGAACAGTGAAGGGCACTAGAAGCACATAGGAGACTGTACCATAGGAGAGTCTAAAGTCCATTCAAATACCAGTTATTGCCTAGATGGCTGATTTTATATGGAATTGAGATGACTTAAGAGAGAAAGAAGGCAGTGTTCACAGTTTGGCTGGGCATCCAGCCAGACGTGCACACAAATCTAGACAGGCACTGCAGCTGCTGAAGGAGAGGCCCGATGCTAGGGAGGGCAAAGAAGTCTGCAGGAGCCTGTGCAGGCTCCTCCCCATTGTCTGAAGGGACATTACCCCCCAGCTCTCTTTATCTCAAACATGTTTAAA
Source organism: Mesoplodon densirostris (assembly GCF_025265405.1). Classification (NCBI taxonomy): domain Eukaryota; kingdom Metazoa; phylum Chordata; class Mammalia; order Artiodactyla; family Ziphiidae; genus Mesoplodon; species Mesoplodon densirostris. The sequence goes on from NC_082662.1 coordinate 87,850,507, forward strand.
GACATAAATCAGCAGACAAGAAGGACTATATCCATTAAGGCAATTGGTGGGGAAAATATATGCATATAAATAAATATCTAAATTCATAACCCAACTGGAATTATTGTAGAGGAGCTCAAAGTCAAGAAATCCAAAATAAAGAGACAGAACTGAAGGAAGAGATGGGTTTGTGACCTTTGCCTATAAACCGAGTACATGGTGAGGATCGGGCCAGTGGTCGGGATGGCAATGTGGCTAACGATCTTGATGCCAGCAGTGAAGGGCCTAGGAAAGGAGGTGATGTGCCTGCAAAAGTAATGATTTATCCTGAGTCCACTGAATACAGGTGAGCAAGCAGGTGTCATGTTATTCTCAGTACAATCCACTACCGTAGGTCACTGGAAGGCAGGTAGAAAGTTCACCACTTTGCCCACAGATTAATAGAATCTTAATCTGCTGTCAACCCAGCTCAAATCTAAAGCATTAGAAACAATGATTGTCTCAGCACAGGATGATAAGTAGAGGCAGTGAAGCATAGTGGGCAAGTGTGCAGATTTTGTGAGCACATACACCTGGGCTAGAATGCTATCTCTGCTTTCACTAGCATGGGAACTTGTACAACTTTCTTAAACTCCTTGAGTCTCTTTTCTCCACAGGAAAAAGAGGATAATGGTTCAAACCTTACATGGATTGTTATAAGGATTAAAGTAGGTAACATACAAAGCTGTCAAAACAATACTACACAGCAACCAGTTGAAAGTATTTTTATCATATCATCATAATTATTAATTCTACATTTCTTTGGGCAAATAACTATGAAGTCATGAACTGACTCTAACAGCTTTGTTTGTTTTATAAGATGAACACATACATCACTGAATGGTAGATGCAGGACTTAGCCAGGCTGTGCATTCACTGGGTGCAGTTGAAGGGCATCATTGGCCCCTTGGAATAACAAGACTGATCCCACTGACAAGACATGGGATGATGAGACCATGTAAGAGGAACAAAGGAATTCTTGAAATGGGAATATTAATGTCTAGAGAAGATGTAAGAAAAATTTCAAGCTAAGGAATCATTGTGTTTATTGCCATGACACAGGAATTAAGAAATCAGGTGAAAGTAGATTTTGTGCCTCATAGAATTTGAAGCACCCTCATTGTCACAATCATAGGTAGATGATGCTGTTACTTTCTTCATAGCCTTTAGAGTCTCTAATAGTGTGTGTGAGAAGGGGATTTGTATTTTATAAACTCCAGAGTACATATATAAATGAGTAAAAAGTGTATCTTACTCTGGCTAACAGTTTTTATTGGACATCCTCCAAGTAACAAATAAAGTACTTAAAACTCATTGGATTAAGTTCTGATGAGCCTAGGAATGCTAAGGAGAGGGAAAGACATGATTTGATACAGAGTTATAGATCTGATTTCTGTGTGTGGAAATTCATATAAATTTGTTTTTGTCGCACTGATTTTGATAACCTGCCATAAAACTTTTGTTAATGCTAAGAGGAAAGACATAGCTAACGCTATAAATTCATATAGATATCTTTGCCTTACATATTTTGGTAGCAAATTAAATTTATCACTTCATTATCCCTTCCTGGCAGTTGGAAGTTGTAGACTTTAATGGAAGGTGCCAGGGCTGCTAATAGAATCTTCTCGTCACAGATGAAGGAATGTAAAAGCAAAACTCACAGAGATTTGATGGGTTTTATGCTAAAAGACAACAGCACTCAAAAACACAAGCTAAGAATGAAGCCTGTACTCTATCAGGGGATGGAATTAATTATCTAACAGATTTGTAACTCTTTCTCTGCTATAAATAAAAATGCAGCAGTTTTCACAAGTGATCATTTGGCCACAGCCATTGCCTAGTATAGATTGGAATTAATGAGGACATTTACATAAAGCTTATACTACCATTTTCCACCCTCGAGACAGTTCATCTGTCCTTTCCCAATTGCTCCTCATTTCCCAGATTGAGATGGACACTTGTTCCTTTCTGCTTCTATAACTCCAGTATCATAATAGCAGTTATGTTGAAAGGAGGTATAGTTTAGTGGTTAAAGGCACAGGGTTTTCTTTGTTTTGTTTTTGTTTTGTTTTTTTCTTTTGCAGTATGCGGGCCTCTCACTGTTGTGGCCTCCGGATGCGCAGGCTCAGCGGCCATGACTCACGGGCCCAGCTGCTCCGTGGCATGTGGGATCTTCCCGGACTGGGGCACAAACCCGTGTCCCCTGAATAGGCAGGCGGACTCTCAACCACTGCGCCACCAGGGAAGCCCTAAAGGCACAGTTTTTGCAATAAACAGAACCGGGTTTGTATCCTGCTTCCACTAGTAATAACTAAACCTCTTTAAGCCTCAGCTTCCACCTTTATAAAATGAGGGTATATATACATATAAGTAAATGCATGTATATATGTATATGTGTAGATAGTTATGTAAAGCATTTAATGAATTTATTACTGTTATCTTATTTTTTTTTTTGCAATTGACCATCCCTTGATGATAAAGGGTTTATCTTGTTCATCACTCAATCTCAATTATCTACCACATGCCTGGTATGTAACAGATACTCATTATTTGTTGAATGAATATACATATGTTTAAATGATTAAAAGTCAAACTCAAATTAAAGCTTCTGAGCTAAGCAGAGAGACATAAATTCTAGTTAGTTCCCAAAATCAAACCTGTCACAAAAGTTATGAGTTCAGAAAAGATATGTGATATTTGTTTCCAGCCATAATTTTTTAGGAGATGCATCTTAGATAATAGGAAGCACAAAAGCAGAAGCTTGAAGGAAAAAAATACCAGCATCAAAATATAGTTTTGAACTTTTTACAACTTTGCCATAGTAACGCCTCACAAAATGCACAAAATGTACACATGTGAATCGAAATTCAACCTCAAGAGTTTTGTCTTTATTTCTATAAATGTTCTAATTTTATTATCTATTAATAATGGTGCTATTACAAGACAAAATGTCAACGCATATATTAAAGCATCAGAAAGGTATTTGGCTTAAATTTCCAGACAAATGTCCCACTGTGTTTGTCTGTATAAGGGTGGGTAGGACATTAGGGCAAAAGAGCCCAGCCCTGCATGTAACACTCTATCAACAATCAGTTTAAGGTTCTGTTCTGGGACCTGTGGCCTCAGGCAAGGCCAGCTTTTCTTAACAGAGGCTGCAAGCACTGGCTGATCATACAAAGCAAAGGAAGATGAAGGCCTACCAAAAGACCTAATCAAATCTTCCATCTTTCTGAAGCAGCTTCTCATTTGCATTGTGATGCCACATCCCTTACCTGTGTCACTCCTCACGGAGCCAGTTGTTCCCCTTCTAGATTTCTAAGCCCTAGCCAACCTCCCTGATGTGCAAGGCCTAAAGTATTCCAATTCCACACCCAGTTGGCAGAGGGAGTTGGCAGAGGGAAATACATTTGTTTATGCCCCCAGCCATCCATTTTCTTTAAGCTGGTTTCCAGCCAAGATTGTTATCTAGATACCAGCTATTCTTTTCCAATAGTTAAATTCATAAGGTTTTAGTCTCCCAAAGGCTACCTGATTAAAGTAATTGGGACATAAAAAGTGTCTTTAGTATTTCTTGTATGATATATCTTACTTTGTCCCTAGAAATATTACTGAATGCTTAATCTCTAGTTTCTTTTAGAATTAGTTGTTTACTTTTTTAAAAGTTAATTTAAGGTATTTATGTATATTTACACACAGTAAAATACACAGTAGACAGTTGGAGGAGTTTGAATAAATAAATATATCCATGAAACTATGACCCTAATCAAGGTATAGGACCTTGTTATCACTCCAGAAAATTCCCTTGTGCCTTCTTCCAGTCAATTTCTCCTTATCACTGTTGTGATTTTGAAATCAAGTAGGACCCTGTGGGGATCCTGGGCACAGAAGCTTTTCTATGTACTCCATTTCTTGTTTATAGGGAATAGGCTTCAGCTTCCATGACCTTCCCTGAATTCCAAAGGGCAGGTTCAAACTGTTGCTAATCAGGGAAGGGAAGGGATGCAGAGACAAGGGAGCATCAATCAAAAAACAATAGCACAGGGCTTCCCTGGTGGTGCAGTGGTTGAGAGTCCGCCTGCCGATGCAGGGGACGCAGGTTCGTGCCCCGGTCTGGGAGGATCCCACATGCCGCGGAGCGGCTGGGCCCGTGAGCCATGGCTGCTGAGCCTGTGCATCCGGAGCCTGCACGTCCGGAGCCTGTGCTCCGAAGCGGGAAAGGCCACAACAGTGAGAGGCCCGTGTACCACAAAAAAACAAACAAACAAAAAACAAACAAAAAAAACAATAGCGCAGCCTTGGGGCAGGGTCCTGCTTCTGCCTCAAGGGATACACATAACAATATCTTTTGAGCTCTTCTGCAGAACCAAACCCCCCAATGAATGGAAGATGTTAACTACTCGATGAAGCATTCTTCATTCCAGAGAGAAGGTCACAGTTTGATAACCTCAAGAATCACAGAAGCTCACCAGGAGACCACCTGAGGCCAGATTAAAGGAATACAGGCCCTGCACACACCTTGATCCTTATCAGCAACCCTACCCTTGAACCATTGCTATAAAACTCCTCACCAAATCCCCCCGGGTTGGAACACACAGCTTGGGGGCAGGAGCCTGCTGTGTCCCCCTTTGCCTGGCAAAGCAATAAAGCTATTCTGTGCTACTTCACACAAAACTCTGTCTCCAAGATTCAATACAGCACCAGTGCACAGAGGCCAAGTTTTCAGCATCAATTTCTAACAAAATTTATTCTTCCCATACTAAAATTCCACATAAAGGGAATTATTTCATAAGTACTATTTTGTGTCTGGCTTCTTCCTCTTAACATAATGTTTTTGAAATTCATCTATCTCAAACTTTAAGGAGATATGTTTTTATTTCTCTTTGATAAATACCTGGGAGGAGAACTGTTGGGTCTTATAAGAAAGTGCCAAAGAGTTTTACAAAGTGGTTGTAGCATTTTATATTTCCACTGGCAAAATACAGAGGTCTAGTTGCTCCATATTCTTGCCAACATTTGACATTGTCAGTCTTTTTAATTTTAGCCATGACAGTGGGTGTGAAGAGGTATTGCATTGTGGTGTTTCATTGTGCTTTTTTTTTTTTTTTTTTTTTTTTTTTTTTGCGGTACGCAGGCCTCTCACTGTTGTGGCCTCTCCCATTGCAGAGCACAGGCTCCAGATGCACAGGCTCAGCAGTCATGGCTCACAGGCCCAGCAGCTCTGAGGCATGTGGGATCTTCCCGGACTGGGGCACAAACCCACGTCCCCTGCATTGGCAGGCAGACTCTCAACCACTGCGCCACCAGGGAAGCCCTGCTGCACTTTTTAATGTCACGTAAGCTTTTTCTGTTTTTCCTTACCCAGGTTTGTCAGTTCTTACCTAGTGCTGTCCTTTACTTAGGAGAATATCATTCCTAATCACAGATCAGGCTACCTAAACTATGGTGATGTGCAGGGTCACCTGTGTGATGGAATATAAGTTGGTGATGACAAAAGATGCATCTACCAAAACATTTCCTTGACTCACTCTTGCTAGGCTTCCTTTGGGTTTTCTAGGAGGGGCCGAATGTACCACCATCATAGATAGGCTTATCAGGCTTTTGGTAAATTAATTTTGGTAAATTAATTAAACAGAAGTCTGCTCAATTTTGGTGCCAAAGGACTAATGGAAGAAAAAAGGAGTGGGGCAAGGAAGTGGGGCTATAGAATGTCTGTCCTTGGACTCTACCTTGTTTCTTTTATTCAATTACTGCCTGCTCTAGGCCTTGACACCTACCTAACCAGTTAATGCATTCCTCCTTAGCCCACGGAAATTATCCTTGAAGCTCCTTAGAATCAAGTGTATCTCTTATTAATTGATTTAAAGTGAAAAAAACTCACCACATTTCATACAATTTAGGCTAAATAAATTTTTTAAACACAGTGCAAATCAATTGAACTGTCCTTTCATGTTGCATCCTTCAACTGCTGAATATTCTATATGGCATTTCACAGAAATATGATTTGATTTGAGAACATCTGCAGCAGTCTGGAACACATTTTCCCCTGTACTTGACTTTTAGCTCATTATAGCTCTCAGATGTTCTCTCAGCAATCCTGTGACATATTGGAGTGTTACTGAACAAACATCACTGAAGCCTATGTCTTGAGTAGTGTCAATCTCAGTTGAAAATGTTTCAGCTTTCTTAGCATCAACACTAGAAGAATTTAATTAACCCACTGAAACTTTCAAAATGATAGTTAATGCATGTAAGAAATGAGAAATCTGAAACGTAGGGGGAGAGTGGATAAGTGCTTAACCTCCCACGAGCTGATGCCTGCCACCCTCAGCCTGCACTTAGGCAGCCCATGAAAAGCCTTGCTGCTCTGTGCAGCCTCCTAGACTTTGCCATGAAACCTCTGGCTTGCTCTGTCACCCCTCTGGAGATGGAGAAGGTGGAGGTGGCAACCACTGCTGTCACACTCCCCTGGTCCCCAAACAAGGTCAGCTTCCAGCCTCTAATCAGCTCCCATCCAGCTGCTCTTATGTTTTTAGTAGGTGGGGTTGGGAGACCAAGGTCAGAAAAGCGCTGTTGGCAGTGACACGGTTTTTTGCCCACTGCTGCTATTACATTAAGGAAGCAGCTGGTGAGATAATGTATGCCAAAGTGCTTTGTAAATTATAAAGTGCTTATATAATTGTCAGGGATAATCACTACTGTTGTTTTATTCCTAGGTTGCAGGAAGAGCAATGAACTGGGCTACTGGGTGGCAAAGTCCATCAGAAAGCTGGAGAGATGGGCGTGTGGGGTCCAGAGGGGGGGTCTTGGTGAGAGTACAGATTTGGATGATAACAGCAAGGAGATTAAAATTGGCTTCTGGGTCTGATGAGCACAGACAGTAATGGAAGAGCCATGGACAGGGGAATGTTATGTGAGGGCCAATAAAGGGAAGGGGTTCTAAAAGATTTAAGTCCAGGAAGCTTCTTTTCAGACACAGAAATGTTGTTTGACCCCAAGCCTCTGCCATACTTTCGGCCTTAGCTTGGGCCCTAGCCTTCCCACACTTCCTAGACCTTAATTTCAGATTATTTTGGAAAACATTCTCAAGTTCCCTGCCACCCCTGCTATTCTGTGCATATCTCTGTATCACTGTAATTATCATACTATATTATATAAATAACTCTTTAATTGCCTAATTTCCACACTAGTCTGTGATTCTTTTAAAGAAGGCAGCATTATAAAGCCTGGCACATACTAGGTACTAACAATTGTTTGCTTGATAAAAAGTAAGGGAGAAACCAGGAGAAGAGTGTTCAAAAATCAAAGAAGAAATTTCTAATAGGAAGAAGTGGTCAATTGTTGAATGTAACAAGATCCAGTAAAGACAAGATAGGAAATTACTGGATTTGGTGATAACTAAATCACATAACTTGAACAAGAGCAGTTCTAGTGATTTGGGGGGTGGGGATGGATAGAAATCTAATTTTGATGGGTTGGAGATAGTAAAGCAAGTAAGGAATGAGAGAAATGAGTAAAGTAAGTAAGGGATGAAAGACAATGAGTAGAGATGATGCTTTCTGGAACCTGACCCGTGAAAGGAAGAAAAAATTCAGACCCTGTTATTTATTTTTCTCAACAATCCTATGGGATACCTATTGTTATCCCAAGTTTTTAAACAAGGAAATGGTGGCTAAGATGAAAGTATGCAAGTTGCCCAAGGCCTTACTATTAACAAGAAAGAAGCTATGTGAAAAGCATAAACTCTGCTCAGTTTCATCAGCTGGATTAAGCCAGTGGTGGGATCTCTTCACAATAACTTATTTAAAACCAGCTACAAAGCAGGAATACATATTTTTGCTGTACGGTTTGGAAACAAGGCTATCTGGTATCTTCCGGCATTTTGCCAAGAGATCGGGCCCAGGGTGGAGTGATGTAATGGAAAACTGCATTATGGTACCAGCTGCCAGCAGGTGGAAAGAGGTGCAGAAAGGAAAGTGAAGGTCACTAAAGAGGAGCTCTTCCGTTTTACAATTTTCAAAGGGCTACAGGGCTATCAGTCCTCTGGCAACAGCTACAAGTTATTTGCAATTCTGTATTAATCCTCACTGGCTGGTTGTACTCTGGTAATAATCATACTTGAAATGTCAGTGACTTAACACAATAAAAGTTGCTTTCTCACTCATAAAAAAAAGCCTGTTGTGTCTCTGGATATCCTCAATGTGGCAGTTTAGCAATCTAGGCCATCCATTTTATGTTGCCACTTTCTCAACATGAGACTTCAGAGTTTGCTATGGCAAAGGAAAGGGAATTTAGAGAATTGAGTGCCAGCTGTGAAATGTTTCCACTCAGAATCACATGCCACATTTCACTCACATTGCATCAACGAGATCTAGTCACCTAGTCATATGAAGCATCCAAGAGGCAAGGAGGTTTGCTTCTCCTACAGGACAAGGAAATATTAGTGAGCACCACCAATGCTGACCACAAACTCTGAGGGTATGAACAGAGAAGGATAATCCTGCAGGCTTGTTCTATATCTCAGTGAAGAATGTATACAGTAGTCCTGGGATAATTCTATTTTCTTAGGAGGCCCGGATTACCACAAATGCCATATGTTTACTTTCATTAATTTCACTTGGTACCTATATTAAAGGTAAAGAAACATCTAGGCAACATTTGGTAACATTTAGGCTCCAAAAGATAACCAGCTTGATAGCCCTGAAACGATGAGTGACATTCTATCGCTCAGTTGGAATGGGCATATGCAGAGAATAATTGAAAGCAGAGGATCTAGAGAAGCTTCTCTAGTTTGAGATGAAATAGGATAAAATTGATAAGCAGGAAAGACAAGAAAAATGTTTTAAAGATATATGGCAACAGAGGTTCAGGAGGCACGGTCTTGACGTGGTTTGCCAGGAGCAATCCACAGTAGATGGGCCAGCATGGGAGTGAAGCTTCAGGGCACTTCCAAGTCTATGAGGCAACTTCACAGACAGAGCCTGAAGCTGCAAATCAAAGAATTCTCTATGTAGCATTAGCCACGTTCTCTGGGCAGGTTGTAGTCATATCTTCTCAAACACATTTCTAGGGGTCACTTGTGGCCATGAAGCACAGACTAATATAGGGCATGGATTTTAGACACTAGTAAGATTGCTTTCCAATATCTATACAGCATGAAACGGAGGGGATATTTAGAAATTAGGTGGTTAATTAGGTCAATATGGCAACCAAATAGAGTAATCAGGTTTCTAAGGAGAAGAGGAAAAGGGATAGATATTTCATCTGGATATCTAAATGGATTTAGTTAATTGGGAGACTGTCAATTATTCAGAACAATTGAAGATATCTTGGCCTATCCTTCCTAAACTTCCAGGGTTCTGGTAATGCTATTCAATGGCAGTTACATGCATATAATTTCAAAAGTAAAAAAATACAAAACCAAAACCAAAACCAAAATACAATAACAAAACCAAAGAACTATGGTTTGTCTTGTTTGACGTTTTTGGGGAGGGGGTAAATCACATCCTTCTTTTGAATTTCAAATAGCAGACATTTAATTTTTTTTCTCAAATCTTAGATTAGGATAAATTGTCATAAAGCTGAATATAATCAGAATCTCTGTTGACTCTTTGCATCATCAAAATGACTCCTTTGACTCCTTTAATACCAGAATATTATATCTTTTATATAATGCTCCGTTTATTCAAGTGGACAGTGAGCTTAAACAGAGATATAACAAATGCCTATTTTTTTCTCAGGGGAATCTCAGGGGCGTAGCTCAGAATTACAGAGAGATATTTTGCTTTATTCCATAAAATCAGGATTAGGAACAAAGCTAACTGGTTTGCGATAAATGTTCACTGATTTTGTAGAGTTCTTAGGAGGGAGGATAGGAGATGAGTTTAAGGATAGTATTTAAATTCAAATTTTATCTTACATGCTTATACTAATGGTTTCTTTACAAATCCTCAGTCCCCACCCAGAACAAGAAAAATCCTAATTTTTTTTCCTGGCTTAAAAGTACCATCAGAATTAATGTGGGTAACTTGTGTTGAAGATGAAAAGCACTTTTACACAAGTTTTAAGGATATAATTAATATTAATGAGGTGCATTCTGATTAAAGTAGTATATTTGATGAAGTATGAGGAATTATACTGAACCACTTACTTTCATGAAAGTGACAAAGGGAATAATTTCATTTGTACTTGGCAATTAGATATCAATTTAATGAGTGAGAAGAAATAGGGACTCGTAATTTTTAAAAGCATGATGGAATGCTGGCAACAGTAAAAATGTTGTATGGCTTACATTTTATTTCAGGCACACAGTGGTGGACTGCAACAAGGTGGGTATAATGGTTACAAATTCAAGAGCTCATTGCTGCCCAAATTCTTAAACCAGTCAAGCTGTCAGTGCTCCACACTCCAGGAAGTGCAAAGCCATATCCTGCAACATCTTTCTGTGTCGGTGCCCATGCAGGCATTACCAATTGATCACATACCTCTGCTGGGCTTGGCTTTGAGTTAGAATTCTCCTCTACAAAGTGCTCTCAGTAATTGCCACTAAATATCAGAGTTCCTCTGTGCAAAGAACCCACCTACCCCTGAGATGGCAGAGAAAACAAGCTGGGGAGGTTTATAGGGGCATACACTATTCTGGTTATAAGCAATGCAAGACTATCTCTTCCCATAACATGAAAGACTTCTACCAGCACCTCCTATAATTGTTGATATTAAATTCTGATATAGTTACTCTGATTTGGCAACAAAGTAGGCCCCTCCCTTTCACCTATTTTAGGACCAGTGATGAACCATTCATGCTAGTTTACTGCCCAAACCCCAAATTAACAAATTTATCTCCATTTTGCTTGTAAAGCAAACATTTCTGATTTGTTTAGGAGCTTTTTTGTGTGTATGAAAGGGAATGCTTCAAAGGACAAAGTTGCAGGCTTTTAAGCAGATCAAACAAAACTAACCTAATAAGGGCATGTTATCAATAGAAAGCCAAGAGAATGTATAAAAATAATGTATGAGTATCAGCTGGAAAATCTACACAGAAGATGGAAGAAATCCACTCATAAAGCATTGCTCAAATGTTTATGCTTACCCTAATGTTATCCATATATTTTGGATACAAATATATCACATATGCAAATTACCCCAATCTATTTATCTATGTTAGAATTAATTATAGCAATAACTGACATGCATTGAATGCCTGCTATGTGCTACATGCATCATATATATGATTTCTGGTCCTCACAAAGCACCCATGAAATCAGTATCATTATCTCACTTTGGCATTTCAGCAAAGGAGAACTGTAGGATTCATGTGGTTGGCCCAAGTTCACCTAGTAGTAAGACACTGAGGTGGGATTCAAACCCAGACCTGCTGGACTCCAAACACAGTGCTCTTTTTACTACAGCAGCACATTGACTCCTTTGTGGGATTCTTACACATTAATGAGCAGATGAGACACTCAGGACTACAAGAGGGGGATATCAAATCTTATCCAGCATTTTTTGCTTATAAGTAGGAATAATCACCATTTATAACAGGTGATTGCCTTATTCTTTTTTTTTTTTTTTTTTTTTTTTTTTGCGGTACGCGGGCCTCTCACTGTTGTGGTCTCTCCCGTTGCGGAGCACAGGCTCCGGACGCGCAGGCTCAGCAGCCATGGCTCACGGGCCCAGCCGCTCCGCGGCACGTGGGATCTTCCCGGACCGGGGCACGAACCCGTGTCCCCTGCATCAGCAGGCGGATTCTCAACCACTGCGCCACCAGGGAAGCCCGATTGCCTTATTCTTAAAGGATACTTGGCAATTCAGCATTCTACCTAAGATACTACTCAAACCATCTGATGATATTTAGAGATGTAGATAAGTTCCCATAATATCTATGCAGTAGACTCATTTGGTAATTTTGGAAAGTTTGAATTTCGAGGAACTGATACTTTGTTTTTTTTGCCATGTTCTATGAAATGAGCTAAAACAATAAAAAATATTTAGCCTCATGCAATCAGTCATAGAAAGCAATAATATTGATTTCTATTTCAATCATTACCCAAGTAACTGACAGAAATGTAACATGTCATCTGGAACTTCTCTAACTGTATAATGTATCCCCAAAACATAACCGCAGGGACAAAGCTGCAATGAGAGAAAATAGTATGGACAAGAACTATGAGGCCGTAAGATGAACTTGAAAGAAAATGGCTTTCATCACCTTTTCTCTCTCTTTTTTGGGCTAGCCGTGCAAGTGGTCATGGATGGGAGTTCGCTGCAGGAGCCCACGGGCTCCCTCACAGTGGATTTTTCATTGTAAGATTCCGTGTACTTGTTGATAAGATTAAATTATTTCAAATCCAGTTTACTTTCATAAAGTATTACATATATTTATTCTGGTCACAAGTTCTTTGTGAGATATAAGTATTATGGATATTTTCTCTCATTCTGTGACTTAAATTTTCATTTCCTTAACTTGTCTTTTGATGAGCACTTGCCTTTTTATTTTATTTTATTTTATTTTATTTTATTTTATTTTATTTTTGCTGTATGCGGGCCTCTCACTGCTGTGGCCTCTCCCGTTGCGGAGCACAGGCTCCGGACACACAGGCCCCGCGGCCATGGCTCGCGGGCCCAGCCGCTCCGCGGCATGTGGGATCCTCCGGGATCGGGGCACGAACCCGTGTCCCCTGCATCGGCAGGCGGACTCTCAACCACTGCGCCACCAGGGAGGCCCAGCACTTGCCTTTTGAAGTGCAACTTATCATTATTTTTTTCTTGTATGGTTAGTGCTTTTTGTATCCTATCTAAAATTTTTTCCTTATAAGTAAATATATTTACTTATATTTTCTTTAAAAAATTTATAATCTTTTTACTTTTATATCTATGATATATTTAAAATTACTTTTGTGTCCTGTGTGAGGAAAGTATAAGGTTCATTAAAATATATCCATATCTATATCTATATCTATATCTATGCTTATCCGTTAATTCCAGCACCATTTATCAAAAGGACTTTTCTTTCTCCATTGGATTGCTTTAGTGCCTTTGTCAAAAATCAATTGAGTGTATACGTGTGGGTTTACTTCTGGACTTTCCATTGATCTATTTGTCTATCCTGACACTAAAACACACTTGCTTGATTACTGAAGATTTATAGAAAGTCTTGAAGGCAGATAGGTCAAATCATCTAAGTCTGTTCTTTTCCAAGATTGTTTTGCTATTCTTCCACCTTTGAAATCCAATGTAAATTTTAGAATCAGTTTATCAACTACAAAAACGTGTGCTGGGATTTTGATTGGGATTGTCATAACTCTACGGATCAATTTGGAGAGAACTGAGATCTTAACATATCTCTCCATTGATATTTCTTCATTAATTTTTCTCAACTATTTGTAGTTTTCAGTGGGTGGCTATTGCATATATTTTAATTTGTTCCTAAGTACTTTGTAGTTTTTAAATGCCATTGTAAATGGCATTTTTAAATTTAATTTTCTGATTGTTTATTGTTCCTGTTGTTCATACAGAAATACAACTGACTTTTGTATATTGTCTTTTGTCCAGAAACTTTGCTTCGTTCATTTATTGACTTTAATAGTATTTTTATCAGTTCTTTAGGATGTTTTATGCACACAATATTACTATCTGCAAATGAAAACAGTCTTAGTCCTTTGTTTCCAATCTGGATGCCATTTCTTTCTTTTCATGTCCTTATTGTACTAGTTAGGACCTCCGGTATAATACTGGATATAAGTAGTGAGCATAGACATTTACACTTAGTCCTTGATCTTAGGGGAAAAAGTTTATTTTTTTGCCATTACATATGAAATGAGCTGTGGAATTTTTGTACATGCCCTTTATCAGATTGAGGAAGTTTCCTTCCACTAGATTGCTTAGGGTTTTATGATGAGTAAATGATGGATTTTTTCAAATGCTTTTTCTGCATCTAAGGACTTGTACTGAGAACATATAAAGAACTCCTAAAGTTTAATTAAAAATAAACTCAACTTCTAAGTGGACAAAATATTTGAATAGACACTTCACAGAAGAGGATATATGGATGGACAGTAAGAACACAAAGAAGTGTTTAAATCATTAATTTTCAGGGAGATGAAAATTAAAATTGCAATGTCATACCAATGTACATGTACTGAAATGTCTAAAATTAAAAAGACAGAGGATACTAAATGTTGGCTGGAAGAACCGAAACACCCATCCACAGTTGGTAGCAGTGTAAAATGGTACCACCACTTTGGAAATCTGTTTATAGGTTTCTTATAAAGCATACACATCACCTTATAACTCAGATATTACACTCCTGGGTTTTACTCAAGAGAAATGGAAATATGTATTCACAAAACCAGTTATGCCTGAATGCTTATTTCAGATATATTTATAATAATGGGAAAGTGAAAACAGCCCAAGTGTCATTTTGAATAAGTACACAAACTGTGGTATATTTATACAATAAAATATTTTTTACCAATAAAAAAATGAATTACTTAACACTCCCCAAATCATGGATGAATCTCTGAAACACTGTGTTGAGTGAGAGTAACTACAAACAAAAAAAAAAAAATGTGGAATTCTAATTATATGATGCTAAAGAGTATGAACAAACTAATCTATGTTGATGGAAATTAGATTGTGTTTGCTTCTGGTGGTGAGAAGGAGGGAGAGATAATGACTGGGAGAGTGCAAAAGGGAATCTTTGAGGTGTTGACAATGTTCTGTATCTTGATAGAATTAAGAGTTGCATGGGTATATCATTTGTCAAAACTCATCAAATGGTTTATTTAAGACCTGTGTTTTTAAAGACACACCTTTTTTCTTTATGTAAATTATATCTCAATTTGGAAACATAAAAAGCACGAAAAAATAAATAGCATGAAGACATAAAACTTCTAAAGTTGTGGGTAAACAGGAGATACCACTCTCCTCTTCTGAGACTGTTATTATTAGGACTTTTGTGATGGTCATGCTTATGACATTATATATTCTTTGTGGATACTTCTTTGTTCTCTGTGTTGGATAATATACCAGAGACAAATAAATAGATAGACATTTACATATCAAACACCATAACCAGATAGCAGTAGTTTTAAAAAATCATATTACTTTTGGTTTTAAAAACATGAGAATGATGCATATGGTCATATAGATGCACCAATTTTGGTTTCTATCATCAAAATAAAGCCTTGTTTTATGAGTCATTATACAAGCACCACGACAGTTTCTCTGATTTTACCGTAATGAAAGCTTTTTAATGAGTACACATTATGTTCACTTATTAATATCACTGATATGTATTTCATCATATTTTAATACCTACTGAAAGTAATTTGGCACATTTACTGTTTTCTTCTAAAATGCCTGCTATTTTTGAAAGGGCCTGGCTGGAATTTTAATTATAAATTTGCTTCCTTTTTTTCCTTCTAAATAAGGACACCACAGATAGTCTGTGCAACTTAATTCTATAAACATGTAGCATTGTGCTAGTTGCTTGAAAACTCAAGTGTAAATAAGACATGATCTCTGTTATCAAGATGCTCATAATGAGGTCAGCGATGGACAAGAAGTAATGTTCACTAGAAGATAATGTCATAATTGCAATAGCAGTTATGTGAACAAAGGGCTGTAGGAGAAAGGAGTGACAATTTTCCCAGAGGGAGAGGAAGAGAGTCATAGATGGCTTCACAAAGTAAGTGACATTTAAGATAGATCTTTTAAAAAAAAAAAAAAAAAGACTGATCAATATATCATTCATCAATTCGGCTACCACGCTGTTGCTCCTACATGGTAGATATCGGGTCAGGCACTGGCACGTAGTGTGTGGTCTAGGCCCTAAAGAGGCTTACACTCTAGGTATTTTTGCCAATCCTAGAAGGAATGCAGGTTGCTCACTTGCCTATCTCACTCTTTCCACCCTGGCTTCTTTCCATTTCATTTTACTAAACTAGACTTATACACCAAAAGGAACTTTAAGCTCAAAGTTATTATTTTTCTTTTTACATTTTTTCATTTATGATGTCATGGGAAAAGTGATGGCTTGGTAAGTCATTGACTACTAATATTTAGTTCTACCACTTAGCTGTTTTCTTACAACATTGATTTATTCATTCAGTTACTTATTCGAGCATCATTTATTAAGCCCTTTCTGAGTATCAGTGGGTCCCCAGGAATTGGGATACAAAGGTGAAGAAGACTGTCTAGTAGAAGAAACAGAGATGCAAAAATTCAAATGCTGTGTGATACTCGTTGCAACTAAGGTTGAAGAAGAGAAGGAGAAATTAATTCTGGTGTAGAGGTCAGAGAATAACTCAAAGAGAAGCGGATGCTTTCATTACTCTTTAGTGAATTGGAAAGACATTTCAGATGTAAGGAACAGCATGTGAAAATGAACGCAGAGCCCAAGCAATCAGTAGTGTTGTCCTGTGCTGTTTCCCTTTGAAAGGCTTTTGCTTAGGAATCCTTCATCTCAGGCACAAAGAAGTGAAGTCATTTCCTCCCATGCTTTCTGACTGTAACATTTTCTGTTCTAATATTGGAGCATCCAATTTCTTTCATGTTTCTCAAGCAAATAATCTCCACATAATTCTTATTTCCACACCTAAAAATGCCAAATACTAACAGTTTACTTTCTAATGTCACTAAAATATATACTTTGTCTCCAACTCTAAAGAAGAATTTGTGGACAAAGGTATAATTGCAGCTATATTCTCATTTAAGTATTCTTCACAACGCTTTATCTAAAATACTTGGGGCCAAACGTAGCTCAAAATGCAGAATTATTTTTTGGATTTTAGGAAAGAAAAATGGTACACATGCTACCTTTTCCCTAGCACCTACAGCAAGATGTAGTGTGGCAACCTGGACTTCAACACATTCGTCGCTCTGCAGTAAACACGTAAATGTTCACTCTAAGAGGAATAAATAAAGATTATAAAAGCCTCACATCAGTTCAGGCCAGGTTTGCTGCCAAATGAGTTATGGGAAACATTTGGTTTCAGAGCTTTTTGGGTTTCAGAAGTGTTAATGAGAGATCATGGACTTGTATTGCGGTTATCCTCATTTCATAGTTTTAGAAACAGATTTAGAGAAATTAATTAACTTGTCCAAGTTTCTTAGCTAGTATAGTAAGGAAGCATCATGGAAACCTAACAGTCTTACTCGGAACTCTGTTGGTAACCACTATTCCATACGTAGCAAGCAAACAGTTCACTTTTATTAAGTCGCCAGGTTTTCACCAGGTAGAAGAGGGGATTAAGGTAACTGAGTATACAATGAGAGTGCTTTGCTACCGATGCGCCTCCTTTTCGATGATACTGTGAATAGCCTCCGCTTCCTTATCCTCACAGACTTCCTCGTTGCTGACTGTCTGCGTGGACTCTGGATGTCATGCTTTGAGAACTGTATCTGTCCTTACAATTCTTCTTGCTTACATGTCTTTGACCTAGCTGCTGAACTAACTCCCTGCCCCTGGTTCCTCAATGGGTATTTTCAACCATTGGCCATTCAGAGCCCAGTGTGCTGCTTTTCTGGATTTCCTCTCCTGACTCTCTATTTCATTTCTCTCCCAGCTCAAAATCACTTCTTACCAGCTTTCTCCCTCAAGAGAAGTTTGTGTTGTTCCCATTGCTAACTTCTCAATCTCTGACTATATTCGGTCGCTATTCTTGCCTTCATTCTTCTTGGCAATGTGGATCCTTGTATACTTCCATCAGAATCAGGTTGTTAAGATGCAGATTCCTGGACTCACCTTTGACCAATGAAATCAGGATCTCTGGGAGCGGAGCCTGGGAATCTACATTTTCATAAGCATGCCACATGGTTTTTAAGCACCAGGAGTTGGAGATCAATAGCTTTGTGGTGCAGCAGAGCTGGTGACTGCTCTTCCTGTGGAATCCGTTTTCATGCTTGCAGGCACGAATTTATACAGCTTGCACCGTAAGACCAGAGCAAACCATAAATGCCTGACTTCTTGCTCTTCCAAAGTCACATGAAGAAACATTGCTTGGGAAGTTTAATCAATTTATATGTGAGGTATGCATTAGGGAGACTATATTAAATATACTAATTACGTATATTAAATATACTAATTACTTGAAAGATAACATGACTAATTTGGCCAAACTAATTTGTTTCCATGGCTCAAGTCTCATTTTTCCTCCATCTTCAAACACTGTACTGTAATTCCTTTCTTCTAAATTTCTACTCTAATTTATTCTAGCCTGACCTCTGAGCGAAAGATGAAAGAGAGTAACAACTGTACTTTCCAAACAAATTTTTCCTGTCTAAAGAAGCCAGCTACTTCCAGCAGGGCTTTCTAAAAAGGGTCTGCAACTTCTCTTGTCCATTTAGCATGAAAACAGGGTAAGAACCAGCATCCTATTCTTTAGCTAATGAGAATATAATATGAATTATTTTCAAAGATGCACACACACACACACACATACACACACACACACCTGCAACACTAGGAAGGAAGAGCTAGGAAGCCACAGCGCTTTGATTCACTATTAGGGATATTAACCTAAAGGGGATAGTCACCTATTGTTTGAGTAATGTCAGCCCTCACCAGAGACTCTGGAGCATAGATCTATTACCAGACCATCTGCTTGTTCCTCAGCTTAGTGCTGAGAAATGAATTGCTAATATAATCACATAGGCAAAATCTTTTTTTTTTTTAACAAATGATAATGCTGGAAATTACACTTTTGATTTTGATGAAGGCTGGACTTACTAAAATAAAGTCTCAATCTAGATTCAAACTATCAGAAAATCAGTTTCCACTTAAGTCACTGACACAAGTGTCTCCATCATTATCCATCTTCTATTTGAATATGTAAGTTTTCAAATGAGTGTTTAAGTCTTTTAAAGACAAAAATGGCACAGTGCAATGCAGCTACTTCCATTTTAGCTTGCATGGTGACTGTGTATATTTGAGACAATGCTTTTATAGACAGTCATAAACTATCAAAACTACCATGTCAGAAACAATTGACTTGATACATTTACATTGGATGAGTGTAAAGTTATTTGTAATTTATTTTTAGTTATGAACAATTTTAGGATATTGATGGTCATTGATAAAGGCAAGAACACTCACTGTCTAAATACTTGCAGACTCAGTTTATGATAATATGATTAGTTACACTAATAATGCTGCTTAGGCACAGTCTCGCTAATTATAATATTATAAATATTAATGTCACCCAGACTTTTTGTTTGATTGCCACTCATGGAGTCATTCATCATGATATTTTCCTGGAATCCACACTGTAAGATTTTATTTCTCTCTCCCTTTTATTTTTCATCACTGGACTTGCAGGGATACACGTTATTCTCCAAGAAGCCCTTATTTTTGGCTATCTGTTTGGAGAGGAATAGTGGTATTTCCCATTAAAACTAGCCAAATGTAAATTGTTATATGATGTTTCTCTTATTCTTTCTGAGTCCCTAACCTTGCCATCCAAGGCAGAGTACCCAGGGTTTTTGTTTTCCATTCTTTTTCATGAGACCTGTTTCAAGTTAAGATTCATTTGAATTATTAAATGCTTCCTTAAAGAATCTTTTTACTTGCCTCTCTTTTTTTTAAAGTTAATTATTGATGTAGTGACAAGCTGAAAAGACTAAGAATTATAATTTTTTCCTCCCCTCATTCAGGACTCAAGAAATGTCTTCTGACAATGGTTATCTATTTAGAATAATACAAAGGAAATACAAAGGCGAAATGCTGAATGTTGTTTTAGAAAAGATTTGCTAAAATCACTGTATTATACAAAATGTAAATGTAGTGTATATTTCTCTGAAAATAGCAGTTAGTGAGAAAGTTGGGACATAACCTTTAGAGCCCAGGTTTAACCACATAGCAGAAGCAGTTACAAAAGATACTGATTAGATTTTAATTTTAAAAACTTCATCATATTATTCAGGGCTCCAGTGATTTGATTGTCTTGAAAATAGAAAGGTAATGTTATAATTTCCAGAGCTTGTTAAAGAATAAAGAAATCTCCAGCCTCCCACTGGAAAGAATGCCAGTCATCACCACAGTAAGCAAGAATTTGGAGCCACTTTACACTATAAACTTCAATCTTTTTCTTTTATATGACCTTGTGTTATATTGGTTTCATAAAAATGTAACTCAGAGACCTATCATAGAGTTGTAATCAAGCCTCCTTCAGAACGATTCTACAGCAGAAATCACATCAAATGGGCACCGTGTTTCCTCTGTTAGTGAGATGGTAGGAGGGCAAACAAGACCTGAAATAGAAAGTGAAAAAGGCAGAGTTCTCAAGGACAACCTAGGAGAGGTGGCCACATACCTTTCCCAAGAGTTCAGCAATGCGAGGAACTGGTTTCCCTTTCTGGTGACTCATGGTAGCTGGACTCTGCCCATCCCAGTCTTGTAGCTCTTCAATACTTTTCAGATAAAGCAAGGCTTTGAGGCCAGTGCAGTAGTCTTGAATGACAGTGAAATCCTGATTCTGAACAGCACTGCATACCTAGAAAAGGTAGAGCAACCAACTAAAAGTCAAGCTAAGAGCTAATTCTCCAAACAGCCTCAATTTTCATATAGTCAACACAGTTTATTTTATGTGCCAGGCACTGTTCTAAGCATGACAGGTCAATTGTTGCCTGGAGGGGATGGGAGTGGTAGGGAGGGAAGGACTACAAAAGGGACAAGGAAACTTTCAGGGACTGTGAATACTTTCATCAGCTTGATGTGGTGATGGTCTCACAGGTATACACATATTTCAAAACATCAGACTGTACACTTTAAATATGTGTGGTTTACTGTATGGCAGGTATAGTCAGTATGGCTGTAAAAAATTAGGTCCAACCAGAAAAATTTCCCAGGAGTTAAATTTAGCACAACATGAGAATGGACATTTTAACTCTCTCATTCTCCCTCCATTGAGACGTGCAGCCTGGACGTGGTTCTCATGCGAGGAGGTGGTCCTGCTGAGCAGGAGACCCATCAACTCAGCCCTCATGTACCACTGCCTGCCTCTTTAGCCTCATCTATCACTGTCCGCCTTTGTATTCACTGTGCTCCAGTCACACAGGTCTTTCCTCTTTTCCTCGAATTCGCCACATTCTTTCTTTGCCTTAAGACCTCATAAGATCTCGCCCCTTGAAGGCCTTTCCCTTCTACATATGGCTAACAGCACAGCTTCAGTCTCATGGGAATTATCACTTCCTCAAGGAGGCCTCCAGGAGCCCAAAATAAGTTAAGACCTTCTTTAGCTCATATATTTTTGACTTCTAAGTCTTGCAAGGTATTTGATTGACAGCTCCCTCCCCCAAGAGACTGAATCTTCAGGAGGGCAGAAGCTATTTTATTTTGGTCAACATATTATCCCCAGTGACCAGCACAGAGTTTGTCATTTATTCTGCTCTTCATAAGTATATGTTGAATGAATGTGTAATTCAGAAGAGGTTTTTTAAATTTGAGTGACATTTCTTAGAAAATAGAGATTTAATTCTAGAGTTAAGGAAGGTTGATTCTGAGAAATTAGGATCATTCAAATAAAAATATACTTGAGAGTCTGTGTTAGGATTTGAGTTAGAGCTTGAATTTAGTGGACTTAGAGAAACACTCCAAGTTGATTATTTACAAAGATACTTCTCCAATTTTGATACCATACATAGTCTCCAGAGACTCATTTACAACTGCCAGTAGGACCTCCTCGCCCATATGGCCCATCATCACTTCAAATTCAAAATTTACCATATAGAATTCAACACCTCTCCTCATCCATATTTCAAATCAATCCAAAGAAACAGCTATCCAAACAAAACTAAGCAAAGCAAAACTCACTTCTATCCCATCTTCCCAGATGTTAAATTCTTAGCATATATCATAGTTGCTGGTGACTGCAGCCAATAAAGAAAAACCATGTCATACATGAATGAAGATGAAGAAATACCTGAAAATAGAATAAATCATATTCTATTTCAAGTTCTGTTAAAGCCTCCTGAGTCTTTAATTAATACATTTCATTGTAATCCTCATGCCTAGTGCACTACCTGATACCTAGCTATTGCTAGGCTGGTTGAGAAAATTCATTGAAAACATACTGAGGGGTTCCAGAATAGGGAATGGGAAGTAGATAGAGACAGAGAAAGGGCAAGAAAAATATATACCTAAGAGTTCTCAGCAAAAAGTGGTAGTGATTTCATCATATATATGAAAAAGAAGGCCAAGGAAGACCATGAAGGACACTAAGCAGAAGAGATACAAGACAGCATCATGGAAGATGTCAAATGCTGCATGAAGGTCAGTAACATCAGAGGTGAAAATTGATCATTAAATTTACCAATCAAAAGACTTTAGCTTTTATGGGGGAGAAGCTCTGCAACAGGGCAGAAGCCATCTTATAGCGAGTTGAAGAATGAATGAGGATAGAGGACGTGATGGTATGAAGACAGACTGCTCTGATGAGAAGTTTTGCTCCTATTAAGAGAAAGAAGAGAGCTAGGGGTATAAGTAGGAGAATTTTGTATCTTATTTTTATAAGGATGGAAATAGCTATGTTTTAGGGGAATGTGGACATTTTATATTTCAGAATAGGAGAGAATGGCTTCTGTATATTAAATTTCTGTCAGAATTGGCTGAATGATGGTGTGGTAAGAAGAAAACAATGTAACATGAGATGAGCTCTTACTATGGGCCACACACTCTGTTAAACACTTTTTAATGTATTGGGTTGTCCAAAAAGTTCATTTGGGTATTTCCATAAGGAAATTATACCATTTAGCCCTCAAAATAATGCTGAGGTAGGTTTAATTTTTAGCCCTATTTTACAGATGAGGGAAGTGAGATGCAGAGACTTGCCCCAGGCAGGCCACATGGTTAGAAAGTGGATTATACTGCATAATTCATGACCATGCAGTCTAAGGTGACTAAGGTATAGACATTCACAAAGGAAAACTCTTTTCATGTAACTACAATTATCTTTTCCATGACCCAAACACAGGTATATATAATTTTTTTTTTTTTTTTTTTTTTTTTTTTTTTTTTTTTTTTTTTTTGCGGTATGCGGGCCTCTCACTGTTGTGGCCTCCCCCGTCGCGGAGCACAGGCTCCGGACGCGCAGGCTCTGGACGCGCAGGCTCAGCGGCCATGGCTCACGGGCCCAGCCGCTCCGCGGCATATGGGATCCTCCCAGACCGGGGCACGAACCCGTATCCCCTGCATCGGCAGGCGGACTCTCAACCACTTGCGCCACCAGGGAGGCCCTATATATAATTTTAAATGATCATCTTCAACCCAAATATAACTATTGTTTTGAAAAATCGATACTGCTAGATAAAAATTGTCAATGTTCTCCTGTCTTATTTACTTCTTACTTGTACAGCATGAGTAAAAACGACAAGGCAAAACCAAAAACCAGAAATAAAATCCTTTCATTTCCTATTGTGAAGGGCTGTATGTTACCACAGTGCAGGAAAGAACATTGAATAACCACTAAATACAGACAAGAATATTTTCTAGGAAGTCCATTTATATCACATAAAAAAAATTGTTTCTCAGGAGGAACAATTTAAGCATTAATTAGGCCTGTTATAACTTTCTTAGAGTTGATTTTCTTTTCAGAACAATTATAAAGAACATCATTATAATTTCCTCCACAGAATTTTTTTTAACTGTAAAAGTCAACTGATGCTTTACTTAATCTTCTTTGTTCACTGTGAGATTCTATTTTTTTGTAGTATATGTTAATGCGTATACTTTTACTATAGTCTTAAAATAGTTCCCCATATGAACATCACAAGAAATCAGATTTTGAAAATCACATCATGTCATGTAATTTATGGGATGTTCATGACTGCTGTGAAAACCTGCTGCTAAAAGGACTCTAGATACTCTGCAGTGTATGAATAGTCAAGTTGAATCTCAGTCCTCCCTAACTTTTCCAATGAGAAGATACAAGAGCCACTACTTCTCTTAATCCACAAACATGGCACAATTTGTATAGAGTAGACTCAGCCAAGTGGTGCTGGAGTGATCACAAAGTAGACTTGTGTATTTTAACTATGGAAGAACATGTGGGGCTAAAGACTAAAAAGACTCCCTCTTTTCCCTCCCTCTTGTATGCACTTTACCCTATAGTGCTATCATTTCACATGATTGGGAGCTACACTGAGCATGTGAAGGGGACACAGAACTTGAAGGGGTAGGAGAGACTACCAGATGGAGACTGAACATGGCTGGGATGGTGTGATATGCTGGAAACCCTGGATGCCACCATCAGGCATGGGTGTCAGAGGGGACCACTTCAGATATGTTTCATCATCAAGCAAATGTCACACTATTTATATACCTTCCTAAAGTGAGTAATTTACCTTTTACTATCCATAAGATTAAATATTAATTTTCTGATAGAATTTCTAATAACAGAAGCTTTCACATTGATATTTCTTTGAAAATTTTAATATATATACATTATCAGAGGGTCATATTAAAATGCAGATTCTGTTTCTGTAGGTTTGGAGTGAGGTCCACGATTCTACATTTGTGACAAGCTCCCAGGTGGTGCTGATGTCGCTGTCTACACTTAGAAGAGCAAGGATTTAAGCACTGGTGGGGATGAATCTCATCTTATCCTGAAATGCTGTCTGCAAAGTAAGTTTCTTCCAAACAAATAATTTCTTGATTTTTACTATTAGATTGTAGCAACATTTTCATGGCCCTTGAAAGCAGCACTACTTATAATAATAAGTAATGTCTGAAAAAAAGAGAGTAATTTTCTGATGAAATAGTAATGAGACCCAAAATAAACTTAGGATGCAAGCACACCACTGGGAACAGAGCTTTGTCCATGGGATCTGGATGCTCAGAAAATGGATTTGCTCAGAAAGGTGCCTCGCTCTTGCCTAACCTGCACTGAGGGCTTTATCTCTATCTCAAAGGCAAATGGTTCCTTTTAAAACTCCAAACATGTAGCTGCTATTCCTAAATGGGTGTATTTTATATGACATCTCTTAATTGTTTGTTTAACAGCTCTGATTAGGACTCTTAATAGCTGTTAACATGTTTGCTCAGTATAATTTGTAAGTTCTTTATGGTGAAGGCTGGTTTATCTTTCTTCGCAGCAGGGCATCAGGTGCCATTATAAGGATCATTGCCGCCATTAATTATTTCCATAAGCGTGAATCTCCCTACAGTGAGCTGTTCTAAATAGGAGCCCTTGGATTCTCAGCAGGACCAGCCCTGTGCAGGGGCTGAGTAGGTGGTGACCCCCTGTGCGGCATGTTTTGAGGTGTGCTGTAAAGCTCCCATGGCCACCAAACAGTCTCCTCTAGAGGTCTGACACAGTGCCCTGAATTTTCACTTTAGGTGCAGCCACATTTAATTGAAGCCTGTCTATGTAAAGCAACTGTAAAAATACCTGGGAAGTGACAGAGGGTTGAGGGGTGCTAGTCCTTTCTCATTATTTCTCATTAAATGAGATTAACCATATTAATAGTAAATCACCTATTTATGGTGATTTATATTTTAAAAATCTCATTTACATACATTATTTCTTTCAATACTCCTTATAAAACTATGAATTAGGCAGGGAAGAGGATAGTATTTTTACTTTAACAATGGAAAGAGCTTGGACTTGAAGAACTGTTTCTTAAAGTCTAATTGAGTCATTTTTATGCCATATCAAGTAGTATAGCCTAGGGGTTAAGAGCATACATGTAGAAGTTTGGCAGAATCAGGTTTAAACTGCATCTTAGCTGCCTAAGTGTGAGCAACTTTCTTCACTTAAAAATGGAGATTAAATACTTAGCACATAGGAGAGTAAAAGGCAATGTATTTAAGTGTATAAACTCGTAGCTAGCGCTTAGTAAGCTAGATTGGCACCAAAAATAAATTTCATGACATGAATAAATCATTAGAGCATGAATTAGGCAGAATATAATTTTTTAAATCTATACTTTTTTGGTCTAATGCAGTAAAAGAAGGTCACGGATATTATTTTTATTTACATTAAGTAATGACCTCAAAAAAAGCTCTGGTCTTGTTGTCAGAAGACATGTCTGAGACCCAGCTCTGTCCTTCAGCACCTGTGTGACTGAAGCTAGTCTTTTAGCTTTTTGATTCCTCCTCTCACGCCTCCCAATCTGAAAACAGTGGATGATGATAGCTAATTCATTACTGTGAGGATTAAATTACCTCATGTAGGTGGAACTGCTGTGGAAATTATAGTACCATTCAGACAGAATGGTATCAAACCTCATAATTATTATCAGGTAATCTAGAATTTAAAGGGCCTGGTGGAAGTCAAAATGGAAACTTTTGCCTGTAAAGGAAAACAAACTCCTTGAAACGTAAAAGACAATGTACTAGAAAACTAGCAAACAGAATTCAAACTGGATTAAAAATACTAATCCCTGGCAAATAACTTGGCCAAGAAGAGTTCTATAGAAATAGAACACTGTGGGGCTGGCACTTGTTTTTGTGCAACAGAGTAGCACCTTTTTCAAATGATATTTTGAAAATGTGACAAGGTTCTTAAATAGAGATCTTGAAGTATCAGACACAACTCAGATGAACCCATGATCACAATGATTTCTTTTCATTTCTTACCACATAGGTGGACAAACTACACTCCAGGTGTCAGAAATGTGTGCCACCAGACTGTAAGCAAGTAAAATACATGTTTACATTTTAAGTCCAAAGTAGTCTCAAAGTTTCTGTACATTCATTAGTAAGAGGGATATTGGAGAGAAACTACATTTAAGCAAAAATGGAAATTCTGCAATGCTTATCACATTCCAAAATATACGAATAACAGAGTCTTATGTGGCTGAAAGAAGTTCAAGAATATTCCCATGAAACGAATCATAGATGAAGCACTGAATAAGGAGGATTATCCATCTAATTCTTAAAAGATTTCCCAGAAAAAGAAGAAAAAAGTGATCCTATGATCTCTCTTTACTAATCTCTTTTGATAAAGGGTTAATCTGTTTAAGCAATGTAAAACACTTGCAATATTTTACATAGTGCTTTCTTGTTTTCAAAGACAAAAGGGAATCTAGACATTTTTCAGACCAGCCTCCATGTTTCACAGCTTAGGAGACCAGAAAGGTTGAATGATCTGTCCGTGGTCACACAGGTGGAGGCAGGGCTGACCTCCCCACCTGGTCTGAAGCTTTTGGGCTAAGGCACTGCCTTTCAAGTGTCATCACTTAGTCCATACACCAATTTGGAGAGGAAGACAGAGAAGGTGCTATTAAATGTTTAGTGAGTGAAGAAATGGAAACTAAACACTGAATGTCCCAACTCAAAATATTAGTAGGTGGTTGAGTCAATGGTCAGATTCAGATCTGACCTCTGCTTTTATCTTATTTCTCTAAATTCCGAAATCTTAATTGTAATGTGTTCATTACATGGTTCAATTTGCTCATATTTATAATTTTCATAAGAAGAAGCACATTATTGAACAATGATTTCAAATTTATTATTTAATGAATAATGGCAGAAATCCACAGATTTTTAAAAGCATCCTAAAATAATTGGAGGACTACTTGAAGGTTTACTACTAAAACTGGAAAACAGACCTCTACTGTTGTTGGAAGAAAATGCAGTTTCCGATTCCACCTGTCCACACCCACTGATTAAAAACATCAGATCTTCCGAAGGCATGGAATCAGTCACTCCTCACTGAACTGAGTTCTGAGCAGTACTGATAAACATGTATAAAACTACATTGTACTTTTGAAACCGGTGTACAATACATACCGTTAAAGTAATAATTCAGAATAACAATATCCCCCTGTGAGGTTTTGGTACTACATAAACATGGTACTGCTTACTAGAATTCATGAATAAAACACCAAAATTATGATTTTATAACGCTATAGGTGAAAAGATAGCCTCTGGAGATACATAGTACATAGGGAGCTAGATAGGGATATATTTGCATATCCACATAAAACCACAAATCTTAGTAGTTCTGTCATATTAGTTTCCATTTGTTGGAGCTGTACAACATCAAAGTTGTGATGTCCCTATATACTGCATTTAGCAGTAATGTAATGGACTACGTGAAGAAATCAAAGTGAGAGTTTCTAAGTAGTTTCCTGGCAATTGAGAGAGCAGGCTCTTTCATGTGCTCTGTAACTGTAGCAGTGCATTGATTTAAACTCCTTCTGAGATCTCAAATGCTTTTATACTCTTAGGTCTCTCAAGCAGCTTTTTTTTTTTCAAAGTGATAAAATTCTAGCATTCAGCAGAATACCATCCTGTTTGCCCCAAAAGGAGAGGGCTTATTTCAGCTTTGCTACTAAACTGCACAGGATCACTAAGTAAAATAGCTGTCCAAATGCCATCCTATTAAGAAATCTCGCTTTGAGTTCTGACCATAGCAAATTGGATTGGGGGAAAAAGAACAAAAAACAAATAGCCCCACAGATGTTGTTTTTGCGAAGGTTCAGTTCAGAAAAAGCCCAATGGATAAGCAGTTAAGCTTATTAATTTTTTTCAAACTTGTCCTTTAATTGCTACTCATTGATAAATCCTAAAGGTATAGGAGTCACTTAATTTTTGTTTTGTATGTCATCTATTTCATTGTCGATTACATTCCTTATCCTCTTATCTAGCCTTTTAAATTACACATTTTCTGACAAATTCTAAGTATATGAATACCTCTTTTTTCCCAATCAGGAAGGAATTTTATGGAGCTTGAAAGGCTATTTTTCAATGTCCATCTGTGGTCATTCTCTATCTGATTAATTTCTTAACTCACATTCAGCTGAAGACAGACTAAAGAGAATAAAGTGTTTCCAAGGTATTTTATACTGAGATTTGGACCACATTTTGCCAACCAGAATATATTCATCTATTCTCCAAGTACTTTCTTACAGGCAGCACAGGTGATGGGCCACGCCCTCGACTATTATTCAGAACAGCATTGTGGGACTGATCTTCTCACTTGTACTTTGTTGATGACACAACTTGACTGAGATGGCCTGGGCTGATTAGTCAAAGGGATGTGCCCTGCAGGTGAGATTGCCTCTGTCTCCTTCCTTATATTGTCCTTTACAAAGTCAGTTCCAACTGGATTCAGATCTCAATTATGACCTGAACCAAGAAATAATAATAGAAAAGAATCATACAGAGACACAGCACCGCTGTCTGCCTTTTATGAGGGGCTAGAGATAAAATGGGTAAGCCAGGCACAACATGTAGGGCCAAAGAATGGTGACTGCTTACTTGCCTCCTCAAAGACATTGCTGTTGATGGCCATGCTTCCCCACAGACATAAATACAAGACAAAAAAAAAAAAAAAACTGAGGCAAGGCCTGGAGTCTTCTGCACATCAGGGTCTTATGTAGCCCATTCTTCAGTTAGGGGCTGTGGCTGCAGTTTGAGGAAGCTTGGTCCCTTTTGCTTCAGAAGCAGTAGGATTTTTCTACTAAAAAAAAGAATCTCACCATCCTGGGCTATTGCTGTGGTGCAGCATCAGTTACCACAGTAGTTTTCAATTACTCTGCAGTAACACAGGTGGTGGTGCAAGGGTTTCACAGAGCATTGTGCAAGCTCAGCACCTCCCCTGATCAAAGTGGGGCAAGAAAAGGAAACTAAATATCCAAACAATAGCTGTCAGATGACTAAAATCCATAATTTTAGGCAATCTCTCTTTTTCAACAGTCAACACAGCTGTGAAAACTTGACTTACAATATCATTTACTAAAATACCACATGGGGTTTGGATGACAGAAGGAGAATAAGTCATAATGCCTAGAAAGGAAATGTCTATTGGGCAAATTATCCCATGGAAAAATTTTTCTGGATCTTGAAGATGGATAAAGGTATGTGGTTATTCAACAATATAAGCAGACATTCACCATTCCAAGAAAAAAGGACTATTTGCCTGCAACGAGAAAATTGCTATTAATGTGAAAATAGCATCTCAAATAATACTGTCCACTTCTTAACTCAAAGCCCTCACAATTCAGTAGTTGATTTTATGGTTAATGTATTATTGATGAAAACACAAATTTGGGAATGTAGTGTGTAGCTATTATCAGTGAGTCAAGAATCTTGACTGAGTTGCCGATATAGTCTGGGACTAAAAAGTTAGACAAGGGCTTCCCTGGTGGCGCAGTGGTTGAGAGTCCGCCTGCCGATGCAGGGGACACAGGTTCGTGCCCCGGTCCGGGAAGATCCCACATGCCGCGGAGCGGCTGGGCCCGTGAGCCATGGCCGCTGAGCCTGCGCGTCCGGAGCCTGTGCTCCGCAACGGGAGAGACCACAGCAGTGAGAGGCCCGTGTACCGCAAAAAAAAAAAAAAAAAAAAAAGTAAAAGTTAGACAAAGTTCAGCTGATTGAGTGAATACTTACAGAGTTAAGTGCTATAGAAAAAAACGCTACCAATGTTCAAGTTAATATACTGAAAGCACTCGTATACACCGATGGAAGGCAGGAGAAGCAAAGTAAAAAGGTCTGTAGTCTTAAAAAGATGTATTCTTTTTAAACATTAAAGACCTAAAGACAAAGAACATTAAAGACTTGTTCTTTTTTTTTTTTTTTTTTTTTTTTTGCGGTATGCGGGCCTCTCACTGCTGTGGCCTCCCCCGTTGCGGAGCACAGGCTCCGGACGCGCAGGCTCTGGACGCGCAGGCTCAGCGGCCATGGCTCACGGGCCCAGCCGCTCCGCGGCATATGGGATCCTCCCAGACCGGGGCACGAACCCGTATCCCCTGCATCGGCAGGCGGACTCTCAACCACTTGCGCCACCAGGGAGGCCCAAGACTTGTTCTTAATTCCTTTACAATACAGGTAGAAAACATGAGGCTCACAAAGTTTGTGACTTTGTGGAAAGACCAGGGAAGTAAATTGTATACTAGGTTTTTATTTTTTAAATTAATGAAGACCAAGAACTTGAAAACAAAATGCCTGGTTTTCAAGCTTCCACAAATGGATCGCTGGAATATGGTTACAGATGAATGAATGCAATGACCAAACAAGCAGTTTTATTTCTGCATTTCTCACTAAAAGGGCACTTATTTTATGATTTGTGAGTATGAGAGTTAACCGGAAGGAAGATAACAAACACCAGAAAAAGTTCTAGGCTGAGAGTTTTAGGAGGATACTCAGAGGTAATCATATGATTTACTATCGAAACTATGACACTTGAGAGTAAACAGGGCAATTATTCATGAAAACACCAGGACAATCAGCATAAATTAAAATTGTCCTAGACAAACCTCGATCTATGATTTCCTTACTTATTAGAAGGTTTTTTCCCCCATGTTTAGATCAGAGGGAGATTTTCACTTATCCTCATGGAATGTGTTCTGAAATGCTCTGTCACTTTTGGTTTGGTTTAATATTCTGGTCCTTCAGGTACTTATGCAGGCCTCAGAACCTTAATAATGGATTGAAGTCACAGGTCCTTTACTGCTTAGGTGGGAATTTGGAGTCTTGGATAGTTGACCTGATCCAGATAGCCCTAGGGTTCAAGGGGCCCTCTTGGCCTCCAAGGGTCTTTTGGCAGAAGAAGAACTCAAGAAGAAAAGAAACAATAAGGACTGTTCCAAATCTGAATCTTGTAAGCCAGAACCTTGTAAACCACTCTTAAGGGTGGAAAAATCTGATGTACTTTACATATTTAAGAGTCTGTTCTTTTGTAGCTATCATTTCTTTATACTTTACCCAAATTCCTTTAGGCTTACTGTGCTTTGAAATTTACCTAGTGGGTATTACGTTCCAAGTTCATGTGTAGCACCACATTTAAACTTCACAATAACACCATGAAATGTGGTACTATTTTCTTCAATTAGCAGATGGGTAAAAGAGGGTCAGAGAACTAAGGACCTTGACTAAGATCATACAGCTAATAAACAGCAGAGCAAAGGTTCAAATCCTGGGTCAGTCTGCTTCTAGGACCCTTCCTCATAACTACTGTGTACTCTTGCTTTTCCGTTGTAACCACTACAATCACTCATGTGGAAACAGGGATAAATAAATAAATACATTTTGTATTATATATATTTATATATATATTATGAATCTATCTATCTATCTAAAATAGAACTCTTGTGAGGAATATATTGAATAAAATATGTAAGTATCTGGGTCAGTACCTAAAGTACATGTATGGTAGGTATCATTGTCTGGATCTCATTCACCAGTTTTCAGAGACACAATAAAAGGATAGGTACTATATCTATTTTGTTCATCACTGCACACTCACATAAAGATTTGTGCTTGGTATGTGATTTGTTCAATGAATAAATGAATGAAGCAAGATAAAGATATCAGAGCAACAGCACTCAATGATGAGCACAGTTCTCCTTCATTTTCTGTCAATAATTCATTTTCTCTTCCTCTACAATAAGATATTTTTATTTCAATTTCTATTGCATTTAGAGTCTGTTCCATTCATTGCACCATTAAACATTAATTTCTTTGCACTTAACTCTTTCCTGGGAATACCAATATATTTCTAGGATGCAAAGAAGCAGCTCTACTTCTTTAGCATTCTCCTTGATACTCAGCATACTGTTTGTCACAGCCAAACTTGGCCTATATTTGGATTATTACTAATCTGCTGGTCCCACGCTAGATACCTGAATGTTGATAGCAGCTGTCATTTGATTTTTCTCTTCTAGTAGTCTCCTTTAATAACAACTGGATAAACATGTAATTTATTATTCTATAAAGACCTCATTTAACAGTGACTGAACTTATAGTATCATGTCCAAATTATGCAATGTTCTAAACTACTAATTTTCATTCATATATGCATATATGTTGAAGTGTTTATATATAGCAATCTAGATGCTAGCCATGGTGAAGAACAGATAAAATAGAGCCAGGAGAAACCAAGGGAAAGGTTCTCTAAGTTCATTTGTGTCTGGATTCGCTTATTTAATTTTTTTGTTTTTGCGTCACTCTTATATCCAGTTGTCTCCTTGGATCAGGACCAATATTTCCATTCTAAAGAATTCTTTCTCTATCTTTGATTATTTCAAGTTCATCTTTTAAATTTAAAGTTCAGAACTTCATTGACTTACTCTAAGTAGTTCAAGGTAAATAATCAAATTTACTACTGAACAGATTTGTGGAAACACTGGCATTCAAAACAATTTGCCCTCCTTTAAAACATATCCTGCAAAATTGCTGCATCTTCCCAGTAAAGACTTTTTCTCTCTATTTGCTTGGGATGTAGCCAGGAGTGTTTAATAGATCATTATGAATTTTAATCATAAGAGAGCAGTTTTATGACATCATTTCTTCAAAAAAGTTTTTACCCAAAAATTACCCACTCATTCATTTATTTTTTCATTCAAAGATACTAATTTATGAACCAGTCCTCTGGTTTCTTTTCAAATTCTATTATCAAACAAAACTTCTGACTGCAGCATCCTGAGATTATGCTGTTTGTTTTATATCTATCAGAATCAACCTTCCTCAAAAAGATGTTGTCGGGACAAAATGAGATAAGAATTATGAAGAACTATATACAGGAAGGCTTTCTTGTTATATGTATGACACAGTGGGTTCATTCAGAGGTAAGAATAAGTATTCAAGTTTTTAATTGTGTATCTTGATGTGAAACTAGTGCCTTTTGAGTTTTCTTTCCATAATGATTAATTTCTAAGATAAGTTACTACATTGAGCCCCAGGACTAAAATTATCACATCTATGTTGTAAGCAATTGGCTTATCACACACAGATGAATATATAAGATAAAATGTGGAGACCAAGAAACAACTGAATTTCAACTGTCATGCTTTGACAACATAAACTAAAATCTGACTGCCATCCCCTCTCCACAAATCAACATACTGCAAGTTTTAAATCAATTAAGAATATGAATTAGAATATGTATATGAATTAAAGAAAAAGATAAATAAGGTAAATGCAGCTTAAGTGAATTTTATGTGTTTTACATTTCAGTCTTACCTATAAAATGTCACACTGTAAGTTAAACTATTGCTTACATCCTGAAGCTGTTATAAGGAACAGTCCCTAATTACATAATGCTCTAAAATGCAATAGAACTGGCTTATTTTTTTTTAACTCTCTTTAGATTACTCACATTTACTTTGTGTGTTTCAGAGACATCATGCTCTATGAATATGCAACATTATTCTTAATTTAGCTCTGTAAAACCAGGCATGTGCAATGTGTGGTGTATTTGGCCATGCTGAATTCACCAGTGATTAAACTGATTTTTAGCTTGCGTCATTGTTTTCAGGCCCCATGATGAGTCACAGAACTTTTCTCTCACCTCATATATATTACTGCATCTGGTATCATTAGGATGGAGTTAATGTCCAGGAGGTAGTGATTGATTTAGGGAGATGATAATGAGATTATGGCTCATGCCCTTAAAGCATGACAACTGAAATCCTATCCTTTTCCACATGAGGAAATATGCTAAATATTATAATATCTGACACGTCTATCACTGTGGGATTAAGCCAGCTATCTGAAACAGGGTTGATATTTTGATCCTTAGACATATTATCTTCTTCGTCTTACAAACACAGAATAATTGATTCGGATATAATGAAGGTTTAAATCTGCATACCCAAATTTTTAATTCCAAGAAGTTTTTAGGTCCTCTTGGTTCAGATCTGTCAGCTTAAACAAAATAAACAAACAACCATCACTGTCTCTCTTTCCTCTGATTTTGTGGGGCGGGATCAGTAAACAGGATAAGAGAGGTGTTTAACTAGCTGGTTAACTAGGAATATGTATGTTTCAGACCAGGAGAATCTGGTATGAAAGTTTTCAAAATACCCACAAGTCACAAGAACATTAAATGTGTGGGAAATCTGACCACTTAAACACAACAGAGAAGCAATATTTCCTGAATGTTTGAAGAAAGTGAGTTAGGGAAATGGATGAGCACGTTTTTAAAGACTAATAAATTTAGGCTTTTTTTTTTTTTTTCCTTTGGAAGGAAATGTTTTCTAGACCTTTTATTTACTTTATTTAAAAATATACGTTTGATGCAAATTTCATTTCTTTTAATCTTTTCATCTAACATAATCTTCTAGAACTCAGCTTCAGGATATATATATATATATATATATATATATATATATACATATATATATATATATATATATATATATATATCAGATATATATATCTGAGAATGATAAGGGGTAACTGAAACTGCCCTCTGAGCTATTCAACACCCAGACGCTTTTTGTCTATTTCTAAACATTCACTGATAGAGACATCTACCCATTCATTTCTCAGCATCTATACACGAGCATGTATCCATGTACCTACTTTGTGCCTAATCACTACCAGGCATTCATAAGAAATGGAAAGGAATATACGTCCTAGCTGAGAGAGAAGACATATATTTATGGGTTATACATGCATTTGAAGGCTCGGTACATCTCTGGAAAATAGGATAAAGAAAAGGAGATGCAACTGCCTATCTGACATCTCCACTGAGATGTCTCCTAGGCGTGCTAACTATGGCCAGAATAGCATTCTTAATTTTCCCACTCCTTACGACCTACTTCTCCAATAGTTCAAAACTTAGGAATCATTCCTTATTCCTTTTTTTAAATTTTTTTTTTGCGGTACGCCGGCCTCTCACCGCTGTGGCCTCTCCCGTTGCAGAGCACAGGCTCCGGACGCTCACGCTCAGCGGTCATGGCTCACGGGCCCAGCCGTGGTGGGATCTTCCCGGACTGGGGCACGAACCCATGTCCCCTGCATCGGCTGGCGGACCCCCAACCACTGCGCCACCAGGGAAGCCCTCCTTATTCCTTTTGATTCCTGCCCACAAGATTCTAATCTCTCAGCAAGTCTTGTCGCACTCCTTCAAATATATATTGTGAATTGCTTCATTTCTCTCCACGTCCATTGTTTTTTTGTTATTCAAGTCCATCATCATCTCTCACCTGGACCATAGGAATAGTTTTTACCTTCCACTCTTGACCATCTCCAAATTAATTACCTACACAACAACTAGAATGATTATTTTACGATGTAAATTAGATCATATTTCAATGCTGCTTAAAACCAGAAAGGTCTTATCTCACTTTGAAAAATGTGAACACCTGATATAATACCTGACAAAGCCCTGTATGATCTGGTTCCTGCTTTCCTCTCTTACTAATGCCCGATATGCTCTAGCCACATTGGCCTTTTCTGAGCGTGCCAAAAAATGGCACGCCTTTTATTTTGTCACTCTTGCCTTTATTTTGGCCTTAAGGGTTTTGCCTTATCTGCCTGTAATGCTCTTCTCCATATTTTCATATGGCTGGGTAGTCTTCTCATTCAGTTCCCCTCTTAAATGTTACCTCTCCAGAGAGGACTTCCCCCACCAGACAATCCAGCCACCCAGTCACTATTTTCTATTTTAAGTTTTCTGCTAGCACTTTCCGCTACCTGTGGTATTTTTCTTATATGTTTGTTTCTTATTACTGTGTCTGATACATATAAGATACTCATTAACTCTTCAGAGAATGAATGGACATTATTTATAACCACGACCTAACACTGCTTGATAACACGAATCTCATGACTGAAGTTCTCAACGCGTTAGTTATCAATACCATTAAAGCCAATCTCTCCCTGATGTGTTTAACTTTTCCTAAATAACATAGAGTTTTAAAAATTAAAATACTTGCATCAGACATAAACAGCTATACCAAGTATGATCTATGTTTATTTATAGGAAAATAGTCTAATTTTAATACTTTAATGCATAGAACACATTTATGGAATCTAAGAATGCCTCCACCAAGGATGCCTTGATTAGGCAGACTCACTTGAATGTGCTTACTTTTAAGTTAGGTAGGGCTCATAAACATTTATTTAATTTGATTACATTTGAGATCATAATATCAGTATAAATATTAGTGGATTCTTATAAAAGGTATTATGTCTCATTTCCCAGTAAAATTAAAGAAATAGAACTCCTAAGCATTATTGATATCCCTCGTGCTTACCTTCCAAGTTTTTCACTGTGAATCACTATTAATCCAGATTTCAAACCTTTATATTTAATAATTTTGTTACATACAGTACTCAAACAATCTATCTCTAAGTATGTGCATTTAAAAAAATAGCATTAAGAAGGTATAATTTAATACCATAAAACTTATCTATTACAAGTGTAATAGTCAATGATTTTTAGTAAACTTACAGAGTTGTGCAGCCATCACCCCAACCCAATTAAAAAATATTTCCACCACCCAAATGTTCCCATGTGCCCTTTTACAGTCATCCTCCCACTTCCTCCCCAAGCTGCCGGCAAATGCTGATCTGTATTCTGTCCTCATAGATTTGCCCCTTTGGATCATTTTCATATAAATAGAATTATGTAATACAAATAGTACAGTATTTTGTGTCTGCTTGTCTTCACTTAGCATAATGTTTTTACACATGTTAAAACAACCTATGCTGTTATGGTATCAGTTAATTTCATTGCTGAATATTATGCCCTTGGACGTACCACATTTTGTTTATCCATTCATCAGCTGATGTGAATCTGGATTTTCTCCATTTTGTGGGTATTAGGAACAGTGCTGCCATAACCATCTGTGTACAAGTCTTTGTGCGGATATATGTTTTTATGTATCTTGGATGGGTACCTAGGAGTGAAATTTCTGGACTGTATGGTAAATTTATGTTTAACTTTCTAAGAGCTGTCAAACTGTTTTCGAAAGTAGTTGCACCGTTTTACATTCCCACAAGCAATACATGAGGTTTCCAGTTTCTCCACATCCTCACCAGGACTTCTGTCTGTCTTTTGAAAATAGTCATTCTAGTGGGCAAAAATGTCAATATAGCATAGTGGTTAAAATCAGAGATGCTAAGCCAAATTATGTGAGCTTAGATGACAGCTTTGCCACTTACCATCTTGTTATTTAACATTCCTATCTATAGAATGGGGACAATGCTAATATCTATCTCAGAGGATTATTGGAGGGGTAAATGAATTAATATAACTAATAGCTTACAAAAGTATCTGACACATAGTAAATTCTGTGTAAGCATTAGCCATTATAATAGCTTTGTTATTATGATTTGCAAAGTTATAATGTACGTATAGCCTGTTTGTGGATCATAGTGAGGCTGTGGGAAGCTATTTATGTTCTCTTCATTAAGAGTTTCTTATATGATGTTGGGCTAAGATAGTTATCACAAAATCCAGGCACTAGAATGTCAAGTTTTATAAAAATCAAACTAAAGATCTTACACATAATTAGAATGGGTAAGACTCCAAATGGCCAGAATGACCTATCAGACAACTTCGGTTAAAATTGGGACTTAGACTGATTTAAGCAGTGGTTTCATTTATTCATAAAATATATCTATCCATGGAAAAAAATGAAAAACTAGTATAGACAAGTTGTTTTCCTATATAAAGTTGCATTCAGTTCTAAATTACTTGACCATAAGGACTTTCTTCCTCCCTTTTCTTTACCTGTATATTTGTTTCTTTGATTCCTTTTTTCCTTTGCTTGACTGTTTGGATGATTAATGAATCAATGCGTGCTTCAACCAAGGAATGAATGGAGAAACAGCCAAAGAATGATATTCCCCCTTCTCAAATCACTACAATGCTCATTTTAGACACTTTTCCAGAGAGAAACAAGTCCCATCTTCTTATCAGGTATATTTCTGATTAATAACTTTAGAATATGTTTTGCACGCATGCTACTCAGTTTTTAAATATTACTGAAAGCATTTCAGAGCACTTCCCCTGGGCTTCCAGGTATAAGCAGGAATCACTTCTGCATGCTTAGGTCACTGCTGTCCTAATTTCTCCAGGTTCCAGAAAGTCTTTGGGTACCCATTTAATTCTCTCACAGCAAGCTATTCCTACTTGAGAGCACCCAACTTCTTAGCTTTCTGTGTCTCATTCTGGGAGTGAAGTGATCTAGGTTATAGTGTGGTAAAAATATTACTATAAAATTGCACACTATTTTCATATTTACCTATATTACCACTTATGATTATAACCAAAGAAATGAACAGTATGAATATAACATTTAACTGTTTCTGTACTGACAGGGTTTTTCTCCATTTCTGAAATTCTATGCTTTTACAAAATAAGATGAATATATTCTGTTTAAAAAGAAGTAGTAAGGCCAATGGATGAAAGATACATTGAAGTAGATTTTCCACAATATGAGGCAGAATTTGCTTATTATTTTAACTGGATAACTTGTAAGGTAATAAGTTATCTGTCACTGTGAATATAGAGGCTTGATAGCCAGATGTGTAGAAGAGATTAGAATCCTGGATGAAGTGTCACAATGGGCCACACTACAGTTTGTAGGAGCCCGCTTTCACAGGGTGATAAAACCCAGAAGGAGGGAGAGTTAACTCTCCAGAAGGATGAACTTTAATGAATGGGAGAGAGAAGGCCGAAGGGAATGGCAGATACATTTTTTCTTCATTTTCCCTGTGATGGATTTTCCCAAGGCACAGTTGTGTTTGTTTGTTTGTTTTTTGCCACGCCATGCTGCTTGCGGGATCTTATTTCCCTGACTAGGGATTGAACACAGGACACTGCAGTGAAAGCTCTAACCACTGAACCACCAGGGAAATCCCCCAAGGCACTGTTCATCTAGTCTGTCTGGAGGCAGTCCATGTGGCCAACTGACTGTAGCTTCTCTTTGCATCTTGTGAAGCAGTGGCCAACTCAGTAATGCATTAACTTGTATTCAAATCGCATCCTCCTCTGTCTCATTTCTAGGTTCTTTTACTCTAACTATCCTAGATTTTACCTTCCAACAAAATATTAGCACTTGACCTTTCCCTCAGGCTCATTTTCAATCAACCTGAGCTAAGACTAGCTACATGCTAGTCAAAAGCTAGAATAGAGGGCTGTAAGTTCTGTTTTAAAATTCTTTGTAAATATATAAAAATGCTAGTGGGGGGGCTTCCCTGGTGGCGCAGTGGTTGGGAGTCCGCCTGCCGATGCAGGGGACACGAGTTTGTGCCCTGGTCCGGGAGGATCCCACATGCCGCGGAGTGGCTGGGCCCGTGAGCCATGGCCGCTGAGCCTGCTCGTCCGGAGCCTGTGTTCCGCAACGGGAGAGGCCACAGCCGTAAGAGGCCCGCGTACCGCAAAAACAAAACCCCAAAAACAAAACAAACAAACAAAAATGCTAGTGGGGGATGATGATGATGCTGATCATTCCTATCTAACATCTGTGGGGTACTTTTTTGAAGGTACTATTTGAAGTGCTTTACATGTGATAACGTTTAATCTTCACATCCATCCTACGAAGTAGGTATTACTATTATCCCCACTTTACAGATAACAAAACTGAAGTATAAAAAGTTCACAAACCTAATAAAGCCAAGGTCATATAGCTAACGAACAGCAGAGCTAGGATTTCACTCTAAGCAGTTTGATGCATTTTTATTTGTGTTGAAACATAGATCAGTAAGGTGCAGTCTTCTGAGGTCCCCTGTGCTTAGCTGGCAATTCTGAGGCTGATATCATTGCCTGTGTAGCCGACTCTGGACAAGGCCACTTGGGTCCTTGCCACACTTTTATGATTAGAATGTGGTCGCTAAAAAGCTGAGATGCACTTGCTTTCAAGAATGCGTGCTTGGGGCATCAGACTCTCTACCTCCCAGGCTACTTAGCTCACATGTTCAAAAGGAAGCATCGTAAAACACACACTTGGTTGCACCAAAGTTTCTCATATCTTCCTGCGTAGAGGTTTATTACAGAGACCTGTAATAAAACAGACTCTTATTTTATGCTTAATTCAGGGCATTTGTAGTTTCACCTTGCATCATTTTTACCCACCATCATACAGTGCATATTACATCCATCCTGCACACAAACAGACATGCCCACGGTCAGGCTCATTATACTTATGTGACTACTGGGGCTCTACTACAAAGGTTCCT
Source organism: Mesoplodon densirostris (assembly GCF_025265405.1). NCBI lineage: Eukaryota > Metazoa > Chordata > Mammalia > Artiodactyla > Ziphiidae > Mesoplodon > Mesoplodon densirostris. Next base: position 87,891,380 of record NC_082662.1, read on the forward strand.
ACTTTGTGTTGTGTAAGATACTTACAGCTGAGAGTGACCTATACTTTCATTTTGCCTTTCTCTTGCTCTATTTAAAATAATGACCACAGAATCTCTTTCAACAAAAGGTCATCTGGGTCTTTGGACAGAGGATCAGATCACCTGCCATAACTGTAAATTAATGCTCTCCTGGTAATGCATTAACTACACACTATTGATCTACAATTGAATCATAGAAGAACTACTGAGAAGTGATTTTACTTTCCTATTTTTTTGTGCTTTTATTGCTTTTTCCATAACGCATTTTTCTTTCAACTGGAATTTTCTCTAATTGTCTCCATTTTTAACTTCCCACAGTGAGATGACTTCTAACTTGTAATTAGAATCTGTAAAAATTCATGTCTCTGTCTCAAAAGGCTTTTGGAAATCTACTGAACTGTAACTCTGATGCCATAAGACATGTACATGATGCACAGATACATATTTCTAGAGAGCCAAGCTTTTGAATGATTTTTTTTAAACTTAGATAAAACAGAAATCCATTTGGTCCTCTATCTGAAATTACAATTTGTTGAATAGTCTGCAATAAAATATTCAAAATTTTCCCCTAAAAGCATTTTGCTTGGTAGCATTGATGATGTGATTTCCCTTCCTTGAGCAAACTTTTAACATATAAGTAAACCGTTTCTATCAGATACATTTTTTTAAGGAGTGTAAATGTGAGAGGAAGATGCAAAAATCCAGTAAATATTTATACACATTTGCACAGAATACTTCTGACAAAATCCAGATTTCCTTTTGTTTGTGGCAAACTCAATTGATAAAAATTCTTCTACCGAGTGGAGCTGATCATAAATTTCAATGCTGAATTTGATCATGCTCCTAGTTTATACAAAGGTCATCTGGCCTAAGCCTGGTTCTGAATTGTGGATTAGGAGTCACTTGAACTGGAGACTGAAATTTCCTGACAGAAATTTCTGGTACTTCTCATACACCTTAAATTTATCACTGATTTTTTTTAAACTTCTAAATGGGAGACATAGTTGTGATTTCTAATAAAAGTCTTTTAAGAATGTTTTAGGCCTATAAGAACTTTGATATTTTACTGTAATTTCTTTCAAAATCACTATTTGCATGAGTCCTAATCAATACTATGAAAATAAATGTGCATCCAAATTATTTGCTTATTCTTTAATCCTCAGTAAATCACTGTCATCTGTAGCAAGAAAACCTCTAATAAATGTCAATTAAATGACTAAAATTACATGATCTTGGTACTCTTTCTTCTAGGAGTTTATAATGAGAGACCAACACAATCAGAGTTGATATGCATTTTCCAACCAATCTGAGAGCCGGACCAGGGTGCTGGAGCCTCCCTGATGTGCCAGGCATCGCTGGATGGCAAGAGGTTGGCAGAATCAGAGAGGCTGGAGCAGGAGGGAGGCACTAGACGTACTGGGGCTCTGAATCGTGATACTTCTTTTAACATATAAAATATTTCTCACAACAACCCAATAAGGTAGATACTATAACTTCTATTATACAGATGAATAAACCAAGGTTTACAGAGGTTAAATAATTAGCTTAAATTTATTTGGTTATAAAGTGGTTGGGTTTCCCTGGTGGCGCAGTGGTTGAGAGCCCGCTTGCCTATACAGGGGACATGGGTTCATTACCCGGTCCAGGAAGATCCCACATGCTGTGGAGTGGCTGGGCCCGTGAGCCATGGCTGCTGAGCCTGCGCGTCCGGAGCCTGTGCTCCACAATGGGAGAGGCCACAGCGGTGAGAGGCCCGCGTACCGCAAAAAAAAAAAAAAAAAAAAAAAAGTGGTGAGTCCAGGAGTTGAGCAAAGAATTGTAGAACTTCAAATCTCCTTCTCTTAACTACCATAATATACATGGCAATACAACCAGATCTGGATACATAACAGAGGCACACAAATACTGTCAAGAATCTTCAAGACTAGAATAAACAAAGGTTTTGAAAAACGCTAGGGACCAATAACAGGCTTTCTTAACTGAATGCATTAAGATCAAGGAACTTGAGACACTGGTTGGCAAGATAAACAAAACAAAACACCACATATTAGACAATGATATAGAGGTATAGGGCAGAACTGTTCAGCTTCAATTTTACCGCACTAAGAAGAGATCCCACTAACCTTCTTAAGGTAGCTCTCAGAGCTCAGTTATATCTTTGGTGCAGAGCCCTAGGTGTCCTGTAGTGCAGCTACTGCCTAACAGAGTCGCCCCCCTCTTCATCTACCTTAGACACATCCTGTATTAAGATCAGAAAGTGAATAAACAAATCTTCACATTTCTAATCTTTGAAGATGGTTAGAAATAAGACTTTTTCAAGGCTACTCCGTAAGAAATGAGCTAGGTGTTCATATTTTAAATACTGCATGTTATACCCAAAACAATATTTTTAATAAACAGGACAGGTGAAAATTCATATTTGTATGCCAATTATTTGTAGTGCACAAAGGCATATTCTTCCTCATACTTATTTCTTCTCTCACAAAAGAGAAAATTAACTCTGTAGTATGCTCTAAGTAAAAATAATTTGTTAAATACACAAATTGCAAAATTGTAGGATTTATTTTAATTCACAGAGTAAAATGTCTTTTGGAATGTTCTAATGTGAATAAATCCAGGTTACCGTGGCCAAAAAAAAAAAAAAAAAGAAAGAAAAAGAAAAAAAAGAAATGAAAGAAAAGAGAAGAAAAGTGATAAAGAATTGGGATAGCACATACAAAGCAAAATAGTAGAGTACAAAATTGAATGTCAGGCCTGGAAACTGTTAGGGAGGTACGCACTTATGAGAAACCAACTGTGAAATGTCTTTTTGTGGTCTGTATTTTCATTTTTTCTTGTAAGAGAAATATTTAGAATCTTTGTGGTCTGTATTTCATTTTTTCTTCTAAAAGAAATACTTAGAATGGAACAAACAATCCATTCTGATCTGAACTCTTGGGGAAAAAATTCAAATATATTAAGCATGTGATAGAACTGAATGATTCCGGAAAGGGATTTGTCTTAGTCTGATTTTTAGATTCATATTTAATAACATTTTTGTTGTATAGAAAGTTGATGATGATGTTCTACCATTAACAGAACATGTACTGGGAGATATGTTTTTTTCTAGAAGTGATGGATTTGTGTTCATAAAAACACATTTTGGGGAACATCATCCTTGGAAACAGTAAAAAAAAATATTTGCAAGGCAAGGATGAGGGAGGCTGGCTGCAGCCCTAGAAGAGAGGAGAGTTGAAGCACAAAGGATAAAAACCATAAATTAAAAGTGAACCATGTGCTCTGGAAGTTCAAAGTAGAAAGGGCCCACTGAGCATTTATTTGCTCCTGGATTTGTGGAGAGAGACAAGGGGTATGGTGTCAGACTGTGAAAATGTAAAGACCTTGTCACTCTTTAATAGCTTCCCATTAAACAGAGAATAACATCTAAAATTTTTATCGTGGCGTACAGTACCCCACAGGATCCACCTCTGCCTGTGACTGCCCCTTCATCTCCTATCATCCTCATCTCTGCTGTGTCTTTCTGTCCTGAAACAAGACAAGACTGCTCTCACCCTTGTGCACCAGGCCTTTGTATTTATGATCTTACCCTTCCTTCTGCCAGGAGGACACCTTTCTCCCAGACCTCTGCATGGCTGACTTTTTTTTTTACTCATCCGAATCTGGGCTCGATTATTGTATCACTCCTTTGAGGGGGCTTCTAGCATGCAAGGTTCCTAAAAGCATTCTCAGTTGTCTGAAAACATCCTTGTACCCTTGGGGCTAGAACTATGCCTGGCACATAGTGGGCACCCACCACGTGATAAATGAAGATGTCATCTGATGTGAGTTCACTGAGGACATCATTTCCCTTTTACTAAATATCATATCTCAAATACAACTGAGATCACATCAACATTTACTGGGAAGCTACATCAATATGCTATTTTTGTTGACCTTATTGTGAATTACATCCCTCCACAGATTTTCCACAAAATCTTCTCTTTGCCATAGTTACCTCTATTTTAGATGTATAATTAAGTTTTTGCACCCAAGGATGGGACTTTATATTTATCAACAACCAGCTTTATCTTCTTATATGGTATGAGTCACATATGTGTCTCTTGCTTTTCCTGAAGCTACATTGGAACTTACTGTGCCTCCCTATTTCACGTTACTTAAAAATTTGATCAACTGGATTTCTATGTTTCCCGCAAACAGAACTCAGGAGCCCTAAATTAGTCAGCTTTCTAGAAATCTCATGATTTCCTTTACTCAGCATATGAGAAAATTTATTAGAATTTAAAGTAATTTTGGAAACTGAAGAATTCAGGGATGAATTATTTAATAAGGAGGAAGCAGTTCACCTGGAAAATTATAAGACTGGGGTAAACAAATGATACACAGGTGTAGTTCAAGAGTTGAGAATGAATCATCAGTTAATAAGTCAAGGACAGAGCATGCATTCACGTGTTTGTGAATGATGATGAATTTCTTTTTCATTTTCTAGAACATTTCTTGAGCACAATAACATGGATGGTAGGAGATGCAGAGACAAATCACGGGGTAGAAATCAGGAAACATGGTTTCTAATCACACCAGTTAGCCAACTGATGAAACAAAGTTAAGGTAATTACAAATTTGCAAATCTACAAAATAGGGTTAAAAATGCTTACTGATATGCCCTTAGCTTTGTAAGAGCCAAATGAATTAATAACTAGAGAGGACTTTTTGAAAAACAGATGGTAATTCATCATTAATATTCTTTACAATATTTTGCTATGGCCTAGCATTTTCTAATAACTCTCTATTCAGTCTGAATTCTGAACCCTAACTTAGTACCAAAACGAGTCTCTAAAATATTGCGGTGGATTTTTAAACAAATACACAATTATACACATCTAAATTAGTTTGGGTTTTTCAAAATAATGTTGGTGGATGTTGGCACTGCTCAGAATAATTTTGTTACACATTTTTTTGAACAGTTTATTAAAGTCAGTTTATGGACTGACAGAAAAGGAGACTCATGACTTTGTATACCTAACTCAGTTCAACAACCAACATTGTTCATGTGGCTTGGCTCTCTTTAGCTTTGTTTATAGGAAATGAGATCCATTCTCAAAGTATGAAGAGTAGTTACTGATGGTATTGAAAACACATTAGCTCTCAAGTGACTATTTCTAATAGTCATTTGGGTGGATAAGTTATGGAATGATTATTAAAAAATTAGTTATGTTAAATCACAATTCATTTCAAATGATAAATTGATAAATTGGAAAGATTCAGAGAAAACCAACATAGAAAACACAATGTTTGGAAAATAATATGTGAAATAAGAATATCTAAACAACTGGGATTTTTTAAAAACTGAATAATAAAAAGGTAAATAGTAGTTTAAAACTTTGGTCAGACATATGAAGATTCTTTGATGAAGAAGTCAAACTAGTAATTAACCATAGCTCTGCATACAATGCAAAAAGGAACAGACAATATAAAGGATCTGGCCAGAGTCGGAAAAAATTTAGCCAAGGAAGTTTATACAAGATCAGAAATTTCATATGGCTAATTGCAAACATCTTAGCTAACTCATGGTTATTTTCTCACATAAAATAGTCATTGTGTGGTAGAGTTACTTTTTCTTATAGTAAAACTGTCATTCAAAAAGATTAGATTTAATTTCAGTTAATTTCTTTTGAATCTAGATATTAATCTTTCTATCAAGTGGCGAGTGTGTAATCATTCAAAAGCCTAGCAGGTTTCCATTTAATTTCCTCTGTTTGCTTATAAACAACATTGTTGAACTGCAATCAAGATACTTTTCAAAAATTAAAGCCTCTTCCATTAAAGACACCATCCATTAAAGTAATTTAAAATAATGTAATAACTGACACAGTAATTGGAATTTCACTGAATGGATACTATTTTTTTCCTATATATTATTCTACGAATATAGGGTTTCTATTTTTTAAAATAACTACTTGCGTATTGTTCTTAACACTGTACATGAAACACTCATTAAAACTAGGAAACAAGAAACTGCATAGTGAAAAGAAAAAAGTGTCTATTTTAACTAGCTATGTGAAATAATTCTGATGCCATTTAAAATAAGTTTGAATGGTATCAACTATTCTTCCTTCATGTATCATAGCCTGATTTTAAAGTGAAAGATGATTAAATAAAAAATAAGAAATAATTCAATAAATATATTTTCCGCTTACCCAATAAGAATTTAAAATATAGTATGCAAAATTTTTACCATCTAAAGACCCCCATCTATATAGTTGAAGCACTGCAGTCTTCCTGTGCATTATGACCAAGAGAGAATGTCCATAACGCATCTGCACTCATGTGGAAATAGTGTCATCGTGCTGCTTCAATTACCTCTTTTTCTCTAGTTTCAATAAAATAATACATCTCTTGATCACATTAAAAAATTCCATTTAGCTTGAACTAGCTCCATCAGAGCAGCTAATTATTGTCAAAAATTGATTTGGTTATATAACTCTAGTGAGTGTCTGTCACATGACCATGACTCACAGCAAATGCCCACTGTACTCCCTCTTTCTGCTGTATTTCAGGATTTTCTATTAACTTCAGTGACAAACCCATACAAAAGAAATGGAATAAAAAAACCCACCCATACAATCTCAATGAAGGCACAGTCATAATTGTACATGAATGAACTTCCTATAATTTCTGATGTCCTGAATCAAAGTCCTTAAAAGATTGAATTGTATTGGCAATATCATTAAATTAAATTATAGAAACCCAAAGTAATTCAGTGAAAAAAAAGGTAGTATAGTACTTATATCCTCTATCTATATACAATAGAGGAGAGTGAACATTTTGTGATGAAACCTATTACTAAAAGCAACGGACTCCGTCTGGGTTTCGGTTGCAATAGAAATCCCTAAATAGTTTTTATTAACAGAAATTGTAGACTAGTACTTAAATCAGATGAAGGGGATATAGAATTTATTCTGAAGGCTAGATCTGGGACAAACAACTTAAACTACAAGTTTTTTAAAAAGCCAGTGTTAATTTATTAGTCTTTTCAAACTGTTTTAAAGGGAAATTATTCAAGTTGTTTATTTACTATGCCTTTCCTGAATAACTAATTGGCAGCCAGAAGCAAACTTCCTTTTTTCAGAGTAGCCTTTCAAAAGATTTAAGACCTCAAGAGTTTATGAAGAGTTTGAGAATGTAATTTAACAAAGAGGTACTTATAAATTTCAGTGTTCGGTATCTTAAATTTAATAATAATTTTCACTTAGAATTTTTATAGCTCTAACTTGCATATTCTAACTAATGAGAGCCTATCAAAAAATATGAAAAATAAGATTTCAAAGACACTGGGGTTCACTTAAATAAATTAGAAGTTAGTTGGGTTGACTGACAAAGTAATAAGAGCAGCTACCCAAGAATACACACCCATAGTTTTGAACCTCATTTCTTGGCCAAAGTGTTGCATCTGGTTCTGTTGTAATAGTCATTTTTACTCCAAAGTTGTTCCAGGGAAATGATCTGGAATACTCAAATTATTCTCTAGCTAACTCCTTAGTTTTTAAATAAAACATTAACTGAAGCATTTTTAAGGTAGGGTTATTGGATGCTTTACCACTGAAATGTTAAAATCCTCATCAAAGCAAGTTGTAGAATAAGGTAATAGAAATAAACAGTGCCAATGAGAAATGGTACATTCCTAAAAATTGTAAGAAGACTTCAAAAAGCAAAAAATTGCTCATTAAAATGCAGCCTGAAACCTAAAAGGCATTTTCCATTTTTAAACTGCAAGGTGGTCTACAATATTTTGTGATTTTTATATTTCAGTTAAACTCTCAATTAGCAAAAATTTAAGCAAGTGATGCTATAACCTAAGTATTTTTTTTTTTTTTTTTTGCGGTATGCGGGCCTCTCACTGTTGTGGCCTCCCCTGTTGCGGAGCACAGGCTCCGGACGCGCAGGCTCCGGACGCGCAGGCTCAGCGGCCATGGCTCACGGGCCCAGCCGCTCCGCGGCATATGGGATCCTCCCAGACTGGGGCACGAACCCGTATCCCCTGCATCGGCAGGCGGACTCTCAACCACTTGCGCCACCAGGGAGGCCCAACCTAAGTATTTTAATTCAATAAAAATTTCCCTGATTCCTTGCCTTCAGTTTTTTATACAAATATTACCTTTGCAATGAGACGTCTTTTTTTTTTTTTTTTGCTTTTTCACAGCACATATCATCTTACATACCGGATAATATACTTACGTTTCATATTTACTATATTATATCTTTGTCCTCACTAGAATGTAAGTCCCATGAGGTGATGGACTTTTATCTGTTCTACTCACAGAAATATGTATTCCAAATTCCTAGAATAGTGCTAGGCATGTAGATTCTCAATAAATATTTACTGAATGAATAAATGAATGAATGCTTTTCTGTGATGCATACTGATTAACAAGAAAAGAATGTTCTATCACACTTATCAAACTTATGAAAAAAATTTTAGCTTTCCATTTTTGAAATGTCAATACTTTTTCTAAAGTCACATAGAAGGTCATGGTTATTAAATTCACTTAAAAATTGAATTTGAAATTGCTACTTTGAGAATAAATCCTTATTCCAGTAGTGCACTCCCCTATCTACATAGTTTATTTATGTGCATCAAGAAAATCAGAATCAAATGTTTAATTTATATCACTATTTCTGTTTATTACTTTTCTTTCTAAACTCCAGTATATCAGCACCATCACACTATTTAAATACTTATCATCTGTCTGATTATGTCTTGTAAAACAATGCATCTTGTCAGTACATATTTTACATCTGAGTAGAAACAGAAAGCTAGATTTGATAGTATTCCACCTTAAGATATGTAAGTGGATGAGCTCTTCAAGGGAAATATTATAGAACCAGAGAAGGGGAATGAGGTGGGCAGTTAAGAGCCAGTGAACAAATGGCAACAGAGAAATGGGAGGGTGATGATGGAGGGATTTAGGGCCTTGAGGTATACAAAAAAGATTTGAACCAACTGCCAGAGGGAATTTGATGGGAAAATTTTTTTTAAAAGATGAATAAAAACTGATGCTTACTAGCATGCCAAGGCCCAGCTGACATTAAACACTGTGAATTTGGAGTAAATTCAATTGGCAAAGTTACCTGAATTTCTCTAATAATATCCAGCAACCCAGCAGTATAGAAAATGAAAGGTTAGATTAACCCAGGACTAGGGAGTGGAACAGGGTAAAATTCAGTTACAATGGAAGAGAGATAGAAATATTATACGTCTCCACCCCATTCAAATGCCAAGCCAAAATTGTATATTCAGGGATTTTCCCACTCATAACTGTCCTGAATATATCTTAATACTGATTTTAGTTCAAACTTTAGCTAAAATTGGTTTAAAAATATTTTCTGGCTGAATTAAAACGTGACTAAAGCTAATGACACATAATTGATACATAATCTGTAATTTTATATCAGTAAAAGCCTATGTGTGGAAATTTACCTTTTTAACAACATCAATTGGGAGTCAATATTTTACACAGTTGGGAAGTTTCTGGGCCATTCCTAGCCAGAGCTGAAGGGGCAGTGCTTTGGCAGCCACTTTTTAATACCATGTTGACCTTCTCATCCCCTCTTCATAATCTGGTTTTAAAAAATGACAACTCGAGCATACTCATTTAAAAATTTCATTCAACAAATATTTAATGTGTTTTTCCTATACCCTGGTCAATACATCAGGTGATCAGTGTTCTAGAATGAGGCCTGGAATGAAAAGATACATTGAGCCAAACAGATTTCCTCTTTTGAAAATCTGAGCCAACAGATACTAAGCTGGTGAGGTATTTCATGTAGAAGGTGGAGCTGAAAGACCACCATGTGGAATGGGTCCATGATGAGCATGTGCTAGGCTGAAGCTCAGAGGAGGCAGGAACAAGGAGTAAGTCCTGGAGACAAAGGATTGAACAGAGCTATAGATTCCTTTGAGGGAGAAATCACATGGCTCACAAAAGAGATGGAAAAGGTCTCTGTCCAGAACTACCCCATTGGTTCTTGCAGTTCCTGTCTCCATTAACATATAGAATACAGTAGGCTTCATTATCTTCAAGTAGTTTGAATGAGTCTCTGCTTCTTGATCCAAGATGAGCCTAAGCAGAAACTGCAATTTGAGTGATTATTTCACCACACGTTTTTATGAAGACACAAAGTACTCTATATATTCATATACCAGGGTCCATAAACTGAGTGCACATCTGTGTTTGGAACATATCATGTTATTTATTTTTCTATGTTCCCACATTTATTCTCTTCTTTGAATCCTTACTCTAAGAATTAACTTGTAGCCTGAACATGTAAGCTTTGAGTAGATGGGGAAGATCTGCCTATTACTGCTACTCCACCTTAGAGGTTCTGGGAGGGGGACAGGCAATATGACCAGTTGGAAGAGCATTGGCTTTGCAGTCGAGAAACTCAAGGTTTTAGTTCTGGCTTTAGTGCTAGTCATGTGACTTTGGCTATACTACTTTCATCCTCCAAGCCTCAGATGATGTCAAAGAAGTATAAAATGATTTCACTCTCAGGTAGGCATGGAAATACTGTATCTAGCAGTAGGTAGAATCAGCACACGGTAGACAGTCAACAATTTCCTCCCCTCATGTGTGACTCGCCCAAGCTCACATGTCTGGAAATGAGCAGGAGTCCTTTCTGGAACTCACTCATAATGCATTTTTATCCTTGAGTTCATGTACTCCTCCATGTTCATGAAAATAAATTCAGGTGATATTCAAGCCTAGACATCCATTATCTTCCAGATTCTTCTTGAAGATACTGCTCTGTATTCTCCCTTCATTTCTGATGCCCACAAGTCCCTTCTTTTATCATTTCCCTTCTTCTTAAGGACATTCTTTCAGTCATTCTTTTAGTTATGCTTCCTGGAAATAAATTCTTAGTATTTCTTGAGTTAAGAATGTCTTGTTTTATCTTTCCTTCTTGAAGGAAATAGGATTATGGGTTGATAGTTCTTTTCTTTCAACAGTTGAAAATTTTGTCTCACTTTCTGGACTTGATGTTTCTGATGATGAGAAATCTATTGTCATTATAATTGTTTGTTCCTTATAGGTAAGATGTCATTTCTTTCTTGCTTTCAAGGGCCTTTTGTCTTTAGTTTTCAGAAGTTTGATGATGATGTGTTTTGGTATGGGTTTCTTTGGATCTCTCATGTTTGAGATGCATTCAGCTTCTTGAATCTTGTAGGTTTATGTCTCTTGCAAAACTTGGGAAGTTTTCAGACATAATTTCTTTTTCATCCCCTCCTTCTTTGACCTCTCCTCTGGCACTCTAACATGAATATTACACTATTTGTTATACTCCCACAGTTCCGTGAGACTCTGTTCATTTTTTTCCTTTCTGTCTTTTTTCTCCCTGTTTTTCAGATTGGTTAATTTCTACTGCTCTATCTTCCAGTTCACTGATTATTTCTTTGTCCTCCCCATTCTTTTGTTGAGCCCATCAACTGAGTTTTGTATTTGTTATTATATTTTTCAGGACTGAAATTTCCATTTGGTTCTTTATATCTATGTCTTTTTTGAGACTTTCCATATTTTCCATTTGCTTCAAGCCTGTTTGTAATTGCTTCTTAGAGCAACTTTATGATGTCTGCTTTAAAAATCTTCATCAGATCATTCTAAATCTCTGTTATTGCTATCTTGGTATTGGCATCTATTAATTGTCTTTTACCGTTCAGCTTGAGGTCTTCCTGGGTCTTGGCATGATGGGTGATTTTCAATTAAAACATTGACATTTTGGGTATTATGCTAAGGGACTCTTCATCTTATTTAAACCTTTTGTTTTAGCTGGCTTTTTTGGATACCATTCTGGCAGAGGAGGGCAAGGATGCTGCCTCATTACTGTCCAGATGCCCTACTTGTCCTTCATTGACACCTGAGGGACATAACTCCTTGTTACTGCCAAGAGAAGATAGGAGTTCTGGCTCCCCTCTAGGCCTCATCTGATACCAGGGGGCTGTGATGGGTGGGACAGAGTGGGCTTGTTACCGCTGGGTGGTGATAAAAATCCTGACTCTCCATTAGACTTCCTCTGACAAGACCCTGGGGTTGGGGAGGAGAAGGGACACCTCATTACTGTCAGTGGGGTGGAAGTCCATGCCTCCCACATATGGGAGCTCATTATTGCCCAGGAGCAATGCTGGGTGCCTTGTTACAGCCTCCTGAGGCTGGAAGTATAAGACCCATGCTTGTCCTTTGCTTGTGTGGACAGGTGTGGCGCTGCAGTTTTTAGCTGTGGTGTTTGGCTAGAGAAGAGCAGTTATGGGCTAAAAGTTTTCTGTCTTGTTAGGCTGCCCTTTCCTGGTTCTCTGGCTAGAAAGAGTAGGGGTTTTTTGCCTGCACCTGTTGTTTCTGGGTTGCTGGCTTCTTTGGCTCCAAGTCTGGGATATATGAGGCAAAAAGAAAACCCAGGAAATTCTCCACTGTGTTGTGCCTTGGGTCCTGAGATTCCTAGCCAGACTGCCTTCTTCCCTCCTTTCAGAGTCTCTTTATGTTCGTTCTAGATATATAAAGGTTTTTAATTGCACTTACTCAGAAGCATAGGGAAAAGTATACCTACTCCATCTTCCTGGAAGCATAAGTCCTCCTCCATTAGCATTCTGATATATGTTATTTCCAATTTATATTTCATAACAGGACGTTAGTTCTGATTGTTAAATTGGCAACACAAGATACTGCACTCCACTTTCTTGCCAGAGAATATAAGTGATGCTAACACTCTGCTCCCTAATTACCATCAATGTTAGGTAGTAAGCAGCCATATTAAAGTGGGATTTACCTCAGAGGTCACAGTCTAGTCCTCATATGAAAAATTTTACCTGGGTCATGTCAGACCATCCAAACCTGCATATCTGGTCCCTGAGAGAAATGCTTATGCTATAAAGTGCTGAGGCACTGTACTGCATCTATGTTGAACAGCATTATAATATAAAAAGCAAGTGTATAAATAATAAAAAATTAAGTAATTTCTAAGTTATTTGTAGAGGGCTAATAAGAGTATGATGTACTACATCTCAAAGTATCACTTTATGAAGACAATGGATGATTTTCCCTCAGCTTTGTACCACAAGAAGGTAAACAACCAATTTATTTCTATATTTTGAAAGCTGTGATTTATTTGTTTGGCTACCAGGAAGTTCACAGTCAAGTTTGTTAATGCCTCCAGTACCATATGGCATAGATTTTGTGTATTGGCCTTGCCCTTGGCTTCTTTTATTTTTCAATCAAGATTTTACTTTTACCCAAAGTTCCTCATATATTTCGTTTTTATTCAGTAGTACAGTATACATTTTGGGACGTGATCTCATTTATTTTAGAAACATACAGCTGAACAAATATGTTAAAAAAATAGAGGGTTTGTAAGCCCTCAAAAGGACAGGAAATGAACTTCAGGTTTGTTCTTAACTAGTAATAGAAACTTAATGAGTGCCATGCTTTTGATCCCGCAAGGACTCTTTCTCAAGAGACCCTACAAGAACACACTTGTTGTCACATAATTTTCACTTCATTTGTTAGATGGAGTTTTGTGAAGGGACAGACAAAAACAAGTACTACCTGGAGGACCGAAGCACCACTGTGGAGAAACTGAAGACCACTTTCAGCTGAGTCAATTCCACCAGCGGCCAAAATGGGAAATCCAGGCAAAGCGTGAGCAATGGTGGTCACAGCTCTCAAAGCAATAGGTCTGATGGCTGTGCCTACAGAAAATGAGGATGATTGATGGTTAGTATATTGACCACTTGAGCATATTGCCTTATAATCACTATCACGTGATGGCAGTGTTGTACTAGACAAAATTCAATTTTATCTCTACTTAAGATATATACGTATGTAATATACAAGCATTGCTATGTTTCAAAGTATGTTAATTTGTAAATGGATGTGTACTTATTTTAAGGACTTTGATGCTATTATTGCATGCAGGCATGTTATGCAAGTGGATATAGCAACTCTAGACCTCTCGCATAAAATATATACATATCACAATTTGATATACAGTAATGTGTAAAAGATTGTATGGAACACTTGAGCATCTGTTTGAAAAAATACAAGGAATAGCAGATTTTGTAAAAGTAAAACAATCACATACAGTGCATAAATAGACATACAGCTCTGTTATGTTTCCGAAAAGTATAAAGCAGCTGGTGTGAATAGAGATACTGCAAAAACAAGCAAGGTGCTGATGAACTTACAGATTCCATATTGCATTTTACATGTATTTCCCAAAATCTGATAGTGATTTTACTCAAACATAGTGAGCCTAATCTAATTTTTCATACATTAGAACATTTTAATCAAGTTAAAGAGAATTTACTAGAATTCAGTAATTAGAGTATGCATTTGAGTTTGTATACATTATTTAACCAAACATTACCAATACATTATTTGCTAATTGTAATAAAGGCTGTATGGATGGACAGAACACTCTGAGGTCATTTTTTACATGATTATACTGTATAAGGCTGCTTAGACTCTCAAGGGTTAACCCAATCGGGAGTAAATTAATGCTCTCATAACATAGTAATATAATTTGATATTTCTGATGTACTCTCATAAGTCAATGGTCCTATAAAGGCATTTTCTTAAGTAAAAATAGTTCTTTTTGTGCAACAATGTGGCATTGCCTCAAATAAGGGCTCCACAAACAACAAAACAAGCAAAGGGTAAAGTAAGCCTCATGTGTGATGCCTCTGGCATCTCCTCCACCACCACAAGCATCCTTACCAGCATTCTCAATATGTATTCATTGGTGCTCCTATTAAGGAAGCACAAAGAGCTTTCATTAAAATCGGTGGTTTTCTTTTTATCTTGTTCATTTCAGATGAAACTGAATATACATGTAAACTAATGTTTTAGCACTCAACACCAAAAATGTTTGTGGAAATGTCTACTTGGTGCTCTGACACCTAAAAAATCTTCCTCTAGATAATAGAGTTTCTTAGTCAAGAATATTCAATGCTGACACTTCAGGATTCCATAACTGACAGTTAAATACAAGGTAGTAAGTTAGGGCAAATTAGAAACTGAACATTAAGATTCTATTTCTATTTCAAAATATTTATCAGTGACTTCTTCTTAGTCTATATGTTTTAACCATAAAAAAAGGCTAACATAGTGGACAGGAGAATGCATGGAAAGAATACACACACACATATTTATAGAAACATATCTTTAGCTATACTAAAAAGAAATTCAAGAGTAAAAGTTAGAGGAAAGCATTTTTAAGTTAAGTTGTAACTTAAATAAACCTTTTAGACAGACATACAGCTATCTTGGCATAATATAACTAATATGGTCAATATATGCTAAGTTGATGGCTCCTTTACACACATGTTACTTTGAAGTAATAAAGAAATATTGGGATTCTTTTTTTTCTTATTTAGTTGACCCTGGAGAGTAAAGGAAATTTTTGCTAAGCAGATAAATAATTTATTTCTAACTGCACTGTTAGAAGACTACCATTAACACTAAGGGGTAAAATTTCAAAGTGGTACACAGGGATTTGGCCACATATTCCAATTGATATTAATGGACATCAAATGGCAAAATCTCAGAACACAGCTTTGAAAATTTAACCAGTTACATTTAAAGGGCAACATTATTACACAGGTGTTAAAAAACATCAGTAAATCCTCAGTGGCATTTGAAGATGTTCAATTAGGTCAATAAGACATTTTCTATTTGATGTTTTTCTTCTTTTTAAAAACTTTTCTAATTTACCCAATGAACATGAAAACCTTTCAAACTAATAAAGGTATCTTTTTAAATTAAGAGTAATTATGTTCTCTGAGGAAATGGGATCCAAAAATGAAGAAATGGATCCTTCTGTTGCTGGGTAATAGTAAATTCAGTTTTAGTTTCCATTATAAATTCCATTTGATTGGTTTTCTTTATAACTCAATTGATTTAGTATGAAATATAATCTACCTGTTCTCAGCATTTTTATGGGGAATAGATTTTTAAAATGACTTTTATTCGCCATGAAAGGTTTTTGGAAGGAAACTGAAGGAATGTAAAAGGATCTTTCTAAATTGTTATACAGAAATTTCTTTTTAGTTTTAAAGTGACAGAAATGAAAAAATAATAGATTCAATATAAAAATAAAACTTTTGGTGTGAAAGAAATACATACATCAATACCATATGAGATTGTACATATGTTAATTAAAATGCATACAGATTTCCAGAATCACAGTTATTGAGATAAGAATTTTTAAAACTTTGTCACTGCTACAGTAATTAATGATTTTAGACCAAAGACCAGGGAGGAAGAAGCCAGTTGAGAAGCTCAAGGAATTAAAAGTGGACTCCATCCTAAAGGAAACAACAAGGTTTAAATCAAAAAATTGTAATCCTATAAGCTTAAATTAATTAATAGGCAACGTGCAATTTAAATTAAGCCTTCAGCTACATGGGGTAACCAGATGAACCTGATGGGAAATTAATTACATCAAGTCTTTCTGTTTCAACAGTGTGGGAGGTGCCAATGAAAGTCAGCCATTCTGAATCCCCACATTTTGAAACAAGCTGCAGGTTCAAACAAACAAAAAGTGAACTAGACCTTTGAGTTCCAACATTGCTGTGAAGAGTCCTGATTTGTACCAAAGTGGCCCTAGCAGAAAACCTGGGGGACTAGAATGAACTTTTGGTATCTAATCAATCGAGGCCCTCCATATAGTCACATCCTAAAATGCAAATCAGTATGTTGAATTCATAGATCTTTGATAAACTTCACATTACATTTGATTGATTCATGATCTAGAAAAACATTTCAGTAAGCCAGAGATGTTGAATTCAAAGGTAACCAATCTGAATTCAATGATTTTTTTTCTTAAGAAAATACTTTCTTATTTTAATTGCAATTTCAAAAATGCTACCATTAGTAGTAGTATTACATATTGATATGCAAGTAAGAATTAATGTATTATGACTTAGGTTCCTTACTCAGGCCTCATTTATCCATTCATCTGTTCATCTGTCTATTCAAGAAATATTAAGCACCTGTGCCTTCTTTTAAAAAAGACGTAATTGTAACTGAATTGGAAAAGCTTAAAAGACAATCTCAGGTAATCAGTTTATGTTGTAACCATATTGTCACCCAGGGTGGATACCCAAAACACCAGCCTCAATGATCTTAGGAGGTAGTTTCAAGGTAAATAATATGAGTTCAGTTATTCATTCTGTACACATCCCATTAGGAAAGCTTCACATTCATTTAAACATCATATATTTTATAATTACTATTAATATAAACTCTAGAAAGAAGGGAATTTGAGGATGAATTAGTTACATCCGAGAGACAACAGGGTCAACTTCTTAGGTTAAAATTCTAGCTCCACTATTTACAAGCTCTGTAATCTTGTGAAAATTTCTTAATCTTTTCATCTATAAAATAATAAAATTATAATAACTTCATAGAGCTGTTTTGAGGATTAAATTATTTAATATATATAAAGGGCTAGCACATAACAAAGATTATATAGATGTTTGCTATTATAACCTGTACTACCTAGGAGGACAATTGATTTCAGAGGGAGCATTTATTTAGTTTACTTTGTGCCTTTTATGCTGTTGCTGTGTGCTTAGTAATGCAAAGAAACCTTTTTCTTTTTTTTTATTGGAGACAAGATTATGATGCCTAGGATGATGAAACTTTATAACCTCTGCTCCCTTAGGAGAACCACACATCTCCCTCTCCCTTTTCCCCTCTCCAGCAGCTTTCATTTAGTGGTGTCATAATGTTGGTAGGATTAACTGACTCCAAAGCTAAAAATCTCAAAGACAGACATCCATATATTTAAGATTTTATTTTGAGAATCAAAAGGCCCATGCACTAAATCAATATGCAAGACTTTTAATGACAACATCAGAAGTTGAGTTTATTGGTGAGAAGGAGGCAGAGCTTTACTTAGCATGACTAAATCCTTGAAAAGACATTTTTAATGGGCAAGGTAGTGTGGAACATATGCTAATTTTGGATAACTGAAATTTTGAATAATTGAGTTTAATTCTGTTTGTTTTTTCCTTAATCATTTGACTCCTAAAACAGCTACTGTTACAGAGTTAATTGTTAAAGCTAAGTCCACAATAAACTCTCTGATAATGGCTCTAGCTGGCAATAAAACAGAATTGGGTTATAATACTCACTCATGCTCACTGTGTACACAAAAAGAAAATGTAGTTTTAATTTGCTTACATTAATTAAAATATAATGAATTAAGTGGATAACAAATTCCTTAGAAATTGAGCTTTGACTGTCTGTTAATAGTTTTAACATCACCCAGAAGAAAGAAAATATTAGCAAATTAAGAATTTCAAAGATTTAGGAGTTGAGAGATTGGTTTTTATAAAATAAACATAAATCAAGCACCAAAAATTTATCCTTTAAAACAACTTTAAAATATTAATGAACCTAACATATTGATAAATATGTAAAGCACATATACACACACATATATATATACACGTATATACAATGGAATATTACTCAGCCATAGAAAGAAATGAAATTGAGTTATTTGTAGTGAGGTGGATGGACCTAGAGTCTGTCATACAGAGTGAAGTAAGTCAGAAAGAGAAAAACAAATACCGTATGCTAACACATATATATGGAATCTAAGAAAAAAAAAAGGTCATGAAGTACTTAGGGGTAAGACGGGAATAAGGACACAGACCTACTACAGCGTGGACTTGAGGATATGGGGAGGGGGAAGGGTAAGCTGTGACAAAGTGAGAGAGTGGCATGGACCTTTATACACTACCAAACGTAAAATAGATAGCTAGTGGGAAGCAGCCGCATAGCACAGGGAGATCAGCTCCGTGGTTTGTGAACACCTAGAGGGGTGGGATAGGGAGCGTGGGAGGGAGGGAGACACAAAAGGGAAGAGATGTGGGAACATATATATATGTATAACTGATTCACTTTGTTATAAAGCAGAAACTAACACACCATTGTAAAGCTATTATACTCCAATAAAGGTGTTAAAAAAATAAAATAAATAAAAATACATCTTTACACATAGATTAAAGTCCTCTGAGAAAATGACCATAATTCAACTAGAAACTGAAGTACTACAAGGATCCAGGGTTATATCAAGAGATATGAAATCTAAAGAGGAGAAATGGGAGAAAGAAAACCAATTATTTTACGTTGCTATTTTAGGTTTATTGAAAAAGCTAAAAATTTTCTTATGGAAACGTTTTAATTTTTGTTGAATACTTCAAGATATTTTTTCTGAGTCTTCATATCTTTATAGCTGTTTATCTGCTTCATAACATATTCAATATATTCATAGTCAATTTATATTCAATAATTTGGTACCTAGCATGTGCCAGGCATTTTATTTTAAAGCAATAGAATTAATACTATTTACCAGAGAAGGGGCCATTTTCCTTTCTGAGCATTTGTTCTTGGAGTGATTTCCATAGCCTGACACGGAGACTGGGGCTTCAAAAAGTGTGTGATTTAACCCTTAGAGTGCTGTGCAGGGAGATGCTATCAGCTCTGTTTCGTATACGAAGAAAGGGAAGTTCAAGCTGAATAAAACTTGTTTTATGCCACAGTTTAAAAGTTTAAACACCAAGTCTCTGTGACTATCAGAGTCCATACTTTTCAGCTGCTACTGAGAAATGACAGTGCAGCAATTATGACGAGGATCACTTGCACATTGTCTTTGCCTAAGAAAACCAGTATCAGTATCGTCTGTGGTCTAATGCTCAGAGCACAGGTTCTAAAGTCCAACCAATTAGGTGTAAGTCTTTATTCTATTACTTTACACAATTGTGACTCTGAGCAAGCTCCTTTGTTAGCTTCCTAGAACATCAGTTTTCCCTATCTGTGAAACAGGGACATCACTAACAATAATATCATAGCAACTTGGGGACTATTACATGATACAATTCGTGGAAAGCACTCGGCACAGGGCCTGGTTCATACTATATATAAGCTAATATTACTACCAAAGCCAGAGAAAATTGATCAGAAAAATAAGCATTTACTATAAACATGTGGGGATAAACACTTAATACTTAAGGGGTGTTAATTAATCTCCTAGATATTAAATTTGGAGATCCTAAGTCATTTCATTTCTAAAAATTATAGTTTGAGTCTATGATTGTAAATGCATATATTTTTGTGAAAAACTCTTTGTTAGGTGTATAATGCAACTGCAATATCTAAATGTATATGTCTTATCCAGAAACTCTATTTTGAGAAATAAAATCCATTAGTGCATAGACATAAAGTTACATGTACAAAGATGTTCCTTGAAATATTGTTTCTTATAGCAAAACAGTGAAAACAACCTAAATAATCACTAGCAGTTATGCTAGTAAATAAATTATAGTTCATCCATGTATGTATGATATCACAGGAAACCTTTAAAACTGATGTGGAAATATCTCTAGGATACGATGTTACGTGTTAAATGACAAGTAGCAGAATAATATATAGGTTGTAGTTCCATTTTAGGTAAAAAATGTATGATTACATTTAGTATGTGGGCATGTAAATGCAAAGAATGTTGAGTTTTAAACTGCTAATAGTTATCTCTGGGGAACAGGTTGAAGAGGAACTTTCTAGTTCGATACCTATACATCCATATTATTTAATTATTTTAGGTAAGAAAGTGTTTATGATTCACTTCTGCAACGAGAAGTGACTATTTTTTATAATGCTTCTAAAACAATACAGGAATAGACATTTTCAGATTCTGTGCTGTGAAACATATATGGGATGTGCAATGATCCTACCCTCCGTACATTCAGAAGAGCACATTTGGTTCTATGTATTAACAAACTTAGAATATATCCAAAACAGGTTGAATAGAATGATCTCTCTCTCTCTCATCTCCCCACCCTGCCACATACACATACACACATACACACACATAATGGGATGGACCCAGAGATGGAAAAAGCCTATGAAAAGTTTTGTTTGGAATCAAATGGTAAGCAAAACCAGTAAACCTAAATTTCAGTATGTCAGTTTTCTGAAGTAGTTTAGGATATGGTGATTTACAAGAACACAGAAAAGCAAGAAAGTGTTTCACACATATCAAATTAAGGATGTTGAGTTATGTTACTAGTGTATGAAACTTTAATTTTAACATTATCTGCCAAAATAAACTTTATTCCCCATAACTTAAAATGCATATGTATATATATGTATATATAATATACATATATTATATATAAATAGCTTATTATGTACAGTTAATTCCACTGTTATGGTGCAATAAGATTGATTTTGAAATAAAAATTTTTAAAAATAATATGTGTGTATGTATAAAATGGCTGAAAGTAATCCCAATAGTTGTTCTTCAAATATTTAAGGGATAACCGTAAAGAAAGGCTTCATTTATGTTTTCTTCAAAAGATAACTAGAACAAATGGTTAAGCACACACTACTGGTTTTATTATTGTTATTTTTATCATTAATTTGTTGTAAATTCAGCAACAGAAGTAGCTACATTTGGATGCCCATATCCCTTAAACCTAAATGGATATTTGGCAGGTAGTGGCAGGTAGGATGCAATAGAAAAGATCTGTACTATAGAAAATATTGGATTAGATGATCTCTTCCAATTCAAAATTCCAGGATAATATGAACTTTGTCATGATATTTTAAGGAGCAATTTTATATGCTCTGTGGTTTCCCAGTAGATACCAGTGATGAAGTTAACTTATAAAAGGATTAAGTATGAGTTAAAGTGAAATTTTAACATGTAATACATTCATTATAGAGACTCCTCTTTTGAGTGCTTTCTAATTGACAGGTGTTTTCCTAAGTGTTTTCTCATGCATTGTCTCAGTGACATTACTTTAGGTATTTTTTTGTCCTCATATTCTTAGATATGTAAATGAGATCATAAGAAATAAATATCTCACCCTCAAGATCACTCAGACAGTGTGGGTCCAGTATTTGCATCTAGGTCTACCTGACTCCTAATACCATGCTCTTAACCACAGTACTATATTTCTTCCCTATTTTAATTGTTTGCATATTGATTAAGTTATAGAGTTAATAAGTTTTATAAATAATAAAGATATGTTGTCCACATATGATAAAACCAAGAATATTGGCATTATATTAATTGTTGGCTAGTAACTAGATAGAAATGATAGCTGTTAGTAATTGGTATAACTAGAGAGACCATATGACCTGGTTTGCCCAGGAGAGTTCCAGTTTATCACACCTATATTTATTTGTAATTACATGAAGTAATTATAAACAGCATCCTCTTTCACTCTAAAAGTAATCTAGTTTGGTTAATCAATTATAATGATAATTGTATCTAGGAATTATAGGACAAAGATAATTATGGAAGCAAAGTGAAAGTTGATTTAGAACAAAACCATAATCTATGAAAAACTTAGAAACTAACTACACCTTCCAAGACTCAAAGGATGGCACGAAGAGATAAATTTCCTTGAATTTGTTACTAGAGGGAAAAATATATGGCATTCATATGTGATATCTAGGCATAATTAGTCTATATGTTCTTTCTGTTTTCAACCTGTAGGTGGCCACCACAAGCTACACTTATTAAACAACTCATTAGTAGCATTTTCAATACTGTCATCTTCAGATAATTAGCAATTTATTTAAATAACCAATTTCTGTAGAAATAATTGCCATGAAATGCCCTGAACCTACTTTTTCATAAACTATAATAAAAGTGTTAAGATAATCCCTGACATTTGCAAATGCCATTAGTTCACCTTTCCTTTTGATAGTGCTATGGCATTATGTTTAAACAATTACCCGATAACACAGCAGTTTAATGAAACAGTACAGTAAGCACATTCTTCAATATGGCCAGCGACGAAATTCAGATTTAGAAAGAAATCCAGACATGTTAACATAGAGGAAAGACACACAGACAAAAGAAAAAGGATTATTGAAATAAGTACATTATTGCTATTTCCAACTTGGTTTAGTTTTCATAGTAGATGCTACAACATATGTACTCTCTTTGGAAACAAGAATGGAGAGTTTTGTAAATTGTTTCATGTAATTGGATGGTGTCAATTAAAATCATATGAATCTATGAATATGTAAAATATACTCATCATATTATTTGTTCAGTAATCTCCACACACAAGAAACAAGTAGGGAATTTTTCTTACTCTCATTTTTCATGTATTTGTGTTTTTACTTACAAAATGGTGTAAAATTTCAAAGTAGAGTCATCAAGGAAGAACTATAAATGGCTTTTACATCTCAGATAGTATTTAGCATTTAAAACGGACCAGGGTTCTAATCTCAGTTTCTTCCTTGTTATTTGGCTCCCTATTTTAAGACCTATTGATGAGGGCTCATAGTGTTTCTGAGTTACCAGAGATAAAACTCTCTGAGACCGTCACAATTTTTAAGCTGTTGGTCTTCAGATTGGGATTGACATGTACACACTACTATATATAAAACAGATAACTAATAAGGACCTACTGTATAGCACAGGGAACTCCACTCAATACTCCGTAATGGCCTATATGGGAAAAGAATTTTAAAAAGAGTGGATATATGTATATGAATAACTGATTCACTTTGTTGTACACCTGAAACTAACACAACATTGCAAATCAACTATACCCTAATAAAAATAAAAAAAAAACTAGAATTCAACAGCAATGACAATATCATTTTACGACTAAAAGGAAATAATGCTGAGAACCTACTGAATACCAGGTGCTCTGCTAAGTTACTTACACATTATTTATATCCTCACAGGTCACATATGCATTATCCTCCTTGTACAGATGAAGAAATTCAGGCTCAAAAAAGTTAAGTAGCATATGTATATAAGAAAGGCAGGGTTGTGTAGTAAAATAACACATTATAGCAATAAAACAATTAGTTCACAATGTGACCATAAAATTCATTGACGGATTTGAATTTGAGGGCTTTTCTTTATTTCCAGATTACCATATGCCTCAGTCCCCCCCCTTATAAGTACTTCTGGCAGTACTGTAAGCTTATAAATATAATGAATTTACCTATTAATACATGACTCTTTAAAAATACACATATTTCCTTAGAGAAGAGATCCTGAACCATGACAGACTTAGCAAACTTGGTGTATAAACATCTCTCATAAGATTTTGCCTAAGGATGTTCAGGGCAAATGTTATCATACCACATAAAAATCTCACAGTCTATGAGTATTCAAAAATGGTTATTCGAAGAGAAGAAAGAGAAAAATTAAAATGACGATGATAATGTTGATGACCAGAACTAGGCTTTGCTCTGGGAGAACGCAGGACAATTAGAAGGGAGCATTTTTCTGAAGACATAAAAAATAACAAAAGAATTTCCACATCCACTAGGATCATATTATCTCTTTCTTTGTAAAGCCATGATTTCTTTCCTCTCTGAAATTCTGTACTCTGTTTACACTGTGGGTGGTTCCATGGTCAGGGTGTCCATGGTAGCACTTGCCCTACCGTCAAACTATTCCTTTTATTCTCATTCTCTTTTTCACTTTACAATGAATTACATGTGTAAATCTCTGGGCCTTGTGATAAGGCTGCATTCCACAGAGTCTGCTGAAACCCAGGTTGTACAGCAAGCACTGAGGTTTTGTTCTCTCCTCTGGGCTGGACATCTCTCAAAGATATCAATGGGCTTTAACATATTTTTTTATTGAAGTATAGTTGATTTACAGTATTATATTAGTTTCAGGTGTACAGCACAGTGATTCAGTACTTTTACTGATTATAGTCCATTAAAAGTTATCAGAAGAGAATCGGTTAATTTGCTGTGCTATACAATATATCCTTGTTGCTTATCTATTTTATACACAGTAGTTTGTATCTCTTAATCCCATACCCCTAATTTTGCCCCTCTCCCGTTCAGTAACCACTAATTTGTTTTCTGTATCTGTGAGTCTGTTTCTTTTTTGCATATACATTCATTTGCATATACATTCGAGATATAAGTGATATATAATAGTTGTCTTTCTCTGTCTGACTTATTTCAGTAAGTATAATATTCTCTAGCTCCAACCACGCTGCTGCAAATGGCAGAATTTCATTCTTTCTTATGGCCGAGTAGTATTCCATTGTGTATATCTCCCCTTCTTTATCCAATCATCTCTCTTTTTTTTTTTTAACATCTTTATTGGAGCATAATTGCTTTACAATGGTGTGTTAGTTTCTGCTTTATAACAAAGTGAATCAGTTATATATATAAATATGTTGCCATATCTCTTGCCTCTTGCATCTCTCTCCCTCCCACCCTCCCTTTCCCACCCCTCTAGGTGGTCACAAACCACCAAGGTAATCTCCCTGTGCTATGCAGCTGCTTCTCACTAAATAGCCATTTTACGTATGGTAGTGTATATATGTCCATGCCACTCTCTCACTTTGTCACAGCTTACCCTTCCCCCTCCACATATCCTCAACTCCATGCCCTAGTAGGTCTGTGTCTTTATTCCCGTCTTATTCCTAGGTACTTCATGACCTTTCTTTTCTTTCTTTTTTTTTTTTTTTTAAGATTCCATATATATGTGTTAACATACAGTATTTGTTTTTCTCTTTCTGACTTACTTCACTCTGTATGACAGACTCTAGGTGCATCCACCTCACTACAAATAACTCAATTTCGTTTCTTTTTATGGTTGAGTAATATTCCATTGTATATATGTGCCACATCTTCTTTATCCATTCATCTGTTGATGGACATTTAGGTTGCTTCCATGTCCTGGCTATTGGAAATAGAGCTGCAATGAACATTTTGGTACATGACTCTTTCTGAATTATGGTTTTCTCAGGGTATGTGCCCAGTAGTGGGATTGCTGGGTCGTATGGTAGTTCTATTTTTAGTTTTTAAGGAACCTCCATACTGTTCTCCATAGTGGCTGAATCAATTTATATTCCCACCAACAGTGCAAGAGTGTTCCCTTTTCTCCACACTCCCTCCAGCATTTATTGTTTCTAGATTTTTTGATGATGGCCATTCTGACTGGTGTGAGATGATATCTCATTGTAGTTTTGATTTGCATTTCTCTAATGATTAATGGTGTTGAGTATTCTTTCATGTGTTTGTTGGCACTGTGATATCTTCTTTGGAGAAATGTCTATTTAGGTCTTCTGCCCATTTTTGGATTGAGTTGTTTGTTTTTTTGATATTGAGCTGCATGAGCTGCTTGTAAATTTGGAGATTAATCCTTTGTCAGTTGCTTCATTTGCAAATATTTTCTCTCATTCTGAGGGTTGTCTTTTGGTCTTATCTATGGCTTACTTTGCTGTGTAAAAGCTTTTAAGTTTCATTAGGTCCCATTTGTTTTTATTTCCATTTCTCTGGGAGGTGGGTCAAAAAGGATCTTGCTGTGATTTATGTCATACAGTGTTCTGCCTATGTTTTCCTCTAAGAGTTTTATAGTGTCTGGCCTTACATTTAGGTCTTTAATCCATTTTGACTTTATTTTCGTGTATGGTGTTAGGAAGTGATCTAATTTCATACTTTTACATGTCCCTGTCCAGTTTTCCCAGCACCACTTATTGAAGAGGCTGTCTTTTCTCCACTGTATATTCTTGCCTCCTTTATCAAAGATAAGGTGACCATATGTGCATGGGTTTACCTCTGGGCTTTCTATCCTGTTCCATTGATCTATATTTCTGTTTTTGTGCCAGTACCATACTGTCCTTCTTACTGTAGCTTTGTAGTATAATCTGAAGTCAGGGCACCTGATTCCTCCAGCTCCATTTTTCATTCTCAAGATTGCTTTGGCTATTCGGGGTCTTTTGTGTTTCCATACATATTGTGAAATTTTTTGATCTAGTTCTGTGAAAAATGCCAGTGGTAGTTTGATAGGGATTGCATTGAATCTGTAGATTGCTTTGGGTAGTAGAGTCATTTTCACAATGTTGATTCTTCCAATCCAAGAATATGGTATATCTCTCCATCTATTTGTACCATCTTTAATTTCTTTCATCAGTGTCTTATAATTTTCTGCATACAGGTGTTTTGTCTCCTTAGGTAGGTTTATTCCTAGATATTTTATTCTTTTTGTTGCAATGGTAAATGAGAGTGTTTTCTTAATTTCACTTTCAGATTTTTTATCATTAGTGTATAGGAATGCCAGAGACTTCTGTGCATTAATTTTGTATCCTGCTACTTTACCAAATTCATTGATTAGCTCTAGTAGTTTTCTGGTAGCATCTTTAGGATTCTCTATGTATAGTATCATGTCATCTGCAAACAGTGACAGCTTTACTTCTTCTTTTCCGATTTGGATTCCTTTTATTTCTTTTTCTTCTCTGATTGCTGTGGCTAAAACTTCCAAAACTAGGTTGAATAAGAGTGGTGAGAGTGGGCAACCTTGTCTTGTTCCTGATCTTAGTGGAAATGGTTTCACTTTTTCACCATTGAGGATGATGTTGGCTGTGAGTTTGTCATATATGGCCTTTATTATGTTGAGGAAAGTTCCCTCTATGCCCACTTTCTGCAGGGTTTTTATCATAAATGGGTATTGAATTTTGTCCAAAGCTTTCTCTGCATCTATTGAGATGATCATATATCTTTTCTCCTTCAATATGTTAATATGGTGTATCACGTTGATTGATTTGCATATATTGAAGAATCCTTGCATTCCTGGAATAAACCCCACTTGATCATGGTGTATGATCCTTTTAATGTGCTGTTGGATTCTGTTTGCTAGTATTTTGTTGAGGATTTTTGCATCTATGTTCATCAGTGATATTGGCCTGTTGTTTTCTTTCTTTGTGACATCTTTGTCTGGTTTTGGTATCAGGGTGATGGTGGACTCATAGGATGAGTTTGGGAGTGTTCCTCCCTCTGCTATATTTTGGAAGAGTTTGAGAAGGGTAGATGTTAGCTCTTCTCTGAATGTTTGATAGAATTCGCCTGTGAAGCCATCTGGTTCTGGGCTTTTGTTTGTTGGAAGATTTTTAATCACAGTTTCAATTTCAGTGCTTGTGATTGGTCTGTTCATTTTTCTATTTCTTCTGGGTTCAGTCTTGGCAGGTTGTGCATTTCTAAGAATTTGTCCATTTCTTCCAGGTTGTCCATTTTATTGGCATAGAGTTGGTTGTAGTAATCTCTCATGATCCTTTGTATTTCCACAGTGTCATTTGTTAATTCTTTTTCATTTTTAATTCTATTGATTTGAGTCTTCTCCCTTTTTTTCTTGATGAGTGTAGCTAATGGTTTATCAATTTTGTTTATCTTCTCAAAGAACCAGCTTTAAGTTTTATTGATGTTTGCTGTCGTTTCCTTCATTTGTTTTTCATTGATTTCTGATCTTTATGATTTCTTTCCTTCTGCTAACTTTGGGGTTTTTTTGTTCTTCTTTCTCTAATTGCTTTAGGTGCAAGGTTAGGTTGTTTATTTGAGATGTTTCCTGTTTCTTAAGGTGGGATTGTATTGCTATAAACTTCCCCCTTAGAACTGCTTTTGCTGCATCCCATAGGTTTTGGGTCGTCGTGTCTCCATTGTCATTTGTTTCTAGGTATTTTTTTATTTCCTCTTTGATTTCTTCAGTGATCACTTCGTTATTAAGGAGTGTATCGTTTAGCCTCAATGTGTTTGAATTTTTTACAGATTTTTTCCTGTAATTGACATCTAGTCTCATAGCATTGTGGTCGGAAAAGGTACTTGATACAATTTCAACTTTCTTAAATTTACCAAGGCTTGATTTGTGACCCAAGATATGATCTATCTTGGAGAATATTCCATGAACACTCAAGAAAAATGTGTATTCTGTTGTTTTTGCATGGAATGTCCTATAAATATCAATTAAGTCCATCTTGTTTAATGTATCATTTAAAGCTTGTGTTTCCTTATTTATTTTCATTTCGGATGATGTGTCCATTGGTGAAAGTGGGGTGTAAAGTCCCCTACTATGATTGTGTTACTGTCGATTTCCCCTTTTATGGCTGTTAGTATTTGCCTTATGTATTGAGGTGCTCCTATGTTGGGTGCATAAATATTTACAAGTGTTATATCTTCTTGGATCGATCCCTTGATCATTATGTAGTGTCCTTCTTTGTTTCTTCTAATAGTCTTTATTTTAAAGTCTATTTTGTCTGATATGAGAATTGCTACTCCAGCTTTCTTTGATTTCCATTTGCATGGAATATCTTTTTCCATCCCCTCACTTTCAGTCTGTATGTGTCCCTAGGTCTGAAGTGGGTCTCTTGTAGACAGCATATATGCGGGTCTTGTTTTTGTATCCATTCAGCCAGTCTGTGTCTTTTGTTGGAAGCATTTAATCCATTTACATTTAAGGTAATTATCGATATGTATGTTCCTCTTCCCATTTTCTTAATTGTTTTGGGTTTGTTATTGTAGGTCTTTTCCTTCTCTTGTGTTTCTT
Source organism: Mesoplodon densirostris (assembly GCF_025265405.1). Classification (NCBI taxonomy): domain Eukaryota; kingdom Metazoa; phylum Chordata; class Mammalia; order Artiodactyla; family Ziphiidae; genus Mesoplodon; species Mesoplodon densirostris. The sequence continues at coordinate 87,920,771 of NC_082662.1, forward strand.
GCCTACAGAAGTTCCTTTAGCATTTGTTGTAAAGCTGGTTTGGTGGTGCTGAACTCTCTCAGCTTTTGCTTGTCTGTAAACCTTTTAATTTCTCCATCAAATCTGAATGAGATCCTTGCTGGGTAGAGTAATCTTGGTTGTAGGGTTTTCTCCTTCATCACTTTAAATACGTCCTGCCACTCCCTCTGGCTTTCAGAGTTTCTTCTGAAAGATCAGCTGTTAACCTGATGGGGATTCCCTTGTGTGTTATTTGTTGTTTTTCCCTTGCTGCTTTTAATATGTTTTCTTTGTATTTAATTTTTGATAGTTTGATTAATAAGTGACTTGGCATCTTTCTCCTTGGATTTATCCTATATGGGACTCTCTGCGTTTCCTGGACTTGATTAACCATTTCCTTTCCCATATTAGGGAAGTCTTCAACTATAATCTCTTCAAATATTTTCTCAGTCCCTTTCTTTTTCTCTTCTTCTTCTGGGACCCCTATAATTTGAATGTTGGTGCGTTTAATGTTGTCCCATAGGTCTCTGAGACTGTCCTCAGTTCTTTTCATTCTTTTTTCTTTCTTCTGCTTGCAGTAGTTATTTCCACTATTTTATCTTCCACGTCACTTATCCGTTCTTCTGCCTCAGTTATTCTGCTATTGATCCCATCTAGAGTATTTTTAATTTCATTTATTGTGTTGTTCATTGTTTCTTGTTTCATCTTTCGTTCTTCTAGGTCCTTGTTAAACATTTCTTGTATTTTCTCCATTCTATTTCCAAGATTTTGGATCATCTTTACTGTCATTATTCTGAATTCTTTTTCAGGTAGTCTGCCTATTTCCTCTTCATTTGTTAGGTCTGGTGGGTTTTTACCTTGCTCCGTCATCTGCTGCATGTTTTTTTGTCTTGTCATTTTGCTTATATTACTGCGTTTGAGATCTCCTTTTTGCAGGCTGCAGGTTCATAGTTCCTATTGTTTTTGGTGTTTGTCCCCAGTGGCTAAGGTTGTTTCAGTGGGTTGTGTAGGCTTCCCGGTGGAAGGGACTGGTGCCTGTGTCCTTTGCTGACACAGGATGGGGTTAAAGGAGCAGCTGCTTCGGGGGCTCTGGCTCACTCAGGTTGAGGGGAGGGAGGGGTACGGATGTGGGGCGAGCCTGCGGCAGCAGTGCCTGAAGTGAGCCATGTGTTCTCCCGGGAAGTTGTCCCTGGATCACGGGACCCTGGCAGTGCCAGGCTGCACCGGCTCCCGGGAGGGGAGGTGTGGATAGTGACCTGGGCTTGCACATAGGCTACTTGGTGGCAGCAGCAGGAGGCTTATCGTCTCTTGCCCGTCTCTGGGGTCTGCGCTGATCGCCGCGGCTCTCGCCCATCTCTGGAGCTCCTTTAAGCAGCGCTCTTAATCCCTTCTCCTCGCGCACCAGGAAACAAAGAGGCAAGAAAAAGTCTCTTGCCTCTTCGGCAGGTCCAGACTTTTCACAGGACTCCCTCCTGGCTAGCCATGGTGCACTAACCCCTTCAGGCTGTGTTCATGCAGCCAATCCCATACCTCTCCCTGGGATCGGACCTCCGAAGCCAGAGCCTCAGCTCCCAGCCCCCACCTGCCCTGGTGGGTGAGCAGATAAGCCTCTCGGGCTGGTGAGTGCTGGTCAGCACCGATCCCGGGGGGGAATCTCTCCACTTTGCCCTCTGCACCCCTGTGGCTGCACTCTCCACCGTGGCTCCGAAACTTCCCTCCTCCGCCACCCACAGCCTTCACCCGCAAAGGGGCTTCTAGTGTGTGGAAACCTTTCCTCCTTCACAGCTCCCTCCCACTGGTGCAGGTCCCATCCCTATTCTTTTGTGTTTGTTTTTTCTTTTGCCCTACCCAGGTACGTGGGAAGTTTTTTGCCTTTTGGGAGGTCTGGGATCTTCTGCCAGTGTTCAGTGTGTGTTCTGTAGGAGCTGTTCCAAGTGTAGATGTATTTCTGATGTATCTGTGGGGAGGAAGGTGATCTCCATGTCTTACTCTTCTGCCATCTTCTCATATCTCCAGTCATCTCTTGATGGGCACTTGGGTTGCTTCCATATGTTGGCTATTGTAAATAGTGCTGCTATGAACATGGGGTCCATGTATCATTTTGAATTAGTGTTTTCGTTTTCTTCAGATGTGTACTCAGGAGTGAAATTGCTGGATCAGGACTGTAGTGCTATTTTTAGTTTTTTGAAGAACCTTTATACTGTTTCCATAGTGGTTGCACTGATTTACATTCCCACCAACAGGTACAAGCATTCCCTTTTCTTCACATCCTCTACAACATTTGTTATTGGTAGACTTTTTGATGATAGCATTCTGACAGGTGTTAAAAGATATTAATGTGGACAAGGACATTTCCAGGTTGACTGATCAGAGCTCTCTGAGTACCAATGCTCTCTGTAAACTGACCAGGCACTTAGGAAAGTAGGGGCTCTACTCATTAATATTTGCTCTACTGATTAGTAATTGCTCTCTCAGTTAGTTAACAATAAAATTTCTTCCTAAATTACAATACGGTAAAAAAATGAGAAATCATTTTTAGTCAACAGTATTGCTTGTACCCAGCACTATGTCAGTTACTGAAAGGCAGCAATAAAGGTACTTCCTCTCAGCAAGCTTATGAGACTGGGTAGATATGTGAAAACATGGGCAATGCATGTCCACATCCTGATTATGTCGAGCAAACTAAAGAATTTCTGAAACTCAGAGCATGGGACGATCCAGGAAACTGAAGTGGTTCAGGAAGGTTTTGTGGGATGGGAGATGCAGGATGTCACCTGGGCTCTTAAAAGATGGATAGGTAGGTATGGGGTTGAGAACTAGGATATTTAAAATTCTGGCAGGGTTTGGGGACAAGGTGAGCAAAACTGCAGATACAGTAATGAACAATTCCTGTTTGTGAGACACAACATTAATAGCAAAACTAAAGCAGACTCTCAGGTTGGGATATGGTATACGACTCATTTGGGTGGGGAGAGGTGTTGCCTGGTGAGCAGAGGGACAGCCCCTCCCCCACTCCCCCAGCTATCATCATAAATTTCTGTATGATATTTTATTTAAAAAGACGATTTTTAAAATATTGACCTGGCATAAGAATTCTTCAATTCTTATGAATTTCAACAGTGTCTGAACAAAAGGTATAATAAAATGAAAGAAGTCCAGATTTATTTCATTGTTAATAAAAAATATTTCTCTGAGGGAACTAAACAGAATATATAGTCTATGTACATGTCCCTGGCAATAGCCTTTACATAGATCATGAGGATCTTTTCAGTTTGATTTAAACAGTAATAGGATTTTTATCAGTCAGAAGAGACAAAGGTAACGTTTAAAATAGTAAGATTCCTCTTTCTACAATGTAGAGACCTTATGTAATGGAAGAGTGTACAAGTTCTGCTCCATTCAACCATTCAACAACTGTCACCAGTATCGCACAGTTTTATTTTCATAAATGCATTTATACTCTTAACAAACATCATAAATATTGCAGAAATCTGCAGCAAGCATAAAATAGAGCATGTGATCGAGCAATTAGGAAAGGGAAAATAATTTAACATTGCATTACTTCAGATAAGATCTTCCAAAGTATTACCTAGAGGAGCTCTCATACTATACTAGACATTGGGGATGTGCCTCACTCTGGTAACATCTTCTACCATGCCAGAGGGCAGCTAGGGCCTAAAACTGGTCATCTAGTCTCAACATGTGCCTATCCACGTGGCCCCTGATATTTTAGGGCTTTGGACTATAAGCAAGGATGCTCCTCAGGCAAGTGGGTAGTTAGAAACCAGCAGCTATTTGGATAACCATATAGTGGGAAAGAACATTTATTGGACCTAAATAGAACCAGGTAAAATCAAATAAAATAATCTATGTAAAGCAAGTAGCACAGTGACAAGCACATATTAAGTGCTTAAAGCAGTACCATCACAACAGATTTTAAAAACAATAATAATATAAAGGAATACTGTGAACAACTTTCTGCAATAAATTCAACAACTGATATGAAATGGACAAATTCCAAGCAAAACACAGCTAACCAAAACTGACAACAAAAAACAGGAAGTCAAAATAAAAAACAACCCCATGACTATCACAGAAATTGAATTCATCCTCATCATCATAACAAAAAACATTTGTACCAAGCAAACTGCAGGCCCAGATGGCTTCACTGGTAAATTCTATCAAGCTTAAGGAAGAAATAATACCAATCTTACACAAACTCTTGCAGAAGATAGAACAAGAAGGAACAATTCACAACTCATTTTATGAGGCCAGTATAATTGTGATACCAAAACCCAGCAAACACACTAAAAGAAAATAAAACTATAGGCCAATATCCTTCATTAATATAGACCCAAATATCTTTAATAAAATTCTGGTAAACTCTCTTTGAAGAAACTGATAAGCTGATTCAAAAATTTATATAAAAATATAAACTAGAATCACTAAAACAACTGTGAAAAAGGAAACAGAATTCAAGGATGCTATTTCATTTCAGGACTTGCCAAAAATCTACAGTATCAAGATAATAGTATAAAAATATAGAACAGGATGGAATCCAGAAATAGTCCCTACGTATAAAGTCAATTGATTTTTGACCAAGTCACTAAGTTAGTTCAGTGGGGAAAAGAAACATCATTTTAACAAATGGTGCTGGAACAACGGGATATTTGTAAGAAAAAGGGGGAAAAAAGAACCTTGGTTGTTATCTTACATTATACAAAAATGTTTAAAGATTCAGAATGGATTGAGGACCTAAATGTAAAACCTGAAACTATAAAGTTTCTAGGAGAAAAACATAGGAGAATATCTCTGTAGTCTGGAGTTAAGCAGGATTTTGGGGGAAAGAATATTAAAAGCACTTACTAAAGACAACCCTCAGAATGGGAGAAAATATTTGCAAATGAAGCAACTGTCAAAAAATTAATCTCCAAAATACACAAACAGCTCAAGCAGCTCAATATCAAAAAAACAAACAACCTAATCCAAAAATGGGCAGAAAACCTAAATAGACATTTCTCCAAAGAAGATATAGAGATTGCCAACAAACACATGAAAGGATGCTCAATATCACTCATCATTAGAGAAATGCAAATCAAAACTACAATGAGGTATCACCTCACACCAGTCAGAATGGCCATCATCAAAAAATCTACAAACAATAAATGCTGGAGGGAGTGTGGAGAAAAGGCAACCCTCCTGCACTGTTGGTGGGAATGTAAACTGATACAGCCACTGTGGAGAACAGTATGAAGATTCCTTAAAAAACTAAAAATAGAACTACCATATGACCCAGGAATACCACTACTGGGCATATACCCTGAGAAAACCATAATTCAAAAAGACACATGCACCCCAATGTTCAAAGCAGCACGATTTACAATAGCCAGGACATGGAAGCAACCTAAATGTCCATCGACAGATGAATGGATAAAGAGGATGTGGCACATATATACAATGGAATATTACTCAGCCATAAAAAGAAATGAAATTGAGTTATTTGTAGTGAGGTGGATAGAACTAGAGTCTGTTAGACAGAGTGAAGTAAGTCAGAAAGAGAAAAACAAATACCATATGCTAACACATATATGTGGAATAAAAAAAAAAATGGTTCCGAACAACCTAGGGGTAGGACACGGCATGGGGAGGGGGAAGGGTAAGCTGGGACGAAGTGAGAGAGTGGCATGGAGAGAGTGGCATACACTATCAAATGTAAAATAGATAGCTAGTGGGAAGCAGCCACATAGCACAGGGAGATCAGCTCAGTGCTTTGTGACCACCTAGAGGGGTAGGATAGGGAGGGTGGGAGGGAGACACAAGAGGGAAGAGATATGGGGATATATGTATATGTATAGCTGATTCACTTTGTTAAAAAGCAGAAACTAACACACCATTGTAAAGCAATTATACTCCAATAAAGATGTTAAAAAAATAAAATAAAAGCACTTATTAAATTATAAAAAATTGATAAACTGGATTTTATAAGAAATCAATAAAGAAGCCGAAGTCTAGAAAAAATATTATATTTATACACATAAATTTGAAAAAGAACTCATATCTAAAATGTATAAATAGCTCCTATAAACAATAATTACAAGATGAATAACAGCTAAAATAAGCAAAACTTGAGCAGACGTTTCAAAAAAGAAAACATATAAATGGGCAATCAGTACATTAAAAAGGTACTCCATCTTAGGGAAATAAAATCATAACCTTCGTAAGACTCCACTTCACACTTGTTAGAAAATAGGTAAAAATCAAGAAGGCTGATAACACCAAACGTTGACAAGAGTGTGGAACACGTAGAACTCTCATATATTGCTAGTTGGATCATAAAATGAGAAAATCACTTTGGATAATTGTTTGAAAATCTCTTTAAAAATTAAACATACATCTATCCTATGACTCAGCCATTTCATTCCTAGATTTTTGCCCAGGAGAAATGAAAACAAGACTACAAAAGTGTATGTACAAGAATGTTCACTGCAGCCTTACTTATAATAGCCCCAAACTGGAAACCACCCAAACGTCCTTCAACAAGAGAATGGATAAACAAATTGTGGTCAATTAATTTACTGAAAATTATCAATAAAAAGGACTTGCCTACTGATACTGAAACAACACAGATGGTATAAAAACTATTATGTTGAGTAAATGAGACCAAAGAGTAAACACACACACACACACACACACACACACACAGTGGTATGGGTGTGAGAAAGAGAGAGACAGAGATCACAGAGAGAGAGAATGAATACTTTCATTTATATGAACTTTAAGAATAGTTAAAATCTATATATATCTACAGAGACATATATATAATATGGTGAAGGAATTAACTACCAAGCAGTATTAAGAGAATTTTCTGGTATGAAAGAAATATACTCTATATTATTTCAAACTGTAGTTACTACAGATGTATACAATTGCCAATGCTAATTTAGCTGAACACTTAATATCTGTGCATTGTACTGTATGTAAACACACTTCATTCAAAAAATAAAAAATATGTAAATACATATTAGAGGTAGCAAAAATGTCCATCTTAGAAGTAAGCATCTCCCAGTTGGATCCACATTTAAGAAATCTTTGATGGTCAGTATGAGAGCATCTTCCCGTTAGCGGGCAGAAACTACATCCAAGAGAAAGTGAATCTTATATTTTAAAGGTCAATAGGGGGCTTCCCTGGTGGTGCAGTGGTTGAGAGTCTGTCTGCCGATGCAGGGGACACGGACGGGTTCGTGCCCTGGTCGGGGAAGATCCCACATACCGCGGAGTGGCTGGGCCTGTGAGCCATGGCCGCTGAGCCTGCGCGTCCGGAGCCTGTGCTCCGCAACGGGAGAGGCCACAACAGTGAGAGGCCCGCGTACCGCAAAAATAAAATAAAATAAAATAAAGGTCAATAGGACTAAAGATCATATATGCAGTACATCATGCACAAGAAATCCAGAGAACTGCATGACCCATCAGGAGCACATTTTATGATATTGTTGGCGTCTTCAATGTTTGTAATCTCCATGAAATTTTCTTGAAAGCAATGCTTTTAAAGAAGCCATATATATCCCATATAAGCATGTACAGGAACATATACACATTGTCAGTGATAAATTACTGATGGTTAAGAATAAAGATACATGGAGTATAAAAATGATGCAAATATAAAGACAGGTATTACGGCCAGACCCTAGATCTAAAGCACAGCCCCTGAACTAGCCAGGCATTGTAAGCACCGCTCCATGTAGAAAGACACAGCTCCAGTAAGCTGCAAAGGCAATTTGGCCCTTTGCTGACTGTTGTACTAAATTAAGACCCCAGAGCCAAATTTCAAAAATGTCATCAACTGATCACAAATATTGTTAACATATAATGAGAGTTTCTGTTTCTGCACTTTATGCCCAAATTGCTGTTTGAGTATATCTTTACCTCTCCAAAACAAGAGAGTGAGCACTCAAGGGTGTTATTCCTATTAAAACCTTGTAATCATAAACTGATCTTCCCAGCCGAATCTTTAAAGAATATTTGGCTTACAGCTTATGTCAAGTCTATGATGGGTTTGCAATGAAAAAATCCTCTCCCTATTTGCTGCTTTTCCAATCTTTTATGTTTTCTGATGAAATTTCAGGCTCTTGTCAAATTGAGGTCGTTACTTTGTAGATTGGCAAGGCTATTTAGGCTGAATTGGCAAATGTGCAACCCCGGATGATTCAACTCATTGCCAAATGGCAGTTAGCTAACTTCTGCATGCATGAAAAGGAGACAGCCTATTATCAGAACCAACTTGGTGGAAAAGGATATATAGTCAGTATCTAATGCACGTATCTAAGCAGAAATGTGATGCATATGTTTTTCCTCATTCATAGATGCTCATTCAGTTTATATTGTTGCCGTAAGTGTTTCATCATCCAAATGCTTAAATTGTGCATAATGATTCCAAATAGCATTGGACCATTCAGAATTGGGCATTGGGCATCACCGATGTGCTAAATCCAGCTACAGTGGCATAGCTAGAACATGGTTTCCATGCCTCAAGGGGAGAGACTTTTTTAGTAACCTTTGCCCAAACTGCTATGTATTGTTTTCTCAACAGAGTTCAGAGACTCTTTGTAATTGTGTAGAAACTGACAGAAATCATATAGGACTATACCAGTCTTTCAAATCTTTTCAAGTATATCTTCAATGGGTGTAAACAGGGCCAGCAGTCACAGTGTATTTCTCTTTTCTAACACTAATATTTGTTTTACTCAAGGCAATAAGAATAAGGTGTGAGAAATGGCAGGCTCACAGGCAGTAAGTGGCTTGAAAAAGGTCTCCTGTTTGCATTCTAGAAGATCATTTATTTATAAACTCCAAAATACAAATCATAAGACTCCCAGAGTTCTTATTTACTAAAAGCTAAATTGTTACAGGGCAGCTCTTGAAATTTGAAATTTTAAAATGGCAAACTATAAAAAGTTTCAAGAAAAAATAATATATGTCCCATATCTAGCACAAACTGAACTAGAGAAACATATTTGTGATTGCCAAAAAGGGCTAGCACTCTAAAGACTGTAGGCAAACAAAATGCTAACAAGTTTAATTATTCACAATGGCACATTTATGGAGAGTATAATGCCGCAATCAATAATTACAAGCCCACACAAACAGCATTGTAATAATTCTACAAGGCGTGTTCAGAAGTGAAATAATTTAGAATTTGAAATCAATAGCATTTATAGACATTGGAAAATGTCAAATGGAAAATGAATGCCAGTGTTTGTATTCTTTCTGGAGCATTCTCACTATTCAGATTTTAATTATTCCTTAAAAGATTTCCTAGTACCTAAAAGCAAAAGCAAACATTTGCCCTTTCATGTCTCAATTAACTCTTCCAACAGACTCAGATTTGTCGGGAGCTGTTTTATACACAGGAAAGTGACAAGTCTTCATGAGAACTAAGGTTTGTCCCAAGTTTTCCCCTTTAGTCTTTGTCCCTTTTGGCTTATCTCCCTTATGACCTTCTCAAGCCTCCAATCTCACTTTGCTCCCTTTGTTTCAATTCAAAAACCTCTTTGTTAGCATGTCAAAATAAAGGTTTTGGCACAAATGCTTTCTATCACAAGATATTACTTTGGTAAATTTGTAAATTAAAATGCTCCTTATAATTAAAAATAGAAGAAACTGTGTGAGGAGTATAGGGAAACTGAGTACTATCTTTTCAACTTTTCTTTAAACCCCAAATCATTTCAGAACAAAAAGTTTATTTTGAAAAATCCCTTATACAGCACTTGAATTATTCCTGCTCTTACAAAAATATCAGTTTGGGGCCTCCCTGGTGGCGCAAGTGGTTGAGAGTCCGCCTGCCGATGCAGGGGATACGGGTTCGTGCCCCGGTCTGGGAGGATCCCATGTGCCGCGGAGCGGCTGGGCCCGTGAGCCATGGCCGCTGAGCCTGCGCGTCCGGAGCCTGCGCGTCCGGAGCCTGTGCTCCGCAGCGGGGGAGGCCACAACAGTGAGAGGCCCGCATACCGCAAAAAAAAAAAAAAAAAAAAAAAAAAAAAAAAATCAGTTTGGCTACATTATTTGGCAAAAATGAAGACACAAACTTGTGCATACTGGAAATAGTTTTTTTAAAAACACAGTACTTATAGTTGTTTTTATTAATTGCCATTTCCTATTAAGAAGTAATAGCAATAATATCTTTTATTGAACTGTCTACTATGTGCAAAGCCCTCTATTAAGGCTTTTACTTAAATAGTTTCATTTAAATCTCAGAAAATCCTTAGGAGCTATTACTTTTGATGCTCAAAATGGTTAATAATAATAATGCTCAAAATGGTTTATAATAATAATAATGCCCTTGTAATAATAACTGAAAGATCTTAGTTTCCACCCAAATCTGTTGACTCCCAAATCAGTGCTGCTTTCCACATTGCCTCACTTCAAACAGTTAGCATTTGTGTGTACTTATATTCATACTAATATGATTCCAGGCACTGTACTAAGTTACATATTTGTAAGAGTGCTCAAAAATAACCCTGAAAACAAGTTGCTATTAGTCCTAAAAACAAAAGGAAACACCCTGACGTTTTCTAGTAAAAGCTGTTCTAGTTATGAAAGCATTTCACTGTCAACTCTAGTCTTTGCTGACACTTCTTCAGGTTACTAAAAAAAAAAAAAAAAAAAAAAAATCTATATTTAGCCATTTCTTCATTAATGGATTGATGTCCAATCACCTTATGTATCACCAAGTTATCTATCAACTGAAAAAGAAAAAGCAGAAAATTTAATTTCAGGTTACTCCAGAAACTATGGCAACCAGGCTGTTTGGCAGTCAAAGGGTGTAAAATCCAGATTAGATAGATGGATATATTTACATATTCACTTTTACATTAAACAGAGTGGATGACACATCCCTGTATAAAACCTATTATTTAAACACTTCAAGTGAAAAGTGTTAAAATAAATGGCTCATGACTTATGAAGTGTTAAAATAAACGTTTATTTCAACACTATACATGTCATAAGCCATTTATTTCAACACTTTCTACTTAAGAAGCCTCACCCAGACAAAAAGGAAAGATTTCCTTTGCTAAGATATGTCAAGAGGCCAAGACACAGAGGCTAAAATTGGAGTTTCAATGCTAGAGGTCTGGGTTTGGAGAGGCTAGACCAGAAGGTATGGTGGGAAGTTTGATGCTTCACACCTGGTAAAAGCTCTATGCTTGTGGTAAGCAACATCACCCACATTGACTTCATTTAGACATCACATTTATCTAAACCGATTTTGAGACTTCAAGGCATGCCTGAGCATCAAACTGCAAATGAAATGTACTGTTTGGTGGTATTTCTACAAAGAAAACATATGTTCTATTTCATGTCTCCACTAATTAGAAGAGTCTGATGTAACCCAAACTCTGCAGGAAACAAAGCTTCCAAGAATAAAGGCAGAGTTTCATAAGTATAATAAAGCTTATATAGCACTTCTTATATGCCATGCTTCATTCTAAGTGCTGTACAAATATCAACTAATGTAATCCTCACAACAATTTGGAGAGGTGGGTTCTCGTATTTCAGCCTTTTTTTTTTTTTTTTCTCCAGATGAGAAAATTGAGATACAAAGTGGTTGAGTAACCAATCCAAGAGAAACCAGTAAGTGGTGGCACCAGGATTTTACCCCAAGCAGTTAGCACCAGAGTCCCCACACTTCATCACAGGGCTAGGCTGCTGCCTCTTAGAAATAGGATAGCAGACTATTTCGTGTTATGGTCTAGAAGTTATGTAAGCTTGAGAAGTTGTCCAGTTCATCAATTCATCTTCAGGCAGGGCCAACCTAAATAGGTGAAAATTTCTCCGCTTTGTAAATAAGACATATAAACACAAATAATTAGTGATGTTTCTATAAGATATTAGTATTGACTGATGACTGATGGCAGTTATGAATTCTTTCAGTTTTGCCTATTTTAAGATTTTATTTTCCTACAAAAGGTCAAACATCTATGGTTAAAATGAGAATGTCTGATAGTGACTAAGTTATTTCCCTCTAGGATGTTTCTATGGTCTCAAGGCAAAAATGCTGGCAAATGTTTCCATTTTCAAGGAAACCCAACAGCAGTAGACTTCATATTCTGAACATCTCTCTGGGGTCTCTTTTATAATGCCTCTAATCCCATTCACGAGGGCACCACCCTCATCATTTAATCACCTCCCAAAGGCCCTACCTCCTAATACCATCACTTTGGGTGTTGGGATTTCAACATATGGATTTTGGAAGGACACAAACCTCCAGTCCATAACACCAACCAATCCCTTTGACAATCTCAAGGCCAAAAATTGCTAAAAAGAAGTCAGGAGACAGAGGGCATTGTGACATATGAAGAACATACTTTTAACATACCACAATGGGGAAAAAAATTCTTAGAGAGATTATTATAGGGGTATCTGGCATTTCAAAAGAGAAAACTAAAGTGTAGAAAAATTATGAAATGTATTTCACAAAAAGAGATGTAGGATTTTTTTTCAAATGACAATTTGGTTAATATTAAAATACATACAAATATGTTTAAAATCTCTACATTTGATATATTATTAGAATATAAACTAATACTTCAATAGTATAATTTTGATAATTATTTATCATATATTGCATACACTAGATGAATGAGATCTATCTTTTCATAAAGAAACCTGATATTTAAGAATTATTATTGAGAACAAATTTTGTTTTTACTACTATAAATATATATATATATACACACACACACACACACACACACACATATATATATATATATATATATATATATATATATGGTGTCTGAGTGTGAATATCTTAACAGCTTTTCCTCAGTTTAAGAAAAGTTTCAGACCTTCAGCCAGAAAACAAAGTTTAAATTAAAAATGAACTTTTATACAAATTTAAAGTATACATTTAAAGTATTCAAATATTTTCATCCATTAAATCACCAGACATTTCTTGAATGCTAACTATAAAGTAGCTATTATGTTTGGAGGTGGTGAAATAACATTAGCATGTAATACATGCTAATGGCTCCAGAAAAACCTCAGCAAATGACCATGACAGCTCAGAGGAAGGTGCAGTAGTACACTTTGTTGGGTCATCTTTAAGATAATATGAGCTAAATCTTAAAGGAGAAGTGGCATTTTAGAAGATGGAGAAGGCAGGCAAAGGAATCACAGATAGAAAGCACTGCATGAGCAAAAGATCAAAGATCTGGAAGTAATCGGAACATGAGATGTGTAACAAGGCCTAGAGTAAAGGATGGATTAGGAGAGACAGGAAGGGGACAAGTCTGAAAGGAGGGTGTGGCAGGTATCTCTGTGACCCACATCTCACATCCTTAACCACCTCTGATTTCAACTATTGCTGCCATGGACAGTTCCATGCCAGCTATTATTAACCCAAGAAGGCAGAGGCCCAGTCTAAGTTCTGCTAGTCTTCTTCTTTGTGCCCCAGGGCTGCTGCTGACACAGCAGAAGCCTACCAGGTCTGCGCAACTGCATCCACAAAAGTGCCAAGCAGTTAAAATTCCCTGGACAGCTTTCAAGTAGGGGGTGATGGGCAGCCCTGGATAAATGCTTCGGCTTTCCATCCTTCAGGTGGAAAATTCAGCAAGACCCTCTGCCGTCTCCATACTTCTCAGGAGTTTGCAACTGTGATCTCAAAATAACACTCTTAATTGGTTTTTGCTTCTTCTTTGCTTTACTCTCCTTCCTCCCTAAGGCCTGCTTCCTGAGATCAACTCCCAGATAAACAACCTGCATCCAAGTTTTTGTCTCGGGGTTAGCTTTCAGAAGAACTGAAACTAAGGCAGTGAGAGTTACAACAGGGCCAGTGTGTGAAGGGTCCTGTACTCCACTCAGCATTTTGGACTTTTTCTTACAGGAGCAGGAAAGCCTCTGAGAACTTTGAGCAGAATGGTCACCAGATTAGATGGTATTTTAGAAGTTATAAATGGTAGTGGTGTTAAATAAGGATCAGAAGGAGATGAAAGTGAAAGTGAAGAGATTATTAAAAGGTCATTTAAGAATTAAGTCTGTTGGAGTAAAAAATGTAAGTCCCCAAAGATACTCTATACAGTAGCATCCGCTTTGTATAAAGTGCAAATCCAAGCAAAATTAAATATTATATTGCTTAGGTGTATTATACACACACACACATACGATAAAATTAAAGAAAAAACAAGAACTTGGTAAACATAATGATAAAATTTAGGATGGTGGTTATCTCTTGAGTGTGAGACAGGAGAACGGGATAGGGAGGGCCAGCTAAGTGTCGGTTATTGGCAACATTCTAGTTCTTACACTGGGTTAGTGGGATCATAGACTTATAATATTAATGAAATAATGAATTAATAAGTAAATAAAAGAGTACCATTCATGGACCAATCATGATTGGGTTTTGTGACTGCAGACCCATTTTTGTGCATCCGAGATAATCCAAACAAATGAACCCCGAACTAGTGAGATTAAGCAATAAGTATATCTTTGTAGAAGAGTTCCACGAGGTTGTTTGCTGGTGAAAAAAAATGTGGAATTAACTATTTTCCACATATTTTACTTCAGCTTTGAAAAAATCCATTGGAAGCTACTAAAAAAAATAACTACTAAAAATAATAGTAACTGCAGTGAAATGAAGTTACTTAAAGTGTACACTGCTCTCTGATTGGATAGTGGCTAAAACAGACATGATTTTAAAAAAAGAATTAAGTCATCATCTGTAAGTTCTGGTCTTGGACTAAATCAAGGTTATAGAGACAGAAAATGAGGTAAAAGAGTTCTGTCACACTCAGAGATGGACCATATTGTGCCTGTGATTAATTAGATATACAGAATAAGAGGCTGGGAGGTTAATGTTATTAACTATGATAACTTTTAGGGTCTGCAGAAGATAATAATTCGGATTTGGGTGAGTACCTGAGGTTATCTAGATGGAAAACATCTGAGCTACTTAGGAACATGAAATATAGTCCATTATTTATATTTTGGTTTGCCATGCATAGTGCACTGTATAATTGGGATTCTGTAAATGTCTTATTTATATATAGTAGCCTAGGGCTGAAAGAGGATGTGACAGTGTTGACTACTGGAAAGCATTTCCTAAAATGTTGTCCAGTTGAAAAACCATCTATGGACTTTAGTGTCGTAAAACCTTGGTATAAATTCTGCTTTCCTCTCTTAATAGCCACTGTAAGCTGGATTTTAAGCAATCTAAAAATAAAGCTAACAACACCTACCTCATAAGGTGGTTGTGAGAATCAAATGAAATTCTGAAAATGCTTTGAAACAGTTAAAGTGTTACACAAATATTAGTTACCACATAATTTTAAAAATAGCTTTGGAAATTGATGAATATATAGCAACATGGATTCTGATGTTTCTGATGATGATGATGATGATGATGAAAGCTAAAATCTATTACCCTTACTATCTGCTAGCTAGATCTTTAAGTACTTTATAATGATTATCCCTTAATGATGATGGCAGAAATTGGAGTGATAGACCAATGAACCAAGGACCAAAGTGTTCAATCAAGGTGAGAGAGTGACTTAAGGACAGTAGATGAGATCACGTGGCATAACTGAGGCAAGGTCAGTGCAAAAAGTCGAGGTGGTGTAAAGAAGACCAGAACTTCAAAGAATGGTGATTGAAGACCATACAGCAATAATTTGGAAGGAGTAAAATAATAAAACAATTCTATGAACATCATTAATTTTTGATCGCATTAAAACTCAACAAGCTTTGGACAGTGGCATATATGGATAGATAGGTACATTCACATACCTCTACATATATATACAGTTGCCTGCCTTTCACCACTGTCATTTTTGGCAGATAAAACACTATAATCATTTTATAGTTGAATGGCAATATAATATAATGCAATGAAAGGTCTTTGCAGGAAAAAAAATATTATGTTTTCACCCTTTTACTTTCTTTAGCAGTGATTAGTTCCAGAAATATAAGGTATCATCACTTCTCAAAAAGCGCTGTAGGCTATAAGGCTGCTCCTCTGAAGTGGGCACCATGTAATAAATGTGCTTTATTCCTAAACATCAATCAGTTTCAAGAATGGCAGCTGCTTGTAGAATGGTAATAATAGAAATAGTCAGCTAAGAAGTATGCTAGGCTTTAAAACACTGGATGACAGATGTGAAGTCTTCTTGTTATAAAAGAACACTCTCATATAATTATGGTTTATAACTAGTTACATCAGTTTCTAAATATTTAGTTTTTAAGATTTCTGTATCTTTTCTGTAATGAAACTTATATGGCAGTGTTCTGTACTGACATAAGAAATAAGATATAGAAATATATTCAAGAACTATATGAAAGTATTCTGGATAGGTGTGGTGGCTCTAGGTCATTTAATCTGAAAACTACCCCATTTTAATGATTACTATAAACATGATTTGAGAGTATTTTAATTTACTGCAAAAGTATGGACTTGAAGTAAGAATGTTTGTGATACATCTTGCAATTACATGAAGTTAAAAGCTTAAGCAATTTATGAAATAGATACGTATACTTTATTTATTTATTTATTTATTTATTTATTATTATTTTTTGCGGTACGCGGGCCTCTCACTGTTGTGGCCTCTCCTGTTGCGGAGCACAGGCTCTGGATGCGCAGGCTCAGTGGCCGTGGCTCACGGGCCCAGCCACCCCGCGGCATGTGGGATCTTCCTGGACTGGGGCACGAACCCGTGTCCCCTGCATCGGCAGGCAGACTCTCAACCACTGCGCCACCAGGGAAGCCCTCTCCGTATACTTTATTGAATTTGCTCTTTGGTAAAAACCATGACGATTTTTATTTTCAAAAGCAAAACTTCATTTTGTGTCAAATACATAGAGAAAGTGGGTCCCTTACCTAAATTGAGTTATATTTTGCTGGAGAGAGGGTTTGCAGACTGAACCTAACTATATAATGTAACATATCTAAATGCCAAAGAAATACAGTGGACAGTTCTAAAGGAGATTAAAGAGCAGGTGAATTCCAGGATGTGCTGGGAGAAAGTGATCCTCAAAGTACAAAATGAGATAAGCGGATGTCAGGCATTCCAAACTTCAGAAAGTTTTTGAAGGAAGGCATGGAAGTGAGAATGTACACACTGATTTTACAGAACAAGGAGATAAGCATTCACCTTGGGTAGACAGTGTGTAAAATGATCACTGAGATGTAAATTGGGAAGTAATGCTTGCTAGATTGTAGAGATTTAGTCTAGGATGACTAAGAAGTTTGACAAACAGGACATTGGCATAATACACAGAGTTCTTTCTGTGTGGCATTGAGCAGATTTTGAAGGGGATTTTAATATAAAGGTGAAGGGAAAGAAAGGGAAGGGGAACTAACTGGGTGCCTCTATGTGTTGGGCAGTGTGATAGGCAACTTTGACTTTAAATATGTCATCCTTGTAATTATACTTTATTATTAATATGTGTATTTGAAATCACATCAATTCAAAATTATTTTAGAAAACCAATCGCACAAATATGGGAAAGTTTAGTACTTAATGACGCTTGCTCATGGGGATGAAGTTATGACAACCCTCTTTGAGAAAGAGATAAAAGAAGAACTTATATATCAAGAATCAATTTGCATCTCTCTCCTACTGTGCTATAGGAGGAAGGAAAATTAGAAGGAAAACTGTGCCAAATGGTTGTTTTATTTTAAAAAATTAGTTTCAGAAGGTGGTTCCAAAATTATTTCTGAAGGTTGCGAAGGGTATGATTTTACTTGAGAAGATAACAGTGTTCTTAGAATTGAGAAGTAAGAGTAGGCCAGGCATTCGGCCTGCATTATCTCATTTATTCCTCATAACAGCTCTGGGAGGCCTGATTTTGAGTATTATCTTCAATTCACAGTGAAGATACAGAGGTCGTCAGCTGGTAAGTATGCTTTTGACGTTTAAACTCAGTAAGGTCTTTGCATCATTTATGCGGCCTCCATCCAGTAACTCCTGAAACACTGAATTATCTGCAGTTTCTTGAGGAGATCATGTTTATTCTCATCTCTGTGTCAATTCTCTTGCTATTCTCACTGCCTGAAATGTTCTTCACCTTCTTCTCCTATTCCTCCTTTGAGGCCCATATGAAATGTTATATCCTTTGGGGGGCCCTCCTGGATCATCCCCAATCACCACATTCCTTCCTTCTTGTTCCCTCTAGCACTAGCAGCCATCACCTTGAATGACAGCCAAACAGGCATGCATGCCTCTTCCTTTGTGGTATGAACTCTAAAGGCAGGAGAAAAATCTAGTTACTACCTTGCCTGTGGGTGTATCCATGGGAAAGAAAATGAAAGGAAGCTTTAGGAAACACTGAGCATGGCTGGATGAGTTCATGAAGCTCTCTTCAGTCTGTTTCTGCATGTGTTAAATGGGGCCAATGGAAAACCCCACCCACACCAGGGTTAAACAGGAAACTGCGTGTAAAGTGTTCCACATAGAACCTGCCACACTGTAAGCCACCAACGAGCGTTATTTCTTACCACCGCTGCCACTACCATCATTATTCCTAGAAAATTCATTCCTTAACTTCCTAAAAGATCGAAAAGCTTTACGCTTTCCTCTATAACTTGAAGACAATTTTAAGTTTTATACAAATGATTGTCATTGGGAGATTGCCATTTGAGTTTTAAATGCCACGATGAAACATAAATTAACTTTTATTTCTTTTATAATTTATATTTTGTCTTAACTTTTGATCAAAGCCTCGACAGAATTAGCAATTTGGGGTATGTTAACTTTTACCTAGAAGATACATAAAGGATAATATTATCCTTCTTATTTCTCTTTCTCTGTTAGGAGGTGGAAATTATAAGACATTTTTCCGGTAGAAAAGATATCAGACTTAGGTATATAGTCAGTTTTGTTCTGGATCCATTCTGGGAGAGAAAACAATAAATGTTCCACTTCATTTATGATTTCCACTGTGAAAATGAT
This sequence comes from Mesoplodon densirostris, assembly GCF_025265405.1. Classification (NCBI taxonomy): domain Eukaryota; kingdom Metazoa; phylum Chordata; class Mammalia; order Artiodactyla; family Ziphiidae; genus Mesoplodon; species Mesoplodon densirostris. The sequence goes on from NC_082662.1 coordinate 87,939,709, forward strand.
AAGGACTAGTATATTCTCAAATCAAATTAATCTATAGTTGTAGCATTTAAGATACAGTGAAAATCCCTAATTCAAGGGATTCAGTATCACCTATAACGCCAAAATAAATGGGGTAAGATAAGAGTTCTCAGTCTTGGGTTATAGTGTCAATGCAAGACTTGAGCTGTGTTAATTCAACAAGCTTGATCTTGATTGCCAAAGCATGCTTGTCAATATTTAGCTCCCAGGGGGCATGTCAGGGGCCTTTACAGAAACTAGCTTAAATACAAAATACTATAGGAGGATTTGTGATCCTTTTCCTAACACTCAGATTAAACTGCTGATTTTTTTTTCTTCTAGCTTTTTAAACCAGGAATGTGTTTTCCATATTTCTACAGTAACAAGAAGAGGAGAAATTGCATAGAAGAATTGCAAATGCTGTTATTAGGATTTCTCAAAACCCAGATAAAATTCTGTCACATGAAATCACTATAAGGCTTTTATCTGAGGTTTGAAATAGAATTTCCCCACCATGATTACAGTATGGGAAAAAGTGTGGAAAAAAACGTTAATCTGTATTGAGAAATAAATGTAATACAGATGAGATGACGGGTAATGATTCCTACAAACTTAAAAACAAATGGCTTGCAATTTAGTAACTCTATACTTAGAATCTTCTGCTACAATGATGCTGTGAGGTTTCTAGACTTCTGTAGCCATTATTCCCTACCTTTAAGAAAATATAGTGAGGATCGATCTTATAATGAAGAAAAACTACAACCTCCATGGTGATTAAGAATAAAACATGATATGAAAATTAGCATTTTTTTCCCTAAACTAATACATTTCTCTTTCCCATCTGACTTTTCTGGTTTAATAGATAGAGGTTAGCAATCTACATTTCCCTTTTATTGAGCCTGACAAAGCATTTATGAAATTGAGTATGATGAAGATTATGGCAAAAATAAAAACAAAATGTTAAATGTATATCTCACATAATTGAAAAATTACCCCCTTCACTTGGTGATCAAAAGTTTTATATATGTCAAGTCCTTATAACATAGCAGAAAATGGCCTTGATGTCATCTATCTGAGTTTGTACCCAAAATAATGACTAAAGATGAAATCAGAGCAATGCTGCACTAGTGAGAATCAGGCTGAAATGACCAGAACCAGACCATGATCCAGCTATTTTCGGTTAGCTATAGACAGCTGTGATCGACAATACTGATTTTTAATACACAAATGGCAAATTCCTCTTCTCAGTCTACACGTTTCTGAATTGAAAACTCTGACGATTCATTGAAACAACAGTTTTGATTTATCATATTTGTTTTACTAAGGTAAGACAAATGTCTGAGATATATTCTTAAATTCTATTTGAACTTTTATGTAGTGATAAATCTTCCCATCATTGTCCCTAATTTAAGCTTCCTAAATGTCAGTTGACCCTCATAACTATTATTATATTTTATAGATGGGTGGATCAAGTGAGCACAAGGTAGTACCAGAAAGCTACCAGTATTTAAACGAGGACTTGAACCTGGTTTTGCTGATTACAACCTTGGGCTCTGTCTTTATCAACATAGAGATTTCTTGATTGAAGCAAAGCTTGCATACAAACAATGATGAGACTTCCAGACCTAAAAATGTTTTTGGTTTTAGAGAAATGTTACTCTCCCACATGTGTCAAAGATTTAGTTAGGGAAAGATAAAACATTATGGTTTTCAGTTATATTGTGTGTTGTCTTTTCTTAGAAAACCACTTCAATTTCCCCCCAGTAGATGACAATGGCAAATCAGTTTTTATTCACTATCCCTTTTATTCTTGGACACTTGCCTTATTGGATGCTGGGAATCCTAACTATAAATTACACCCTACTACTCTTGCTGTGGTTTACCATACTTCTGCCTCACTAGTATTTATGTTTCTTAAATTCCTAAACTCGTGGTAGTAGGTCCTTTGCATGCCCTCTTCCTTCTGCCTGGTGCTATGAGTATCCACATGATTGCATGATTGGCACCCTTTATTCACACAAGTCTCAGCTCAAATGTTATTTCTCAGAGGCACCTACTCTGAGCCCCAATTTAAAGCTCCACCCCTTTCTTCCTCTATGAAAATTATATCACCTAGTTTTTCTATATTCATAACAGTTAGGAGTATCTGAGATTATCCTTACTTATTGTTTATTCCTCACCTCCCGTCCTGCTCATTGTTGTTTGCTCAGAGTCTAGAACAGTACCTAGCACATGGTAGGCTCTCTAACAAATATGTTTAAAGGATAAAGAATTGAATCTCTTTAACATCCAAATATAATATATCCCACAAAAAAAACCTCATTGTCTATTTTCTATTATGTAGTGTATTTTTAATATAAATACTGATTTGAGATAAATCTGGTATTTTAATCTTTCCACTCAACTTTTTTTTTTTTTTTTTTTGCGGTACGCGGGCCTCTCACTGTTGTGGCCTCTCCTGTTGCAGAGCACAGGCTCCGGACGTGCAGGCTCAGCGGCCATGGCTCACGGGCCCAGCCTCTCTGCGGCATGTAGGATCTTCCTGGACCGGGGCACGAACCCATGTTCCCTGCATCGGCAGGTGGACTCTCAACAACTGCGCCACCAGGGAAGCCCCCCACTCAACTTTTAAACACAATATTTCTTTAATCATTTCAGGTCGCCTACTGACTAGCTCAATTTCAAACATGTAACCTATCTATTCATAAGTCAGAACATTTTAGTATTCTCCACTTAGATAATCAGTTTTCTAAGAAAACCCCATTCCTTTATTATAGTATAAGTTTGATTCCTCCACTCAGAATTTTATAAATTCAACATTCCATATCAGATGTATTCTACAACATTTTTATTGAGAAAAGTAATATATTGTACTTCAAGTAAAAGTAAAAATTACTTTTAAGTCATATGAATTTAGACAAATAGCAGTATTGAATAAAGTTATTATTACCAGATTTTTTAAGCTAAAAAGATGGAGATATCCAGAAATAAAGAACTTAATCTAAGTTTCCCAAGAATTAGCTCATAATTTTAATAGAATATGAATTTCAGAGAAATACTGTGCTATAAAAATCTGTATGATTTGTCCGAATTCAGAAGGGTATTAATAAATGTCCCTAGGCAGCAACTTCCACTTGGCTTAGGATGTCAAGGGAGAATACTAGCCAGGGAATGAAAAATAGTGCAGTTGTGCTCAGAATGCTCAGTTGCTAGGAGAAGAAATCTCTGCACCATGGACAGAGTGCACAGGAAGCATCCAGACAGACTCTAGGAGTGTGACCCAATACCTGATTAAATAACATTGCTGTGGCCTGAAATTCAGGGTCCTGGATCTTTGGCCTTCCCATGCAATTCAGTTCAATACTTCATTATACCTTGTCAAGGGATCTCTGGTGGACTTGCAGTTTTCTTCATCTTTTATGTGAATATTTCAGATGAATGCTGTATCATCTAGTTCTGCCCCTCCCTTTAGCAGACTAGTGAGAAACAAGAGTTTTATTTAGGTCAGAGTAATTTAACTGACCCACAGCAGAAAGTTCCTGAAGACCTCAGCATCTTAGCTCGAATGCTGATTTAAAAAGAGAGATGGAGTTGGAAACACATTTTTTTTTTTTCCCCTCTCTGAGCTGGGACAAGCCTTCAAGGCAGCCTGAAGTTGTAGGTTGCAAAGGATTATATTCCAGATCATTCTTTAATTTTGGTGAGGATAAGTAGGATTAAGACCTGATTTCATGTCTGTTGGCTTTGAAGAAGTGCAGAGTTAGAAAACAACCTCACAAAACTCCATAGCCAGTCCGAAAGATCAGGTGCTAGATTACTTTTTCTCAGCAGTGTGCTTTCTGCTAAGCCACTGAGGAGAAGCTTTATTGTCAATGGAAGAATATTGTACTTAACACCACATCAGAGTCCTTTAATTCTGTCTCATCATTTAGCATACATGGACAACCACTTCCCCTTTCTGAATCTTGGTGCTGTTATCTTGAAGTGTTCACTAGGATTCTTCAGAGGATTAAGTGAGAGAAGAGCATGGGAGCTCTGAGTGTCATAGGGACGCACATTCTTTGGCTTTTCTGTCAGCTTTGTTAGCTAAGCACAAGGTCCCTACTAGCTATTGGGGGAGCTCAATGTTTGTGCTCTGGACAGGGATCACACCAAGGAGAAATCTGACTCAGCAGTTGTCTTTTCTTTGGGAATTGTCACCATTAGTCCCTCAAGAAGAATATACTTGTCAACAGCTCTGGCTGGCTCCCCACTTGCTCCAAAGGCTAGATCTTTGAGCTAATATTAACTTTTCAGTGTGTTTGCTATTTTTTCTTATATTCTAGGCAATCTAGGGATATTATGCAATGATTACAAATGATAATCATGATAATTTTTAATTGCATGGCAAAGTACTTATGATGATATAATTTTAAGTGAAAAAGAATGCAAATAAAATTGAATATATAGTGTTTTTCTATGATGATAAAATATAAATTGCTTGTGTGTATACACATACATATATATAATGTATGCATGCATACACATATATTAATAGTGAATAGAGGATAGAATTATCTTTTTTATATATTTCTCTATTATCCAGATAAAATTTTTCAACAATGTCTGTTTTGATAATAATTTGGAGGTGTCAAATCCATTGGCTTTGAGATTATTACAATTTGGAATGATTTGGTATGAGGACTATTTGTTATATTACTGGTAGCCTTGTCACTCACTGCTGAAGTCTCTTCCCTTTCCCAGCCTCAACTGGGACCAATGCATGGATGTAATTTCTGACATCCAAGGGTACCATAGTTAGCCATAAAAAGGAGGAGTATTTTATGTCTTTTCCCCCAGATGCTTCTATGACAACTTGCTTTTTACCATTAATTCTTGCCTGCTGTAAATATGTACTTACACATTGTATTAATCAGGTAGGTTGGGCTGCCATACCAAAATACCATAGACTGAGTGGCTTAAACAGTAGAAATTTATTTCCCAGAGTTCTGGAGTCTGGGAAGTTCAAGATCAAGGTGCCAACTGATTCAATTCCTTAGGAGGGGAGGGCTCCCCTCTTGGCTTCCAGTCAGCAGTCTTCTTGCTATGTCCTCACATGGAGGAGAGAGAGCACTCTGGTGTCTATTCCTCTTCTTATAAGGGCACCACCCTTGTGACTTTATTTAAGTTTATTACTTCTTAACATGTCCTGTCTCCAAACACACTGGGAACTAGGGCTTCATAGTGAACATGAATTTGGGGGCGGGGGGGGCATAATTCAACCCACTTAAACTGAGCTAAAGTATTCAACCATACATAAGCACTCAAACTGAAGATGAACTGTAACTCCTCAAATTATACCACTGAGAAGAGAGTTACCTATATTCAAGTCCTAATAGTCTTTCCATTATGCTGTACTCTCCCAATAAACTTATTTTGAAAAGGAAACAGCTTAATATGATATTTTAGATATGTGAGTATTTATCTGATAGAATTATAAGCAGGCAAATATTTTTTAAATTATTTAATCATTATTCTTGCATGGTGGGGAATGACCCCACAACTGAAAAGCCTGGATATTAGAATAAAAATCAATTTAAAATTTAAAAGTTGTAGAGATCATGACTGTATCCGTACATGACAAAGGGGAAAAAAGACAAAAATTTAGGTGAAATGGCATTTGTAGCTTGATATAAAATTTTCACTGACAAAATTACATATGATTTCAAATCTGTTTTATGGCAAATATATTAGATATAAGTAAAAATGTCTTTAGGAAAACTGTATTGGGTAACTAAAAAGTAGCTTCATTGATGAGAAATCACTGTTATTGATGGTGTGTGTGAGAGTTTGAGTAAAATTGTTCATGAAATGAACATGAGAAAGATTACTTCCAAATTAACATATTATTTTATACACAATGTACTTTTATGTATGTATAAGGAAATTATGATATTGAATATTATTATTAAGTATTTGAAAATTTTCTTCACATCTTATAATTCGTACAATGTACAATTTATTTATTCAAATTGGCTGAAAGCTTTTTTTCTTAATCATCTCACTCAAAATAGAGGATTGCCTTAGAGTCCTAGGCACCTTGTATTTGGACATAAACTGCCTTTACCCAACACTTAATCCACAAAAATTGTAGTGTGTGAACTACACAAAAAATAGTGTTTTAACACTAACTCTGTGGATATTATATTGAAACGCTGTAGAGAGATGCTCATCTAATTGATAGTTTTCTTCATTCACTTAGCACAATTGCAATTATCTTCTAAATGTTCAAGAGTTATTCCCTTACTTCAAGGTTATTCCCATTACCTTGAAGGCCTGGGGCTGTACATGTTTCCTTCACTTCATTCCAGCAGATTGTCTGGCATATATATTTCTTAAAGGAAGGAAAGAGGGTGGAAAAGTTAGCAAGAAGCAGCAGAATCACTAAGCACCTAATAATCTTCCACTAGGAGTCTGAATTCATAAAGAGTGGGAGAATGAGTTTCACTTTCCCCAAGGATCTATGCTATTGTGGTGTTGAAAGACAGAATGCTACTGCAGAAGAATGTCTACAGACTCTAAACCTCGATCCTTCTCTCTCCCCAAACCTGCCTCCTTGCATTTCTGAACCAAGTGCTGACACTCCTCGTATATGAGCTACTCCTTTGGGTTACATCACAGATCTCCAGAAGAATCTAATTAAAATATACATACATTATCTGAGGAAGTTAATTGGCTAAGCCATTTACGCCAAAGCTCACTCACATGGACAGCTATGATGTCTGTGAGGGGATAAAACATAGAACAGGTAAATTCTGCTGTGAGTTTGGGGCCAGAAAATATTTGGAATACAGGCAATAACTACCTCAAGGTGGGGCTTGGGAGACAAAAGTTGGGCTCAAACACTGAAAGGCAATATGGACACCGGGAATTTGTCAGCTAAAAGAGGAAGTAAAAGTGAGAGAAACAAAAACTTTATCTAGTTAAGTTCTTCTAGAGTACAGCCCTGCCTATGCTGAACATTTTAAAGGAATTAGTTATATATGTTCTCTCACAAACTGTTTTATGTGCTTTGAGTAATTTTAGTCAGGAAGATTTCTGTTCTTTACTTAATATCCATCTCTTGTGTTGATTCCCTAAGCTGTTATTGAGTGTCCACTACTACTGCTACATACCAGTGACTTTGTTAATAGAAGATTTAAAAAAAAAATTGACCAAGATAGCTAAAAGATCTTTCAGACTACTAAGAGAGAGATGTAAACAAATAATAACCACACAAATGATTGACTTCTTTGACAGAAGCACACGGAGAGTATGTGGAAGCCATTGAAGGGAACATCTAATTTAGCTAGAGAGTTCCCAGAGAAGATTTGTTTGCACACTGAAGAAAAACTGGGATTTCCCCAGACAGGGGAAAAGCAAGAGATAAGCGAGAAGCATGGGACCAGGGAGCATTTGAAGACCAGAGAGTGGTTCCCTGTGACTGGAGCACAGCTGAGTCTAGGGAGGTGGACAGGCAGAAAAAACTAAGGCTAGAAACGTGCTTAGGAATGAGTTTGTGGGCGTAAGGAGTTTGAAGATTAAAGAAAGTTGTCTGTAGTGTAAAGAAAGAATAGACAGAAGATGGGAGAGAAATCATGGAAGTAAAATCAGGTAGGAGTTTATTTCAATATTCCCAGTCAGCAATACTCGTGGGGGTTAGAAGAAAAAGACCAGCTCACAAAAACATTAAGTAAGTAGGATTTTTAGGCTTTAGAGATCAATCAGATATGGTAAGCTTATCATAGCCTCCTCTTATCATTTTGGAAGAGGTAATGTGCATTGAAGGTAAAATTGTAGTGCAAGTCAAAGAGGCTGTCTTTTTAAATTCAATATTTTTCAAGAAATCTGCATATTCTCCACTCTGATGATACTATATTTTGAAAGCCCCGCGAAAGCATCAATTTCATTAATGCCGATTAAAATAATGTAGGGAACAAATTACTAAAGCATAAATATATAGACCATTTTTCAATTTATTGCCCATTCACCACTGTCTTCTACTTCACCACATTCCATAATAATTGTCTGTATTCCTCGTTCTCCCACTTGGTGGACGACTGAATCACGGTGTTCAAATCGAAGGACTTCCACACTTTGAATAATAATAATTGATCTCAAGCATGGTCTCTTAGGATTTAACATTCACTGTATTCTTCTCTCTGAAGTGTTTTTATATCAGTAACTGTAGCTTCATTGGCCCTTATATCACAGTGTTCGTTTTAAGAGCAAACCAGTACCCTGAGATAACTGTGAGCCTCTTTTTGAAAGATGACTTGTTTCCTGCAATTTGAATTTTGAATTTAGATTTTGTCAAGGGCAAACAAGCACATTTTTCTCTTTTAAAAACCCAAGTTTTGAACATCTGTGAGAGGTCTCAATTCAGTGTGACACTCTGCCACGTCCTAGAAAAACCCCAACTCACAGTCATGTTTATTTCTTCTCTACTTTTTCTGCAACTTCCATTACATTTTAAAATTATTTCCTGACTAAACTAATGAAAACAAATTAAAAGATGGCAGAGAGCACAGGCATAGAAGCTTATCTTTTTTTGAGAGGGCTACATTTAGCTAGAAGCATATTCTGTTGCTTCTAGTTTGAATCTTTATTTACACAACAATTAATCAGCTATAGTATGTCTTTTATCTGAGTAAATGATCAACAACCCTTTCTAAATATGTTAAGGAGTTCATTTCCATCTGAATTCTCCTGACAAATACTAAAATAGATAACCTTAATAAGGCACTAATGAGATCATTATAAGTAGTTTTGTCTGTATTTAAAGTACAGATTTAAGATCTTCATTAATGATTAACTACTGGAAAACTTTGTCCAATCCCTTGAGTTATTTTTAAATCTTCATACACTATAATTACATATACTCAATCATAAAACTTTCCTTGGTGCTGAACACAATTGAACTTTGAATAAGAACAAGTATGTTACAAATCTTGGCTGTTTAAAAGGTTAATCTTTAAGTAGATTAATGATGTAGTGATATTTACTCATTTCAAGCTTTTTTTTGACTGTGGAAAAGATACTTTACTTACAAGCTATCGCTCTGACCAGACTTACAGGGATAATTTCTCTAGAATATTTAACAACAAACACCTTGAACTTTCTGATTATAAGGTGTCTCTGAGATCAGATAAATTGCATGTGGTCTATCACTGGTCTTTATTTTCAGTTGTAGTAAAATAAAGTGCACTTTTTCTCATCAGTTTTGAAGGAGTGACAATTAGTTTTTAAATTATATTTGAGCTAAAATCAATGTGCAAGACTTTAACCCTAAAGTTACCTGACAAAATAAGGGCATTTTACATGTGGTACCACAAAATTAAAAAAACAGAAATACTTGATATTCCCGTTCATTAAATATAAAATAGTTATTTCAAAAAATAACTCATAGGTGACTATATTTTAAATTCATAATGTACAATTTCAGAATTAAAGTCAGTTTCAAGGCAAATTAGCTCATAGTTTCCAGCAAAGAGGTGAATTTAAGAAATGTAATTTTCTAACGTAATCAAGCCTTTCAAAACATGGTTTGCCATGGGCCCAACAGGGCTAAGGGTAAAACTCAATATTTTCTGATCTCTGAAATCTTTGCAAAAAAAGGAATGCAGAAAATCAACACAGAAGTTTAAAAACTATACTAACATACTAATGGGGCAACATTGATATTCATCTATAAACTATTCCCTCTCACAAGATATCATTTTTTAATACAGTACAATTACCTCCATAGTGACTGCAAAATGGCAGTTAAAGCTTTAAAGTGTAAATCTTTACTTTTGAGTGTTTACCAGGCAGGGCTTTAAAAAGTGTTGGAGAGGACTAAGGAAGATGGTAAGCTATTTATAAATTGGAAGGTCTTTTGCATTTGTCTAGGAATATATATTGTTAATATGTGATTAAATTACCATACCAGTTTTCCTGGAGGATTTCTGTGTTTATTGCTTTTTTTGGTGAAACATTTATCCAGCTCTCTCAGTCTTGTCCTCTTTCTTGTATGAATTCACATATATTAAAATGCAGGTGTGGGCTTCCCTGGTGGCGCAGTGGTTGAGAGTCCGCCTGTCGATGCAGGGGACACGGGTTCGTGCCCCGGTCCGGGAAGATCCCACATACCGCGGAGCGGCTGGGCCCGTGAGCCATGGCCACTGAGCCTGTGCGTCTGGAGCCTGTGCTACTCAACGGGAGAGGCCACAACAGTGAGAGGTCCACGTACCGCAAAAAAAAAAAAAAAAAAAAAAAAAATGCAGGTGTCTTACTTGTCTGATATATGTCATTTGCATTATTTGAAATCCTGCAGCCCCCCAATTTCTTGGAGTCCGTACAGTTCAGGAACAAAATTATTTAGTAATAAGATTCTAAGGATAAGACGATGTCTAATGAAACATACATATAACAACAACTTCACAAGCAATCTTTTCAATTTTCCTGTTGAATTTTAGGAGTAAAGTTGGAGAAAATGTCTATTTTGAAGGAAGCACAGACTAAATTATTGTCATCATAGCCTGCGAATTATTATTGGATGTCCATTTTGCTCACAGGAGACTTTATACACCATAAAGTTAAGGCAATCTTTATTTTAGAAGCTTATACTTTAAAGAATAAAATGAAGTAAAATAAACTTTACTTTGAAATAAGTAAAATAAACATTAGCTCAGATACATACATCTAAGTGCAAGTAATTTGGAACTATATGAACAAGGTACATATACTCATTAACAATGATCATAATAACTAAATGTCCAATGAGCATTTACTAAGTATTGCTATGCTAGAAGCCCCACGGGGACAAGGAATGATCAGTGTTAGTGACCACTGTATCCAGTATGTGGGACTAGCATCAATTACATGCTAGGCAAGTCCTTCTCTCCTGAAGTTCACAGTCTAAGGAAGACAGACAAGAAATTAGAAGTAGAATACCATAGAACCGTGATAGAGAGATGCACGGTATGCATGGACTCAGTGGGAGGGGCTTCTAAAGTGTTTGGGGGCATATAAGGAAAACAGTGGACTTTGTCTTGAAGAATACATGAAAGAGTGGCTCTTAAGGTAGGAATGCCTCTATGTCTAAGGGAGCGGTATGTTTGTAGGTGCATCAGCAAGAGAGAGCTTGGCATGATGTAGATGTGTGACTAGCTCAGCATGGTTGATCATGGCCCAGGGTAGCTGTGAGGAATGACAACAGATGAGGTTGACTTGACTGGGACAAAATCATGCAGGGCCCTGGGATGCCATTGTAAGGCAACTTTTATCCTGGAATTCTATCAATTTTATAAATTCTGGTTAAAAATGATACCTCTCCCACAAACCTTCTCTGATCCTTCCAGAGAGAGGTGAGCTCTCTCTCCATGAAGCTCCTACAGAACTCTCTTTGAGTTGATCTTTTGGCATTTACCACATTTTCTCTTGCAATAGGTGGTGGAATGAAAAGAATAGGGAAGTAGGATTCAGAAGGCAAGAGGTCTACTCTCAATTGTGCCTTTGGACAAATGTGTTAACCTTATTAATTCTGGGTAACAATACTTATAAGCATTTACCACACAGGGTTATTGTGAGTATGTGAAAGTGCTCTAGAAATTCTGAAATGTTACTTGAGTTATCTGAGTATATATCATGTATTTCCTATAAGAATGTACACACCTTTAAAAGGGACAAGAATTAGACTCTAGGAGGGGTGGACAGTAGTTTGCCAATTATTTATAAGCCTAAAACCTTGAAGATTAATCTCAATCTTTACTTCTTCCAGGAAATCTTTGCTTTGTCCCTCTCCCTGATGCATTACCTCCCCTCTTCTTGATTCACACACATGTGCACAGCTATTGCATGGTGCTTGCCATATTATGCCTTCTAATCTTCCTCCTCTCAGCTTCCTTTGCTGGATCCTCCTACTCTTCCTGATCACAGAATGTGGAAACAGTCTTTGGATCTCTTCTTTTCTTTGTCTGTATGCATTTCTAGTGTATCTCATCAGGTCCCATGATTTTTAAATACCATACACTGTTTACAGTCCGAATGCTCTATTTATGTCTTAAGCTCTTCCTTTACCCTGAGCTTCATAATCAAATATCCAATCAGTGACTATACATCTTTGCTTGCATTTGTAATAGACATTGTAAATCCAACACATCCAAAATGAACTACTGATCTTCTTCCCCACTCCCCTGCCATAAAGCTGTTCTTCTTCAGGGTTCTCCATCATTTTAAGTGGCACCATTATTCATTCAGATCCTTGACCCAAACTACTTGGAATCGTCTATAATTTCCCTTCCTCTCATTTCCAAAACCCAATCCCTCAGCCTGACTTACTTATAAAATACACCCTGAATGCAACATTCCCACCCTCCATTGCTTCCATTGCTACCTCACTAGTCTAAATCACCATCATCTTTGGCCTGGATTCCTGCATTAGCCGTCAAAATGATCTCCCTGCCTCCATTCTGTCTGCCACAGAATAGCTACTGTGACATTTGATTTAAAAATGGAAATCAGGTCATATACCTACCCTAAAAATTAGAATAAAATCCAAAATCCAAAGAGGGCCTACATGATCTCTGGTTCCCCCTCTCACTGTATTATCAGACACTCTCTTCCTTGTTCACCTTACTTCACATCACATATCCTCACTGTTGTTCCCAAGCGTTCTGCCATCTCAGGGCCTATGTGCTGTGCTTCCCTTTGCAGGTGAAAACATGGCTTGTGCCCACACTTAATTCAAGTCTTTTCTGACCACCATCCTTTCTAAAATTGTGATTATATACTTCCCTTGCCCCTTCTCTGATCTTTTCTTTACAGAACTTATCACTATATTGCATTAGGTATCTCTTTACCTATTTATTTATTCCCTCTCTCCTCTATTAGAATGTTAACCTTCGTGATACCAAAAAAGCTTATCTACCTTGTGCAGTCCTATATTCCTGAGCAAATGAAAATAGCAAGACTGAATACTTATTGAATAAATATTTAATTAATAAATGTTTAATAAAGCAGGTATTATAAATATATTTGAATAACTGATTTCAAGTAATGGACCAGTTTAGCATTTGGATGCAGTCTGATCAAGATCATGCTCAACTGTCTCTTAATCCACCAATCTTTTCTTCATAATTTAACTGAACATTCCTGGCTGATAGCTTACCTTCTAGGTTTCCTCTGTAAGGCACTTTCTTCAACATGTTTTCTTTTCGTGGTGTTGATCTATGTATTTAGTTTGCTATTGTTCAGTTCAATTTATGTAACTAACTCTGACTAATGTGCTATGTAAGTGTCTACTGTCATTCATCTCATGACTCAGCCTGTTCCAGGAAATGCAAAGATCAAAAAAAATTAATTTCTCTTTGATTGTGGCTTAATATTTTTCATCTTCAGAGATTTATTCCCCTCTGACTTGAACAACGTCTAATGTCAATGAAAGTCTGCCTACTCAGGGACTTCAAAGCCAAAAGTACTGTGCCAGTCTATAACAGAGCAGTGTCCTTTGAGGTTCCAATTTTTAAAAGTTAACATTTACTACTTGACTGCCCCTTTACCACATTACAATTAAGGGCAGGACAACCAAAAACTCCAGAAGGTGAGTGGATAGGGAAAGAGATACACAATTGTTGTTGATAATATAACAACACATGACTAAGCTGCACTAGTTAAATGTTCCTCAATGTTCTTAACTCAATGCCTAGATTTAGAAAATCACAGATCAGGAGTCCAATTATGCTGAATTACCTGGGTATTACTAACCCCCGAGCCGACTTCCTGTCGTTGTTCTCCTCTAAAACTGTGTAGAGGAAAATGACAACCAAATCAGGCTAATTTCATGTGCATAATTGGAAAGAAAGCATCATTTAAGAAAAAAAAATAGTTTCCTGTCATTTGGCAATGACGCAAAAAGCTAGAGAAATCTAAATCGTGAATTCTGTGCGGAGAATATTTTCCTCACACAAGGAAATTTACTAGTTCCACATCAGTTTTAATTATGTGTGTATGTGTACACATGCACAGACAAAACAACACACATACACATACATACACATTACACTGTTAATAAGACAATGGTATTTCACAGAAAATTTTCCATAGTTCTTTGTAGACATTTAACTTGAGCTTAGAATGGCAAGGATTTACTTTTAAAATATAATGTGACATGCTGAATCTCTAAGTATCATGGTTCTTACATTGAAATTTTTCAAAGTATTGCTTTTTAATTGTCTAAAAATGTAACATATTTTGATGAAACATTGCAGATTCACCACACCTATACACTCCTTCTTGAAAACCCCACCTTAAGGACAGAAAGTAAATATTAAATGAAAAAAAGCATAGATGCATGGAGACAAAGAGAGTAAGGAAGGTAACTTCTATAGATGAAAAATTTTGGAACTTGGAAAGTGAATTGAGAAGTGGTAACTGACATAGTAGAAATCTACAAATATGCATGGCGTGGAACTCCCAGAAAGGCTCAGGACTGTGGAACGCAGAAATGCAGTGGAATGAAGGGCCCACAAGGGACTAAAAATGGGAACATCATGTGAAGATTGATATGTAGAATCAGCAGGACCCCAGGTCCCCTCTCCCACTCTTTGCAGTCAGATTTCTAGTAGTCCGCTAAAGACCAGAGATTTATTTTTATGGAGAAAGTGTACTAGAGATACACCAGATATCAAAACTAGTGGAAGGCTGTGATTGAGATGATAATGAAAAGTAGGGAAATGAAATGCAAGTCTGCATATTGAACACTGAGACTACCATTCACCCTTCTTTCCTTTTACATCAGAGGACATGTGCTTCCATGATAGGAGACTTGAGGATTCTTTTCCTAAGAAACTATTTGTTCCTAGAGAAAAGACCCCATATTTATGAGCCCCAATAAAAAGGACAGCTTACTGTTCAATCATTCTACATTTAAACGCTATAACTGCTCAACTTCACTCACAAACTCAAAGCTTCCAGTCAGCTTTTTAGTGTCTCACACTCAAAGCTGATCAAGAAAAAGAGCCAGGCATTTCAGAAAGTCTCCTACATGAACTAGAGAAACCAAAACAAATCATCAAAATAAATAAAAGAATGAATAATGAGGAGGAAATAGTAAGCATATAAGAATTGAAGGAAAACTGAAAGAAAAAAAACAAACAGTTAATATCCTTAGGAAGAGTAAGATAAGGCATTGCATTTAAACAATCAGCATGCAATAAAAAAGAAACTATTGGAAAACAAGGAAGAATTTTAAGAAAATTAGAATACAACTACCAATAAAATAATAGGTTATGGGATTAAAAATGGTATAAAATTATATCCCAAAAGATAGAATAATAAATCTCCCAAAAGACAGAACAGTAAGATTCAAGTAGGAAAAAAAAGATTTTTGAAAATTAGCAAGGAGAATGATTAAAAAAGACTGGAGAAAAATGAAGACAAATTATAACAAAATAACACCAGAAAATTTCTTAGATCTAAAGGTATAAGTTTTCAGATAGAAAAGACCTGAGAGCTCAACAATAAATTGAAAGGAAAATCCTCTCTACAAAAATCAGATCACAAGGGGTAAAGAGATCTGAAAGGGGGGAAATATATATATATAATATAATATACCATATATGTAATCTTAAAAGAGTAGATATTAATTGCAATCAGATTTCTCAATAACTGATAGAATAAATTGGAATAATGGCTTAAAATGTTTAGTTAAAATGACTTTAATGTGGAAATTTATGCTCAATCAAATTATTAAGTATGAAAATAGAATAAAGATATTTTAAAATATGCATGAGCTGAAAATTTATGAGTATGCTTAGACTATCTCAGGAACTTTTCAAGCTAAGTTCCAGAAAAATATGCTAAGTAATTACACTAAGAACGAGGAACATGGAGGAAACAGAAATAGAGAATCCAACACAAGTACTAAGTTAAGGGACATTCCTAAATGATATCAAATAGGCATACAGGGCATAGGTTTTGTTTTGAAAATGTATATCAAGTTACAATTCTACCAATCAAGTGTCAAAATCTCTACTTCACCACCATTTTTTGAATTAAATATTCCCTTTAAAATATTTTACCAATTTGATACTTAAAAATAGCTCACTGCTGCTTTACTTTGCACGTCTCTGTAAACTGAGTTTTAAAAGTATTTTTTTCCTTGTGTTATTATCTATTTTCCTTTTTTACTCAAAGAACTTTAAAACTCCACCTCTAGTTTAAGACAGACCAGAAAAGAGCTGCTTTTTTGACTTACACCTGGATATTTTGCTATAAACTGAGGGATGTCATTAGAAAGTCAACTCACTGGTGATAGCATGTTGGCTGTTAATCCTTTTGTTGAGGATAGAACTATTATATTATATGGTATTCACTTAATGAGAGGGCATGCATCTTGGTTCTGAAGCAACTGCATTATTATCTTATGAACACTTTTTACATTCATATTTTAGTTTTGTTCATGTTTTTAAAAAATATATAGATGTTTAAAATTACATGCAAACACATTCAATGTCTTCACTGTGATATTTTTTCATTTCTTTCACCTTTAGAAAGCTTTTCTTTTCCATTTCAAATACGGTAACTATCCACCTATCATTTTTCTTTTTTCAATAGTTTAATCTAGTACAGTTCTTCTTTTAGGTTTTAATATAAAACTTGTTTTGATGTACAGTATGAAGAAAGGATACACTTAGATTATTTTTCCCAAGGAGCTAATTTACCCATTCATTTTAAGTTTAATAAAAGATCTTTTCCCAATTGACTTGAGAGTCTTCTTTTATAATATGTTCTGTTCTTTGGAATATAGAGTTTCAGGCCTTTCTGTTCTGTTCCTTGGTTTTTCATTGATTGTTATGCCAGCAAACATTTAAAAATTATCATAATTTTGCAATTAGCTTGTATCATCAATTGTGTATGTCCTTGTTCACCTTTCTTCTGGTTGAAAATATTACTTAGTAACTTTTTTTTTCCTATTTTCTCTTGCTTCTGAACTTTAAAATAATTTTGTATGTCTTAGAAAAAAGCTTACTGTAATTCTATAATTGCATTAAACATACAACTTAATTTGAAATAAATGCCATTTTTACAGTACTGAGGCTTTTGTGACAGTGGTTCCCAACCTTTTTGGCACCAGGGACAGGTTTTGTGGAAGACAATTTTTCCATGGATG
This sequence comes from Mesoplodon densirostris, assembly GCF_025265405.1. Taxonomy (NCBI): domain Eukaryota; kingdom Metazoa; phylum Chordata; class Mammalia; order Artiodactyla; family Ziphiidae; genus Mesoplodon; species Mesoplodon densirostris. The sequence continues at coordinate 87,956,876 of NC_082662.1, forward strand.
GGGGTGGGAGATGGTTTGGGGATGATTCAAGTGCATGACATTTAATGTGCACATTATTTCTATTATTATTACATTGCAATATATAATGAAATAATTCAACTCACCACAATGCAGAATCACTGGGAGCCCTGAGCTTGTTTTCCTGCAACTAGATGGTCCCACCTGGGGGTGATGGGAGGCAGTGACACCCAAAGTGTGTTGCTTATGTCCATTCTACTCTGTAATCTCGTTTTGGTTGCTATCACTGCAGAAAACCCTGCTTCACAAAGATAGGATGTTGGAAATGGAAGCAGGCTTTTCAGTGTTTTTGTGGCAATCTCAGGATATTCCACCTTGACTTTAATCCAGAACGTATGGGGATTTGAAGTTGTCTCAAACATACTTTTAAGGCCACCGTCATTTGTGATCTCAAGCAGTTGATCCTCTTCTAGCATGGACAAAGTCGATTCACCTGGCTTATTCACAAATGGGTCGCATATCCATTCCTTCCCAGTTTGGGGGTCTTTTGTGGTTGGGAAGCAATGCTCAAAGTCTTCTGAAAGCTGAGATAGGTGATCATGCACCAGCTAGGAGAAAGAAGGCCCTGGCTCAGTCTCTTTCAAAATTTCTGCTAATGTTTGAAGCATGTCAAAAATCCCAGTGTTCACTTGTCGCCCCCATAATTCCAGTTTGGCTTTGAATGCAGCCACTTTATCCCCTGACTTGAACACAATTGTCATTCTCCCCTGAAATGACAGATTGAGTTCATTGAGCAGGTTGAATATGTCACACAAGTAAGCAATTTTGTGACCCATTGTGTGTCACTGAAATGTGCTGCCAGTGGTGACTGTTTTTCTAAAAGAAATCTCTGGAGCGGCTCTCATAGCTCAAAAACTCTGGCCAGTGATCTACGTTTAGAAAGCCATCTCACTTCTGTGTATAAGAGAAGACATGTGTGCTCCGCGTCCATCTCCTCACAGAGCTGCGTGAACAGACGTGAATTAAGGGCATGTGCTTTAATGTGGTTGATAATTTTAATCACATCCTGCAAAACATTGTTAAGTTCAGGTGATATTTTTCAGCTAGCCAGCATTTCCCTATGGATGACACAGTGCGTAGACTCACATTCAGAAGCGACCTCTTCGACCTGATTAGTGAAACCAGGAAGCCGTCCAGTCGTGGCAGCCACTCTGTCCGTGCATATACCGACACAAAATGACCAGTTCAGTTTTCCTGATATGTAATCATTCAAAGACTTGAATAGTTCTGCAGCTGTGGTGTTGGTTGGCAACAAAAGTGCACATAACATATCCTCATGCACAATCTCCTGAAAAATATATTGCACATAAACAAGCATTGTTGCCTTGTTGTCAACATCAGTAGACTCGTCAACCTGGATTGCGTACCACGGTGACTCAATCCTCTCTAACAACTGTGCCTCAATATCCTCTGCTATTTCATCAGCTCATCTAGTTATGGTGCTGCCTGAAAGAGGGACACGTGCCACCTTTTGAACTGCAGCCTCTCCTGAAAGTTCACGACAAACGTCCTTAGCAGCAGGCAGGATCCACTCTTCACCAATAATAAAGGGCTTCTTAGCTTTAGCAATGCAGTTAGCCACCAAGAATGATGCTCTCAGCGTAGACACATTTGACAAAGTGGTGGCCTTCAGTAATTGCTTCTGTTCTTCATGTTCACATTTTTTCCCTTTGAAAAACTCCAAAAGCTTGTTTTTTAATGCAGGGTGCTTGGTCTCCATGTAGCGAAGCAGTTTTGAACGTTTCATGGCTTCATTGGATAGCCGGTCGCCACATATTATGCAAAGCGAGCTTGGAGAATGTGAATCACCTGTTGCAATGAACCCGTAATTTAAGTAGGATTTTTGTTTTTCTCTTTTAAATGCAGCTTTCTTTCTGTTGGCAGTCTTAGAGTCTTCTGCTCTCATCACTGGGTCCTTTCCCCTTTTCAAAGAAGCTCTCCAGCGACGTTAGTTTTTTACTCATTTTGGCTAGGGTTAGCCTGTGGGCTTACCAAAACTGTGACTGAGACAAGTGCACAGTGCAGGAAAGAGGCATGGATGGAGGTGGTAAATAAAACAATGGGCGGGCCACGTGCAGACTAAAATAAGTGTCAGATTCTGACTTAAAGCCTGCCACCAGATGCAGCTGTACAATTGAAGTACATCAACTCACTTGCCACTATAAAGTCTGCCACCAGATGCACTTAATTGTCACTTGCCACTCACTGATAGGGTTTTGATGAGTCTGCAAGCAATTGATTTATTATGGTCTCTGTGCAGTCAAACCTCTCTGCTAATGATAATGTGTATTTGCAGCCGCTCCCCAGCGCTAGCATCACTGCCTCAGCTCCACCTCAGGTCATCAGGCATTAGATTCTCATAAGGAGTGCACAACCTAGATTCCTCATATGTGCAGTTCACAATAGGGTTTGCACATCTATGAGAATCTAATGCTGCCACTGATCTGACAGGAGGTGGAGCTCAGCGGGTAATGCAAGTGATGGGGAGCGGCTGTAAATACAGATGAAGCTTCGCTTGCTCACCTGCCGCTCACCTCCTGCTGTGCGGCCTGGTTCCTCACAGGCCACAGACCAGTACCAGGGTTGGGGACACCTAATTTACTACAAGGGTGTACTATGTTTTGTCATTTATTCAAATCTGCTTCTCCATGCTCTGCAGTTATGTTGTTTCTTCCATTCAGCCTCCATATATTCTTTGTTAAGGATGAATATTTTATGGTTTTTTTTTTTTTTTTGCTAGTGTGAATGTTAGTGCATAAGAGAGCATCTCATGTTTGTATGTCTGCTGTATGGTGCAGGCCCTACTGCCCCAAGAGCATAGGCTTGGGAACCAGTCAGACTTGGCCTCAAATAAAAATGAACCTGAGTCCCTGGCACAATTTTCCTCATTTATGAAATAATTCTTTGTAAAGGCTGCTCAGCTCAGTTCCTGGCACTAAGGGGCCCTTTAATAAAAGGTAGCTGCTATATAATATCTTAGTGCCACCATTGTCATTAAACTGTCCTATACTCTTATTAATTCTAAGATTTAATATTTCATTTTGCATTTCATAGGTATATGAGCAGAGCACCTCCAGGTAAGTAACTATATTCTCTAAAAATTCATATCTCTTTTTTTCATGTAACATATGTTACACATAACTTCCAGAACAACATTAAGTAACAATCTGATGATATTATATAAATAATATTCATAATATTAAGCCACCCTTGCATTCCTGGAGTATTATTCTTTGGTCAAGATGGATATTTTAATATAGTATTGAATTTAACTTCTTAGTAATTAATGTACATTTAGATTCATAACTGAAACTGATACAAAATTTTTATTTAGTGCTTTTTAAAAAATCAACTTTCTAGTGTGCTGAGTTTCATAATTACTTCCATTACAGAAACATTCTGGTACTATTTTTGTAGTATTGGCAAAGAGGAAGCACCTTATAAATGTAACCATTTATTTGATACATATCATTTAGTTTAACCATCACAAAAACCCTCTGAAGTAAGCCTTATTCTTATTCCTATTATATAGATGAGAAAACGTAGGAGATAAATGTTTCCCAAGGTGTCAAAATACATTAATTAAAAAATCTGTACTTTTGAGCACTACGCTGCTTAACATGACTTTCAAAAATATTACTTTCTAATTATATTGCAAGACCACCATTCTTTATGTCAGGTCCCAATTTTTAATATTCATTCATTCAACAGTGTTTATTGAGCAACTACTATGTGCCAGCCACTGTTCCAGCAACAGAATATATATCAGTAAGTAATACAGTAAAATATCTCTGCTCTTGGGAATTTTACATTTTACTGAGTAGTAGCAGACCATAAACATAATAAGTAAGAAAATCATTTGTGGGCTGTGTCTAAAGCAACACTTAGAGGGAAATTTACAGTTTTATATATTAAAAGAGAAAAAAGTATAAAGCCAATTATCTGTACATCCACTTTCTACTCTAAGAATCTAGAAAAAGAGGAACAAATTAAATCCAAAACAAGCAAAAGGAAGGAAATAATAGAGGTAAGAAATGAAAAGAGAAAATGAACAAAAGCTAGAACAAATCAATAAAGACAAAAGGTGGTTCTCTGAAAAGATCAACAACATTAATAACTTCTAAGTAGAATTATCAAAGAAATAAAAGGTAATGCTCAAATTACTAATAATAGGAATGAAAGAGGCTAATAATTATAGATTCTAAAACATTAAAAATAAATATTAAAAGAATTATAAATAAGTATATGTGTCCTCTTTCCTTCCAGTTTTATTGAGATAAAATTGACATACAGCACTGTGTAAGTTTGTGTACAGCATAATGATTTGACTTACATATATCATGAAATGATTACTACAGTAAGTTTAGTGAACATCCATCATCTCATATAGGTACAAAAAAAAGAAAAAAAATCTTTTTCTTTGTAATGAGAACTCAAGATTTACTCACTTAACAGCTTTCATATATAACATACAGAAGTATAATTTTATTAATCACATTGTATATTACATTCCTAGTACTTATTTATCTTATAACTGGGAGTTTGTACCTTTTGACCACCTTCATCTAATTCCCCATCTCCTCACTCCCCACCTCTGGTAAAATCTGATCTTTTTCTCAGTGAGTTTGCTTCTTTGTTTTTGACGTATAATTAATCTACAACATTATGTTCACTCCTGATACACACAAAAAAGTGATTTGATATTTCTATACATTAGAAAATGATCACCATGATAAGTCTAGTTGCCATCTGTCATCACACAAAGATATTACATTATTGACTATATTCCCCACACTGTACATTTCATACTCATGACTCACTTATTTTATAAATGAAAGTTTGTACTTGTTAATCTCCTTCACCTATTTCTCTCTTCCCCCATCCCCTCCCCTCTGGTAACCATCTGTTTGTTCTCTGTATCTATGAATCTGTTTCTGTTTTATTATGTTTGTTCATTTGTTTTGTTTTTCTTAGATTCTACATATAAGTGAAAATGTTATTTGTCTTTCTCTGTCTGACTTATTTCACTTAGCATAATACCCTCTAGGTCCAACCATGCTGTGGAAAATGGCATAATTTCATTTTTTATGGCTGAGTAATACTCCATATATATATATACCACATCTTCTTTATCCATTCATCTATTGATGAGCAATTAGGTTGCTTCCAATCTTGTCTATTGTAAATTATGCTGCTATGAACATTGGGATACATATATCTTTTTGAATTAGTGTTTCTGTTTTTTTCAGATAAACACCCAGAAGAGGAATTGCTGAGTCATATGGTTGTTTTATTATTAATTTTTCAGGAATCTCCATACTGTTTTCCATAATGGCTACACCAATTTACACTCCCACCAAAAGTGCATGAGGGTTCTCTTTTCATCACATCCTTGTCAATATTTTCAATTTGCTGTCTTTTTTATAATAGCCATTCTGACAGGTGTGAGGTGATATCTCACTATGGTTTTGATTTGCATTGCCCTGATGATTAGTGATGTTGAGCATCTTTTCATGTATTTATTGGTCACCTGTATGTCTTCTATGGAGAAATGTCTATTCAGCTCCTCTGCTCATTTTTAAATCAGGTTGTTTGTTTTCTTGATGTTGAGTTCTATGTATATATTTGCATATGAAACTCATCAGATATATCATTTGCAAATATCTTCTCCCATTCATTAGGCGGCCTTTTTGTTTGGTTGATAGTTTCCTCTGGGTGCAAAAATTTTTTAGTTTGATGTTGTCCCATCTGTTTGTTTTTGCTTTTTTTTTTTTTTTTTTGCGGTACACGGGCCTCTCACTGTTGTGGCCTCTCCCATTGCGGAGCATAGGCTCCGGACGCACAGGCTCAGTGGCCATGGCTCACGGGCCCAGCCGCTCCGCGGCATGTGGGATCTTCCCAGACCGGGGCACAAACCTGTGTCCCCTGCATCGGCAGGTGGACTCTCAACCACTGGGCCACCAGGGAAGCCCTGTTTTTGCTTTTTTTGCCCTTGCCTGAGGAGACATATCCAAAAAAATATTTCTAAGACCAATGTCAAAAGTACTGCCTGTGTTGTCTTCTAGTTTTATGGTTTCAGGCCTTACATTTAAGTTTTTAATCATTTTGAGTTTATTTTTGTTTGAGAAAGTAGCCCAGTTTGCTTCTTTTGCATGTGGCTGTCCAGTTTTCCCAACACCATTTATTGAAGGGGGTATCTTTTTCACATTGTATATTTTTGCCTTTGTTGTAGATTAATTGACCATCTAAGTGTGGGTTCATTTCTGGGCTCTCTATTATGTTCCATTGGTCTATGTGTCTGTTTCTGCTCCAGTACCATATTGTTTTGATGACTATAGCTTTGAGTTTGAAACCAGGCAGCATGATACCTTCAGCTTTGTTCTTCCTTCCCAAGATTGATTTGGCTGTTTGTAATCTTTTGTGTTTCCACCAAATTATTTATTTTAGTTCTTTGAAAAATGCATTTGGCATTTTGATATAGATTGCATTGAATCTGTAGATTACCTTGGGTAGCATGGTTGTCTTAACAATATTAATTCTTCCAACCCATGACCCTGGTATATCCTTCCATTTTTTGTGTTGTCTTCAATGTCTTTCATCAGTGTCTTACAGTTTTCTGAGTACAGGTCTTTTACCTCTTAGTTAGATTTATTCCTAGGTATTTTATAGTATATGTCCTTTTTAAATTTCACTACTTCAAATAATAATTATCCTTAAATTTTTCAAAAGACTGCTTCAAGTTTTTAAAATTACCTACGTCAAGAGTGAAGCAAAAAAAGTCTCCAATTTAGGATAAGAAATTTGCACACCTGAATTTCCACCCACCTACTTTTGTTATTTCTCACAAATTATTCTTTGTTAAAATAATCTGGAATTTAGATCTAAGTTTTTCCTTTTAAATTTTTGTTAATATTTGTCGCTTCTTTTTCAGGATTAAGTTTTGACACAGGCATTTAATTTTGAAACTTAATTTCCAATAAATATTTAGGCCTACATATATGGTTAACATTTTAAAAGCTTAACATTTATGCAATGTCCTCCTAACTCTTGGATTCATAATTTAATTCAATGGTTCTCATACTTTAGTGTGCATCAGAATCACCTGGAGGGCTTGTTAAAACAGACTGCTGGGCCCTACACTTCAAAATTTCTGATTTAGTAAGTCTTGGGGTTCTCCCTGAAAAATCTGTGCTTCTAATAAGTTCCCAGGTGATACTTACTGCTGGTCCAGAATCCATAATTTGAAAACCACTGTTGTAATTTATCACTCAGTTATTTAGTACATATATCTTCAATAATATATATATATATATATATATATATATATATATATATATATTTTTTTTTTTTTTTTTTTTTTTTTTTTTTTTTTGCGGTACATGGGCCTCTCACTGTTGTGGCTTCTCCCGTTGTGGAGCAAGGCTCCGGACGTGCAGGCTCACCAGCCATGGCTCACGGGCCCAGCTGCTCCACGACATGTGGGATCTTCCCGGATCGGGGCACGAACCCATGTCCCCTGCATCGGCAGGTGGACTCTCAACCACTGTGCCACTATGGGAGCCCCAATAATATTTTTAAAGAATGATATATCTTCTGATCCCTTGTATATCTGAGAATTTTCACACATTAATATCAACTTGGATATTTGATTACCCTTTCTTCTAAAAATATGTGCCACTCCATTTTCTTCTGCTATTTAGTGTTCTTGAGACCATATCTGTGGCTAGCCTAATTTTATCCATCTATTCTTGTAATTCAAAATATTTTGTAGAATGTGCTAGGTAAGTCTCTTTACAGATTTTTTTGGTAATCAGTGAATTATTTCTAATTAGTTTTTAATTTAGGAAAGTGTTTTAAAAGTTTAAAAATATATGCCTTTCATTATGAATTAACATATGGAAAGTGCCTATTAAAGAAACTAAAATTTAGAAAGTAAGCTTAGAATAGTGACTGGTATTTTTTCTTTAATTACCTGCTGCCCCACCCCCATTCTGCTACTTTCATCAAGAATTCCGTTTTTGGTTGTCTGTATGTCCATCACCTCTCTTTCATGATATTGACTTCTGTGTCCTATTTGTCTACATTTTGGAGAGATTCCTAAGGCCATCCTTCACAACACTGATTTGAGTTTCCATGGTTTCAATTTTTCTCTGTCATAAAAGCAATGTGGATTTTATTTGTGCTATTGTATTTTTGCTTTTTTACTATTTTTCCTTTTCTCAACTATTTCCCTATCCATTCTGCATCTTCTAATCTCAGTCCAGCATGAATTGCCCCTGTTTTTTCTGTCTGCATGGTTAGGCAAATCCCCTCTTCAGGACTAAAGGTATGTGCAGCATTGATGTTCACATTTCAAAGACAAATTGGCAGAATCTAGCAGATCATGGGAGTCTGTGAGACTTAAGTGGGAAAGTTTTATTTTTTTCTCCTTGCCTTGATCTCTGACACTCTTTACAGATGGAATATATGTAAAACTACATAATTCCCAGTGAACAGACACTAGGAGTCTTCGAGTCTCTAATTCTACTTGAAGATCTTAGCTTATGAGGATTAGAGCTCTTAAACATTAGGCATTGCCTCCAGCTACTCCTGGCCACCCCTCACAGAGAGAGAGATATGAAGTTTTCATTCATTCTAGAATCTATCTTAGGGCACTGGAACACAGCAATGCTGCTTGCCTTAAAGTAGGTATAAAAGTGCTGAAAGTGCTTCTTGGCTCTGTTTTTATCTATTCCTGGTTCAGAAAAACAAAAAAATCATCCAAAATATTCTCATAAAAACAGCTCTTTTGATACATCCAATCATATGCACATTCTCAGAAATACCTGGTCAGGAATCCTATAGGAGTAGCAAAGAATGGCCTCTAAAGATATATCCCATTACCCCAAATTTAATACCTATACGTAAAGCTCACCAAATAGAAAGTTAGTAAAAATTGCTTGACAAGTGTGACATGTGGCTAAGAGTTAAGTCAACATTTTGCTGTTCCTTTGAATATTGTCATTCTTTATTTGTTCATAAATGTTAGTGAGAATTTTGGAGAATCCTTCTGAGGGTCTACTCATTTAAAAATCTAAATTATTATTAGAAAGATCAATGACTAAACTGAACCATCAGCGATATACTGGTTCACTTCATTCTCCTTAAAACAAACATCTCAAAATTTTATGCAAAGTTTTATACCTTGTAATGGTGACATTCCCCACATTAAAATGCCCCTGCCAACCCTGTGCCAAATGGGGACTGAAGATCACAGGTGTCAGAATACTCTGAGATTCTTGTTGAGAAAAGTATGTATTCCTGGCCTCACCTCAGATCTACTGAATTAGATGCTCTCTCGGCCCAGGAAGTGGCATATTTAACAAGCTCCTTGGGTGACTACTATCACACTAAACACTTTGGTGATCCCTGCTATATTATAAACCTATATAAAAATGTTGAAACTAAAGAAAAGTCTTTTGGGAATGATTTAGAATAATGGATAAGGAACAAACATGCAAATACACACACACACACACACACACACACACATTATTTCTACCAAAAAGTTACCATACCCCCATCAAGTATAAACTTGCTATTAAAACAAGGATTTAGGGAGCTAGAAGGGCCAAGGCAAAAAGATACTTCTGCTACTCAAACTGCTATTGTTAGCCCAATTCTTTTCTATTATGTTTTATTTTACACTATTTCAGACAGAAATTTATAATTCCATTTTAACATTGGGCTAAAGTAAAAGACCAAATGTTTGGAGGTAGTGAATAAAAATCCAGCACAGAAATAATCTGATCCATTAAACCTTTGGCATGTGCCTTGAAAAGTACATATGTTTCTTTGTGTTATTTCTCAGTATATTAATATGAGAAATGCACGAAGCACAGAGGTTAACAGGAATACTGAGAGGTTTGCTAGGCCACTTACAGTATAATTGTGACCTGTCATTACTCTGATGTTTTTTAAACAGTGATTAATCTTAGTGGCATATTTATAGATTATTTTCGGTCTAATTTTTTTTGTTGTTGTTAAAGAAATACAAAAGTGGGTCTCTGTGTATTTTCATCCTACAATATATTAAGAACATTACAAAAGCATAATAGAGTAAATTAATACAGAATGAGCTGGGGTAGGAAAGTTGCTATAACATAGTGGTTAAACTCATAATATCAAGAGCCAGACAGGGCTTCCCTGGTGGCGCAGTGGTTGAGAGTCCGCCTGCCGATGCAGGGGACACGGGTTCGTGCCCCGGTCCGGGAAGATGCCACATGCCGCGGAGCACCTGGGCCCGTGAGCCATGGATGCCGAGCCTGCTCGTCCGGAGCCTGTGCTCCGCAACGGGAGAGGCCACAACAGTGAGAGGCCCGCATACCGAAAAAAAAAAAAAAAACCCAAAAAAGAACCAGACAGCATGAATCCCAATATACCTAGATATCAGCTGTATGACATTACAGAATTTACTTGACCTTTCTGTGCCTCAGTTCCTTTTTCAGTAAAACAGGTCACTAACTGAGACCACCTGACCAGGTTATAATGATTAAATGACATCACACATGAAAAGTTCTTAGTATCTAGTGCACAGTAAGATGGCCTATAGTCTATTAGAATTTCTTACTCAGTTACAAAAAGCTCACCAGCAAGTCGAGGTGGATGGCAGAGATTAAAAGTCTGATTTCTAAAACCTTCTGAATTCAACACAGCTGAAAATTAAGAATCAAAAAGGGGCTTCCCTGGTGGTGCAGTGGTTGAGATTCTGCCTGCCGATGCAGGGGACATGGGTTCGTGCCCCGGTCCGGGAAGATCCCAAATGCCGCGGAGCGGCTGGGCCCGTGAGCCATGGCTGCTGAGCCTGCACGTCCGGAGCCTGTGCTCCGCAATGGGAGAGGCCACGACAGTGAGAGGCCTGCGTACCGCAAAAAAAAAAAAAAAAGAAAAAAGAAAAAAAAAAGTAATAAAACCAAAGTACTGTTTTGCTGTCATAAAGTTGTGTGAAGATTAGATGAAATAAGCTAGCACTCTTGTCCTAAAAGTATGTATACTCAGTGATGTACTTCATATGGCAGTATGTATCCCATGGGTAAATTAATATTAAGGGAATCACTTTCTAGATCCCATATTTCCATATGTATTATTTCTTAAGTTATATTGCCTGAGCAAGAGTACAGTCAAGAGATCATGTTGGCTCTTCTGTTCCCAACTCCCGTGTCTCAACATTCCTTTCCACCTTAGAAAAAAAGCATATTTCTCAGTGATCTCAAATACTGCAATGGTATATTGCCCTGTGGTGTAATGATTCTAGGGTACCAAATGGAATGATAATTCAAAATATTGGCGTTGGTCTATGATTGAGTAAAAACTATTTTTGCAAGTCAGATGACTTCTAAGTTATTTCTTCAAAAAAACTGAAAGAGAAACTCATCAAATTGTTTAAGTATTTTTGGTTAAGATCAATAAGTAATGTTTAGCTTATAACATGAAAGGTGTCCAAAGATTTGAGTGAAATGACTATGATATTATAAAACTCTTTCCACTCTAAAATTAAAAGTATTTAGATGAACAAGGACTTTCAATGTTCACATCTACAAATAAAGCAGGATAAAATGATGCTGAACCTGGACATTTTTAGGAATAACATGCATCAGTGGATACATGATCAGATTTTTTTTTTAAAAGCCATATTTTTCTCATTAAGAAATGCATTTCCAATAAAATTAGTTTCATGTTGAAAAATAATCAAAACTTATAATACATTTATATTATTATGATAAAGTATAAAATTTAAAGTCTAACAATACAAAAGAAAAAACATGTATCATTTAAAGTCTTAACCCAGAAATTTAAAAAAATATAAATGTCTAGTTATAGACATATATTTTGTTAAAGACAAATTCCATAGAGGGGCTTATAAAAGAAGTTCAAGCTTAAAAAATAGGAAAACAGAATAAAATCTGGTGAGAAGTTCAATTAAAAATATTAGTTCAAGGGAACAAAAATCTATGTAAAACTTTCAACTATTATATAGAGCTTGCTTATGTATTTTTAAATAAGATGATGAGTATAAAGTCACTGCTCTTTAGACTCTATTAGGTTTATTTACAAGAATGATGTAGCAATTTCATTTTAAGAATGAATATTTGCAGAACTCGGGAAATTCTGTCTTTTGCTATCAAGTAAACTTATAGTCAAAATTTGTAAAGGTCGGGCCTCCCTGGTGGCGCAAGTGGTTGAGAGTCCGCCTGCCGATGCAGGGGATACGGGTTCGTGCCCCGGTCTGGGAGGATCCCATGTGCCGCGGGGCGGCTGGGCCCGTGGGCCGTGGCCGCTGAGCCTGCGCGTCCGGAGCCTGCGCGTCCGGAGCCTGCGCGTCCGGAGCCTGTGCTCCGCAACGGGGGAGGCCACAGCAGTGAGAGGCCCGCATACCGCAAAAAAAAAAAAAAAAAAAAAAAAAAAAAAATTTGTAAAGGTCAACCTAAAATGAGTGAAGGGTACATGGTATATAATTTTTAAAATGTAGGGTATTTGTGAGCATAAAAATTTGAAGACCACAGACATAATATGTATAGAATCCTTAGTATACTTTCTGCACCAAACTGAATCAAAGTGCTGGACTTTTTGCAAGAGCATAGCAAAGAGGTTAAGCTGGCCTGACCAGACTCCTTTGCCTCCTCTATTCCAATCCTAACTCTTCCTGCACCATTACGCCTGTATCATCTTGGCAGTCTGTACCTTTAATGCATCAGATACTCCATGGGTCTCTCAAAGGCTTACCATGCCCTACACTTAAGGACCTCTCGGAACTTATCAGGTATTCACATGATACAAAATTGTCTGGGCTGCACACCAGGATACTCCTCCATCCAAGAAGGCTGTAGGCAGCTTCCATGGTTGATGAGCGTTATGGCAAACAGGCTATAAACATGACTTTGGAAGACTCTCAGTGCATAGTGTAGTCATGCAAAGAGCAGGGATACTGTACACTGAAATGGCTTATCTCTGCAACATTGGTTATCTCTTTCCTTTTACTGCTAAAAGGATACCATTGTATGGGGATGACAGGAAAGAAGTAAGTGAAGAGAGAACAGAAGGCTACCAATACTGTTGTCTTCTATATTTTAAGAGTCTGAGAATGTAACTTAGGTTCATTGATATTTAAGTGCTTGTCCTGGGAGAAAACTGTTATTATTCAGTATGTTAGTATCTACACAAAGTCAAAAAGGAAAACATAATATTTCACAGTCGTGAGCTTAATTTTACCCTTGTCTACCTCTGACACCTTCAAAGAATTACTAATATCCAAAAATTGTCTTTAGTGGCACTCAGAATGGATTCTCTTCACATAAACAATGGTTTGCAATCAACATTTAATCTGGAATGGGGTGACATATTCTTTCTATTCTGAAACATCAAATATTGTGCTCCAAACTTTTTCTAGGAATTAATTCTGACCTTATTATCTACAATTTGTTTCAGATACTTAACTGTGGGCAGAGATTCTGCATTTATTTATAGAATACCATGCTTCTCTAATTTTACCTTGGATTGAAGCCTTTTAAGTTATTTGAGAAGTAAGTTATTCAAACCAAAATGTTCAGTGACACTAACTGTACTTCATCTACTGTTCAATGCATATTCTCAGGCCCTCCCATACTTATGTGTCAGAAATTCAAGAGGAAGACTCCAGCAATCTGTATTCTAATAAGTCCTCCAGGTATTGGTACACATTAAAGTTTGAGAACCACTGATCTCCTGGAGTCTCACCTCACCAGCAGGACTTACATAAGTAAAAACTGGCTACAGTTTAGAAGTTAAATAGAAATATTTCCTTTATCAACATACATGAATCCTGATACATAAAGGAATCATATATACAAATCTTAAGTCCAACAATTAAGGGTTAATTTATTTTCTATTATGTGATCAGGCATTTGCTTCTAGAGGGTTTCAAGATCTTTAACTACTGAGAACCAATGACATTTTGATAGTTCTCTAGATGTTAGGAATAAATTTGTTAGCTTTATAGTCAGAGTTTGCTGGAGAGTTTGGGCCAATGCTTACGGATTTAAGCCAATGAATGGATAAAGATGGTGAAGAATCTCATTCTAATCATGCCCTCCTTTCCTAATTTCCCTTTTCACTGTTTGGTCTTCTTCTCCTTTTCCTTAGGGAGCCGAGTGATTGATAGCCTAATCCAATGACTATTACAGCTGCCTCAACTAGGACTCTTTTCCTTATCATTAGCAGTTAGCCTATGGTTAAATTCACAGCTCACTGCTTGGTACAGCCCCTGAGATTTAAGGGTCTGGCCTTTAGAAAATATTTAACATAAAACTGAAATCTTGACATACTGAGAACTCAGTTCTCTGCAAGGCTTCTTTAATTAATCCAATGTACTGTACCATTGTTCTGTATGAGACTGTGACATGGTGAACTGTTTCTGAAGCTTACAGAGATGTGTAGCTCTAAATTAAACAGTCACTGACATATACCTACACTGATTTTTAGTACAGTAGATATGCATGAATCTGTGAATATTTAAATTCAAACTCAAACAGTGACAAACTACTCTCTAGTTTTACTTTCATAATAGAACATTTTTGATTAATTTCAAGCTTGAAATCATTCTTTATGAAAACACACACACACACACACACACACAAGAAAGAAATTTAATAATTCATTACCATTGCTGCAAAGGTAAGTTTTCTTAATATGCTTGTCAGTGTCCTTTAGTTTACAAAGTCTATCAAATATTTTCTTAGGAGCTGGTAACAGACATTAATTTATTTTCCTAATTTTGAGCAAAGAAAACATATATACTATCCAGATACCCAAGAATTTTTTGGCTCTTACACATCATTCGATTTTATCATTTATCTGCAGTTATTTTAAAATACCTAAGGAAAGAATATAGACCTTGATCTATGCTTTAAACCTTTGCCCTTGCTCCAGTCTGTCGATGAGCTGTAAGCGTCTATGAATATGGCAGCTGAGTCCCAGATGAAAAATTATGCATCTCATAAACTGCTATTCTGCTGAAATGTCAAGCCAAGGCAAGGCTGTACCTCAAACTCAGCACTTGGCATTTTCCTTCTGTCTGCTTTGTTGCCGTGAAGCAAACATGAACAGTGAGGATTTGTGTAGGGCAGGTAGCAGGCGAGCTCACTGTCAAAAATCTATTATTAGGGCTCTGATCTCCTGCATAGACCAACGACGGCCAAACAGTGAGAAACTCTGGCTTCGGGAAAAGCAATATAATGCAGAAGGGGATTCTTTGTCAGTCTGTACATGAATATATTCAAATAAGCATGATTTAAATGAGAATAGTTCTAATGGTGAGCTTCTCTCAACTAAACTGATAATTTATAATGAAAATTGTAATTCAACATCTTTATTTGATATGCCTACTTTTGACTATTCTGCAAATATAGTACATATATTTATACAACAAGTTCTTTAAGAATTTGATCAGTTAAACTTGTGATAGTCTAAGAATGTTTTTACATATGTGAATAATAGACTAGAATTTCTTGCATTATGTTGGTACATATAAAAAAAGAAAATAGATAAGTGAGTATAAAATGGAAGGCTCTCCTTTTAATTATTCTTTTTGGCATGATTTATTACTGCTTTTTTATTCATTTAAATATTATCTTTATCAGGTTATTTTAGGTATTTCAGTATTAAAATCTAAGCTCTTATTGATAAAGATGGTTACAATAGATAGCTGAAATTTTATGACGGATAGTAGGTGTGTCTTTCTGAAAGGATTATATGCATCAGTAATCATGTGATTGACACATAAAAAAATCCAGCCCATTAAAAACTACTTCCTATAAAAAATAGCAGTACTGCATTTTATGATATAATTGTAACATATAGTATAAGAACTTCAAGCAATCTTACCCAAATTTTCAGTTGCTTGCATGTGTGAAAATAGTTATTCAAAGCAAAATGTAACTGAAACTTCTGAGTTTCCAATCTAGTATATGTTTTGTCATCTTCTCCATTTTACACAATAGTCACTAATAAATACAACAAAATAAGTTTAAATTTATGCTTAGAGTGGGTTACATTGGATTTGTGTTTATATAGTGCCCAGTAGTTGAGTGCATGCTGCTAAGTCCCGGCAACTCTTGAGTAACTATTTTAAAGACAAACATAAAATATGCAGTGTGGAGCCAATGCTTAAGATTCTTTTTTAAGCTACTATTGATACATTATTGATACATCAATTCCCTCAAGTTTTCTGAACTATACACTTTGTACTCATTTCTAGCCCTACATTGTCATAGAGTTACAAATTACTAGCAAATTTCTAACTTGCACCTTCTTTTGTTGGTAATTCCCATATTGATTTTACAAAGAAAACACCTTTAGGCTTGTAACTATAAGAGCTCAGTTAGTGTTCACTGTCCAATAGCCCACATAGCTGGATATCAAATCATATATCATTTATTTGTAGAATGTAAGAACATTTATGGAGTATACCATTATCATTTGTTGAGAAATACACCATCATTTCTTAACCTCTGTAATATCCTTCACGTGATTAGTAAAATATGGGTTCCTGAAACAGAGATCAAATCTTGAAGGCCGTCTTTGATAAATTATTCAGAAATCAGTATAAAGTTTATAAGTATTAGTAGTGAATAATAATAGTGTTCTACTGTTTTAACTAAGTTGATACAGAATCAATAATTTCAAACATCTAAAATTTGAAATTGAGGCCAAGAATTTCCCTTTTTTGATAAAATAAAACAAATTTAGCAAATAATTTAAAATGAGTTAATTTTTCAACCTTGTAGAAAGTAAATTATATTGAGCCTAAAGTATCTATCATCATCTCAAAGTGCCTTCTGCAGAGAAATTTCAGAACTTTTCCCTATATGTGTGTGTGTGTGTATGTGTTTTCATGTAAAACAAATGAAATATGTGCGGGACAACGGAATAACAACAAACCTAAGGAATATGCCCATCCCCCATTAATAAAAAGAACCTTTTAAAACATAATAAGGAACAATAACAAAAACTCCTTCAAATGAGTTTACCCCATCGCTTGATTACTATTCCTCCCGATGCAGCTATAAATGAATAAAAGTTATCCTTGTGAAGTCAGTTGCAAGAAAGACATATCTTTAGTTATGCCATGCAGGACTCATTTTTAACCATCTCTAAAAGAACCTTATCTACAGGGAGGACTTCATGAGAAAATGTCCCACCACAGCTGGATAACACCATTTATACAGGTGACAGTAATCACTGAGTTAGGGGCAAGTTTAAGATACCATTATTTTGGGGGACAAGGTCAAGAAAAGGGTCAAAATTTGAAGCTAAATCAAGAAAAAAATAACCAAACTAAAACTAGGTAAAATAATGAGTAATTCACTTGAGGACAGAGTTTATAAATAATGTTCCTGATGAGATTAGTGTTCCTTCTAACCAAATAAATAAAGCCAAGGAATTTTCTCCCCTCCCCCTCAAAAAAAACCCAACAATAATTTATTCAACTGTGTAGTGATACATGAACTAATTGCTATTTGATGTTAAAAAGTGTTCTGCATGGATTCTAGAAAAAAAGAAAGTTAGGTGGTAACAACTTACAGTATTATGCTTCTACTGTCCAAAGAAAGGTAGAGAACGTTGATTCTTTAGAGGCAATGATTTAGACAGAAGTACTTGTATGGTGGAGAGCTTACTTAGTCATCCTAGTTTCATGAAAATATTCCTTATGAATACTGAACAAGCTTTCTTTTGATACTGTTCTCACTATGAAATCACCTTTAATAGACTCCTACTGTTATCACAAATCTTGCCAGGTATTTCTCCTACAATTAAAATTTAGGTTTAGAAGTCATTTTACTATGAATTTGATTCTTGTGTTTGACCACCTTCCCCACTCCAATAACCTACAGATGAGTTGGAAAATGCAGTTTCTAAAATAACAAAGCTGAGGATGAGACCTTGGAATGAAGTCCTAACTCTCCCTCTTGATATAAATTTTAAACTTCAACAAGTAGAAGTTACTTCACTTAATGACTTCTACAGGCATAATGACATCTTTTATTTAACAAAGAGACCTCCCTCTAAAACAGCAGCTTTCTGACATTTTTGAAGTTAACTACAATAAAAAATTCATTTTACATCATGACCTAACACAGAAATATATATATGTGCACATTACATGTATAACTAAAAAAAGATGTTTGACCAGTGTTTATCCCAACTGTGTGCAAAGCATTCTGACAGTTTTTTCTGTTCTATTTCATTAAAAAAAAAATTTGTTCAGAGTTCATTAAGCTTGATTCCATAATACACTCATGAGTTGGGAACCAAAGTTTGAGAAACATTGCTTTAGAATATTCTAGAATCCAGACTGATCATATTTGAAATAATTAAACTGACATTCCTTAGCTGAGGTTCTGTTTTTGAAGCTAGTCACTGCACCTTACTAGCTAATATGTTTTAAAAGAAGGACATTATTGAAATGTGACCATTGTTCTATAGCACGTGCCCTACTCTAGTTCCTCACCATTTCCCCATTGAAACAAAACAAAATATTCATTTCAAATAGCAGGGATCTTATTCTGAGAAAAAGAAAAAAAGACTGATAGA
Organism: Mesoplodon densirostris; assembly: GCF_025265405.1. Taxonomy (NCBI): domain Eukaryota; kingdom Metazoa; phylum Chordata; class Mammalia; order Artiodactyla; family Ziphiidae; genus Mesoplodon; species Mesoplodon densirostris. The sequence continues at coordinate 87,975,500 of NC_082662.1, forward strand.
GAGCTAGAAAGTATGGAAAGAGAAAAATAGCCTTCCCTGGTAATGAAAAGTACGTACTGTATTTCAGGTGGCTATCCAAAATTGAACTCTTTTTAGCTTTCACTTAAAAAAAAAATCTATGATTCAAGCAGCTCTTCTAAAAGTAGATATTCCAGTGTTCTGAGAGAACACTTGGGTAAGTATTAGCACTGTGCTGTGGGAATTTTTTTTTTTTAATTTTGTAAAAATACCTGGCATATTTTGTGTAGTTTTCTATATTGAAGCAGCATAATTCATAAAACTAGGAATGGTATTTAGCCATTTTGATATTTTCATCACTCCTAAAATTTGAAGCCATTATTATTTAACACATTTTTGTTAGGCTAGGTTTTGCTATAACTCATTCTGAAGGTACTTTGTTATAGAACTTACTTCTGTCCTAAAATATATTATCATTGCCTGTTTAAACTGCTTTTCAGATTATATTACCTTTAAATTAAAGCAAACATTGCTTTAAAGGAAAAAAACTATTAATTTTGTCAATATAGAGAGAGTCTATTTTCAAAACAAATTGTTTATAATGTGAAGGGACTTATTATAGAACCTATTAGAAATGAGGTACAAACCCTTAAAAATGTTAGGGACATTTTGTTGTTTAAAATGAAAGTTCTACCCAGGCTTGGTTGAGTTTATAACCCAAGTGAATATTTATAGATGAATTTATAAATCTTAGAAATAGAGTTTTATGGAAATGTTAACGGGCCCTGAGGTACAGCTAAACTTGTTTGCAGATGCTGCTATAATTTCCAGTGGGTGTATGCTTAAAAGACTGCAACACAAAAGACTTTTTCTAATGCTGTAATTCCGTCAGTTTATTAGTCTGAGTTATAGTATGGGAGAATATTCAGAAACTGCAGCTTAAATGAGAAAACGCGAACGGTGTTACTTATATAAAATACTACTGCAATAGTTCTTTTATTAATTTTTAATGTTCAGCACCCTCTGTGACCTCCTTTATTCTCTTGCTGTCAACATGGCAGGCTGGAAAAATTGAAATGGGCTGACAGAAAACATAGTGCACGTTACAGCCCAACTCTGGAATCTCTGACTCTCTTTCTGAGACACATGCTAACTTGCTCCATGTTATTCTGCATTACAATAATATTTAAGGCCCTGTTTGATAGCTCCTGATAAAAGGGAGTTCTGTCTGGACCCTGAGCAGGTGCTCCTCATCAGCCTTCCTCTTTCTGACACTGTGGGAATGGCATTCAATTAAAAGCAGAATATACTTTTTTTTTTTTTTTTAAATCATGGCTTATAGGCACACTTCACGCTCTCAAAACGTAATACCTCAGCATGGAGAGAGCTTTATTTGTGTCTATGCAGCCTCTTCCAAAGGCACATTTTGGTCTGATTCAGCAATGCTTTTCTTGAACAGTGGGACACTGCTATGTTATGTATATTTACCACTGTCTCTATCACCAAGGAGACTAATCCTCATACCAGTACAGTCAAGAACCTCACAGCATTGTCTTTACAAGACCAAGTTCATGTTGTCACAGCAACAGAGTGCACAGGGCAAAAGATACTGAACAGGACTTTGGGATTAAAACTTCTCTTTCTGGTTCAAATGCAAGTGTTTTATGATGAGAGAAAGTGTGCAAAGGTATGAGGTCTGCAAATATCTTGTCAGCTGAAGCTATAAATGTAATGTTTTAATTATTTATTTCACAGTTGTGAAGGTAAGATTTTTGAAGAAGGTAGATTTCAAACTTCTAGGAAGACTGGAAACTAACCCAGACTATGAAAAAAGATATTAAAATCAGGGTGCTTATATTCTTCTTTTAGAAGGCCTTGTTATTAGCCTTTACTAATTAATGATGAGACAATTGTGACAATGAGAAATTCTGAGTAATGTACAGACTGCAAGAGAATAGAATTTGTATGAAACCCTATCTTGGTATACTCTCCTCTTGTGCTATCAGTCACTTGATCAATCTGTTCCATCTGTCATAACTATTAGGAGTTCTGACCAGCAGTGAGTTATAAGAATTTGGAATCATAAAAGGCACAATATTCTTGCTTGTAACATGATCTCTTGATTTTTCACCAACCTCCAAGGAAGCAAAAATGCAAGGAGAGGGTAACACCTACCGGACACTCCTCCGTACGTAGTCCGTTTCCCAGTGCCCACTGCTGGCCAGGGTGTGCCATCGGCTTTTAATCCCATGAGACCTGAGACGGTGTTGGTGGCTGTAACACCGTCTGCGCCACCTATGAAAAACACAACATTTTTCTGCAGTTCTTAAAGGGACGATTGCTAAAACCCATTCAAACCCACACAACCCAGAAAAATACACACTCTACTTTCTCTTGAGAACATTTCCTCCCCTCAAATATATTCACTAATTTCATTCCTATAATTATACTTAAAATGCTAGACATAAAAATTTTAAATTAACACCACTTTATTTTTCCAGTTATTATACAGATTTGTGGATGCCAAATGTTTTGTATTCAGTGTTATTTTCCAGGTAATTTACAATATCTTTACAAATCAGGATGCAATTTCCATTGGATAGCACACAAGCATATATGATTTGTAAAATCATGCATTGACTGTATGATTTATGTATTTAAGATATTTATTGAGCATGTGTTTAAGGCAGTGTAGATCCCATCAAATATAAAGGGAACTCATAAGAAATTTCACCTGTGGAAGCAGCTATCTTTTTAAAAAGTTTCATTAAAGGTTCAGATGCTATTGCTGGACTGTTATATTGTGAAGTCATTCATTTTGGAGTGGTTTGTTGTGACTGTGGCTTCGTTTCACAATTGTTTGTGTGTAAACCAGGTGTTTATTAGGAAAAATGATAGATATTCTTGTATTCCCGGGCCACTTACTAGCTTGATTATAGGTATGGATCTGTTACATTTGTGAGGTCAAGGGCTCAATTTAATACTTTTCTTAAAGTTTAAAGAGAGGTATGCACACATATTTGTGGATAAAGATATACTTTAGTATAGCTATGAAACTTAGGCCCATACTTACATAACGAGGCAATTGATGTAAGTCAGGTTCTTACCTTCCTTTGCAGCTCTGGCAATGCTTACGATATCAGTGACATTTGGGGTCAACTTGGCAAAAAAAGGAATCTGAACAGCTTGCCTAACCCAGCGACAGATGTTTCGCACCAGCTCTGGATCCTGTTCAAATAGGTCAGTTAAATATAGAACATAATTAAAGAATTGTGATCAAAATGTGTGCTGGAACAACAGCAAAGCTGGAGATGTGCAAGACAAATCCAACTTGACAATGAGCAACATGATATATTTCTCAAATTCCTCCTCAGTATTACATCTAGACTCATTAGGGAACTAAGGTTAACACACTTCAAGTGAACTGCAAATTCATCACCTAAAGGTTAAATTCCTCAAGGGAGCCTTTGGAAAATAAAATTACAAAGAACCAAATGGAAGAAAGTGTTTCCCACTTCCAGTTAAATAATGTCAGAAATAAAACGTAAACTTCTGGTGACAAGTTCGGGAACCATTACAGAATTTCTAACGACCTCATTGGTTTAAGCCTAATAAAAATATTTGAATAGCTGACTCCCAGGTGAATGGTATGAAATCTGAAGCCTATTGTTTTCATTATTAGAAGACTTAGTCTTGTTGAATTGTATTCAAAAGAAAATATGTGACTTCCTAATCAATCTAATTATGGTATATAATATATGTTAATATGGGGTAATTCAGCCTTAGGTTACACACGAGCTGATCAGTAACTTTAGCTTACTTTTGCAAATGTTGCCAAGAGCTGTGTAGCACTTTTCAACATTGGTCAACTTGAAAGAATTGATTAAAATGACAAGAATGAAACAAAATATCAAATGCTCATTTTTAAAAGCAAGGAATAGATGTTTTCCTGCGCCTGCTTCTTGTGATTTTTCAGGCTTCTATTTTCTCATGGGACAAGTATCATTTAGAGGGCAATCACCTATCCTTTCCATTGAAAATAACTCAGCAGTAGTAATGTTCTTTGATTTCAACACATACAATAGTCCTTTTTTTCATTACTTTTAGTGCAAAATTTATTCTGACAGGTACTGATAATGTGCTTTGATGAATTACATTAAAATATGCAATAGCAATTCATTATTGAACTTGGTAATATTATCTTAGGAAGTTAAAATGCTTTTTTTAAAAAATAAAAGATCCACCCAGAAAAATGCAGACATATATTTAAACTATGAAACAGTAGGCAAGTATTTCATTTGTAATTAATATTTTTACATGTAAGAAAGTTGCTCTTTGCATTTTAACCTTTCAAATTCTTTTAAGATGAGATTTCTAATGTTATAACCTTTAGAAAGAACCTTTTCACTTAGGGTTAATGTATCTTGATCAGTCATCTTGTATTACTCTACAAGTTACGTGTTTGTGTGCTAAGACACTGTGATGAGGTAATTTCTGTTGATTGTTATTGTCGCTATTCAGCAAAACTAATCATTTCAACAAGAAATCTTTGACTTGGCTTGTTCTCTTTTCAGAACAGTAATTTCTTCATTAAACATAAATATTAAAAAAGCACTATATGGAATGCTCTACAGGGCATATTGTGTATTATGAATAGTAAAATCTGGAGACTTAGCTGTACAAATTCTAACTCATGAAAATGGAGATCTGCCCCTGCCCATGCAATGCTCATGAAATATTTATAACCACTGCATTGGCATTATGAAGACAGTTGCATCTTTGCGACTTTCATTTTTAAGTTATGAATTTCCATGGGACTTAGCCTAGAAATGACAGTAACTCTAGATGACATCAATTGCATGTCCTTTGTGAAAGCTCTCTTTAAGGTAGAATTTGCCAATAATTTAAAGATCACTTGAATTGCATAATACATGGAGGGTAGCCTGATAAGAATTAGTAAAACAAATTTAAAATATTATCTGGTTCCAATAGAGTAAAGACTAATAATCTGATATAGGTTTCTAAGTGGCTTTCAATACTATTGACCACCGTGTCTTTATATTTACTTTGAACAACTGTCACACTTTTTTCTGTTGATTCTCACTAGCTGAATACTTTAAATGGATGCCTCAAACATTGTTTAACAATTTGAAATTTGTTCAGAGTTTTTCAGTTTTTGTAAAAAAATATGGTCCATTGGTTACCTTTATTTACTTGAATCATCTGCTGCTATTTTGAGATACCATAGTTTAATCCTCTGATAGTTCTATGAGTAAGGTTTATGGTGTTCAGATATATTTTACCTGTCTTCCTACTCAGTTAAGCCAGTTGTTTACTAATCCTCATACCCAGCTGAAACACAATTTGATTACCTGAGAATTTTAAAGACAACTTATAGCCAACATTATTATAAAAATTATTGACTGTCCCATAAATTGCAAAGTTCTGTTTGACAGGCATAATAGGGAATATTCTAATACAACTAGAAATGTGATGAGGCTAATAACATGAAAAAATGAATCTGTATACTTTGGAGAAACTATTCACACATTCCTAATTTCCTCACATTTTTGATATGAATGATCGAGATCTACAGACAATTAATAGTGCTTCTGCATCTTGACCTTCTCATTTGCTAGTGATAGCATCAGGTGGCATGGCCCTTCCTAACAAGCCAATTTTTAGAATCTTATTGAAATGAATAAATTTTAGACAATTTCTAATTCTCCCCTCCAAAAAGTCTTCAGGATAGGAAATACACAAAGTTACTACAACCTCTCAGAGAGACTGAGACTTTAACATTATCCACACCAACAAAAATTAAATAAAAGAAGACAATTCTGGATTGCTTTTCTACTTCTAGGCATATAACATTGTAGGCACTCAAAAAAGTTTGTTGTGTCAATGAAAGAAGACTAAATGAAAACTTGGCAGATTTTCAATTTATTTCCTTATGTATCCATCAATTTATAGATTATGTTTGGGTTTAAGAAAAACACAAATATATGTTATGATAGATACTGTCTAAAAGAATGAAATTCACTAAGACTTCTTTACAAAGCAGGAAAAATTCTGAAGAAAAATGGTAGATAATCATGGATAAAAGAACAGCTTAACAAGTCTTTTAAAGTGTCTAGTCAACAAAAAGCCCCCCTGTATCACCAATTTTTTACTGGCTCTTCCTGCAGATATTCATAATGCCCATTCCTGATCATGATTTGTAATCTCTTCCATAGCAACTGCTTGTGTGTGTGTGTGTGTATACTACTTTAATACCTGTTAACCCTTTTGTTATTTATATGATCACCAAAGAAAGCTGTGAGGGAGCAGGATGGGTTTTCCTGTGATGGAGGTGTGTGATATTACTAGCAAGAAAGCAGTGAAGCCCTTAAAGGAATGAGTGACAGGTCTGGGGAGCACGTGGTGGTCTTGGGGTTACTACATGACGTGAAGGTAACAGATCAAGCTTGTGAGGTGCTAAGAAGAGGATAAAAGCAAACTAGAGGGCTTCCCTGGTGGCGCAGTGGTTGGGGGTCCGCCTGCCGATGCGGGGGACACGGGTTCGTGCCCCGGTCTGGGAGGATCCCACATGCCGCCGAGTGGCTGCGCCCGTGAGCCATGGCCGCTGGGCCTGCGCGTCCGGAGCCTGTGCTCCACGGCGGGAGAGGCCGCGGCAGTGAGGGGCCCGCGTACCGCAAAAAAAAAAAAAAAAAAAAAAAAAAAAAAGCAAACTAGAGATAAATGTGGCCTCTGACAATTTTAATGAGGAGCAACCCTGTGTCTGTCTGCAATTAATACACTCTGGAATAGATTCCTATGAAAACCAAATGACAGTGACAACAGCAAAAAGCAGAAAATGTAGTTCTGAGCACATTGTTTGTTGCAGAAATTTCCATTGTCCAAAACTGGCTTCTTTTAAAAGCTTAATTTTCTATGTGGGCCACAAGATAATAATTTTTAATTCTGGTAACTAGCATGTCTCTAGTTACACATTAAGGGGGGTTCTATATATGATGCACCCTGCTGCTTTTGAGGACCCTTAGATGACCTCTCCATTGTAGGACAGGTATTTTCACCAATTACCTAGGGCATCAAATCTCACTGATTTCATGCCCTGTACACAGGAATAAGCACTAGAGAATGAGATTGTGAGAATTTCTTGATAAGTTAAATTACTAGTGAAATTTTTGACTTTAAGAAACATTTTCTCCAATTTCCCTGGTAATTTCCACTCTGCACAATTCTTTTCAAAATGGTTTTCTTAGAAGGTGGCATTTCAATGAACTCACTGAAAAATTTTACCAGTTATAAAATGTTTTCTACTAAGGAACTCTTAAGTCTTAATTCACATGGCATGCTGGGAAGTAGCTAGCATTTTTATGTCCACTTTTCTGATAGACAGAACTAGGGTCCAGAAGATCAATCTGAGTACCTATTTCACCTTCTTAATTTTCTTTCCCATTATCATGTCCTAAACCATCATCTTCTTTAGCAAAATTGCTCCTTAAAGTAAAATGCAGCCATCAATTGTAAACTAGACTATAAAAGGCTTCTACTTCATTTATACCTGTAAGACTAGCTGTAGCTTCAGAGTAATAGGTAAAAGTGATATATTTTTCCTTCTATGTCAGTAAAGTAAGACAGAAAGAGTTAACTACTCCAGGTAGAATTATTAGTAAATGCAAAGACTAGGCATCAGAATGGGGATGTTTTAAATTAACTTACATTTTAGCATGTGTCCTTCTTGCACCAGTTTTCCTGATTTAAGAATTCTAACAATGGCACAATCACCTTGGAAAACCGTTTGGCAGTTTCCTCTAAAGGTAAATGTGCACTTACTAATCCATGCAGCAATTCTACTCTGAGTTATATATCCAAGAGACATGAAAATATATATCCACACAAAGACTTGCACACAAAAGTTCATAGCAACTTTTTCAAAATAGCTCCAAATTGGAAACAACTCAAATATCCATTAGTATGTGAATGAAGTGGCATGTCTACACAACAGAGTACTATTCATCAATTAAAAAAAAAAACTAAACTACTGAATCATGCAACAATTTGGACTTAATCAAGGAAACATTATTCTCAGTTAAAGAAGTCCACAAAATGGTACATGCTGCATGATTACATTTATATGAAATTCCACAAAGGAAAAGCTACGCTGACAGAAAGCAGAGCATTGGTTGCTGTCACTGAGGTTTGGGGATGGGAAAGAAACTAAGTGGGAAAGGGCATAAGGAAATTTTTTAGGGTAATGGAAATGTTCTGTATCTTGATTGTGATGGTATTTACATGAGAGTAGACATTTGTCAACACATACCAAATTCTATACTTAAATATATTTTTTTCTGTTATAAGTAAATTATACCACCACAAATTTCATTTAAAATTTTAAAATAATTCCAAGGGTGTTCAAATATAAATAGAAAAATTAAAGCCAGTGGCATTCTAGGCAATGTGGGTTCTATCCTTTTAACAAATTTATTTACTGACGACAAGGCACTGCAACTAGCCTATGCTGGAGACAAAGATGAGTGGGACAAGGAAGGCAGAGTCTACTAGGAAGTACAACCCAGGCACATAAATAACATGTATGTTGGAGGTTAAGTATAAAAAAGGAGATCCAGATATGCTCTCTTATTTCAGAGTATTTCAGAGCATGTAGCACAGAGTTCAGCGCATAGTAGGCAGTCAACAAATACCGTCGACTTGATAGAGCTCACATTGCATAAATTAACATTGGCTTTCTTATTTCTATTCACTCAGAGGAAAGCTGGGAGTATAAAATTACTGGTTCCAAGATAACCTAATAGACAACTGTTTCAGGCACTATGTATTATGTTAGACAATGGTGTTAAAGATATATAATACACTATCTCTATTCTTAAAAACAAAACAAAATAAAACACTTCATAATCCAGGGGGGAAATGCATATAACAAACATATAATATGAATATAAAATGCTATAAGTCTATAGCAATGTATCTGTATATGCATATAAAATATTATATATATATATATATTTTTTTTTTTTCTCCACTTCCCTTGTGCCTTAAGTTGAAGATGACACAGAACTAAACTGCTTGTGTGTTCTCTCCTCCCCAGGCACCCGTAGCCTTCTCCATTCTGATTCTTGCTTCAGGCTTTTCTTTCTCTCTCTCTGCCCAGAATGTCCTTCATCTCTTGTCCCTTGGATAACATCACTTCCATCCTACCTCAACACAGGATGGATTAATAAATAATGACTCCCTTTTAAATACTCTCATAATGTTTCTTTATTACTCATTTATCACAGTGTTTTATAATCATGTTTTTTTTTTTTCGCCATCTCTACCAGACTATTAGTCTTTTAGGGGATATATCCTACTCTTTTATCCTGATCCTCTTATGTAGAGTCTAAGACACTAAAGATAATAAATACTGTGTTGAAGAAAAGAATGAAGAATTCCTAAATGTGGATCAGATTTCCACAGTGAGCAAGATAACAACTGTCCCTTCCCTTCAATGGAGCCAAAATAAGGTGGAGATATTAGTAGTTCTTGCTCCATAAGTCAGTGGAATTTGGAAACAGTCTTTTGCTGTTCTCTACCAGCTAGCTGAACTGCCTGGAAGACAGTTGTGCCCTCCTGTGGCCCGGCAATCCATTAAAAACTCCCTGAGGTCCCGATTGCCCATGGCCCTTCCTGTCTAAATCTTTAGGATATTGAAGATTTTCCAGTCTGCACTTCTAACCTTGCCTCAAGTCCCAGTCCTTGGTCCCTGGGCCTGGTGGGGAAGTCTATCCATAGTTTTGCCAGTTAAAGGGAACTTGCATTCCTTTAAATACCATTTCCTGTGACTATGGTTTAATGCTGCTGTTTCTTCCATTCAGACAGCATTTTCCTAGCGTACCATTCCTCTGATGTCAGTGTTCCTCATTCCCACACACTTAGTTTCAGAAGCTTAAACCTTTCACAAATGGATGAGAATTGCCATGAACTATTTAGATAATTCTTAAGAAGTAGGTAGTCTTTGAGTCATTATTTTTATCCCCTCTGATGACTAGCCCCTCTTTATCCCCTCTGGTCCACTAGCTCACTTCTTTATTCCCAAGTGGCAATGTAATGATGGAAGTCAGCTCTGAAAACGGTTCAAACTTCAAATCTTCCCCTCCACAATTTGTCCCTATGGAAGCAGACTCAGATTTCCTCAGACTGTCTTGATCCTATCTTAATCCCAACTAGAAATCCACTGCCTCAACTGACCATGGCAATAAAGTGGGAGAAGTACCTGTTCAGTAGTCAGGCCAATGAACATCTCCTGCTCACAGGTCCATGTGCTATTCTAGACAATGAGTGTCTTGGGGAGGCTCTTCCTCACAGCACTCTTGCTGTCTTATTATACAAATACTTTGAGTCCCTATTGTAGGAACCCCAAATTATAACAAAACAAACAAACAGAAAAATAGAAACTGATTCTGCAAGTTAAGGGGTCAACTTTTTGAACTGTTGAAGAATTGTATGACCGTTCACTAGAACAATGAGTAAATACACTAAGGTGACTTAACTAGGATCCGAAATGTTCTTTTATGGAGTACACGTAGAAGCAAGCAACTATGACAGACCCAGACATGCACCACTCAGATCCTCCTTCAGGAAAAGACTTGTGCCCAGCTGCTACAGTGTGGTGAGCTGATAACTTCTAACTGGTCCCTCCTTCAGATCCCCTTCAGCTTTCAAGCTGAGGTCAGGGTCCTCTTGGGGAGGCCCCAGCCAAGACAGCAAAACTGTGGTACAGGGGCCCAGTCATTTCTATCCAATGCAGGATTTCCCTAGTAGGCCATCTTTGCCCTAGGGCTCTCTGTTGGGCTGGTGAAGATTCTTCTCATATCTGTTTCAGGGTCTGACTGCTCCCCTTCCCCAATCCTGCTTCATCCCTATTCGTCCCTATTCCTTCCACAAGTGTTACTCCCCAATAAACCTTTCACACTTCTAACTCCATCTATGTGTCTGATTCCTGAAGGCCTCAATTCCTTACTTGAATTTCTTAATTCTCTCTGTGATAGGGTTAGGGTGTATTCTAAGAAAGTCAAAGAAGAAAAAGAAGCTCACCCAAATGACCCACTGAGAAAAACTATCTCACTGAGAAAAACTCAAGAAAGCTAAATGGAATCCTAACAAAGCTCTTAAACCCAGCTTTCCTGGAAGGTCCTGGAAACAATCAAGCCAATGGACAATATATGCTTCTGGGTAAGAAAGGGTTCAATATCAAGAAGCAGGACTAATTTTTCCTGTGAAAAAGACTGCTTTAAGGGACATAGTAGCAGACAATGATTGGGTGTCCTCTGTTCAGATACAGTTCAGAGTCATCACTGGAGAGTTTAGATACCTACTTTATCTTTTGACTCAGAACCTGCTGGAAAAGTCACTGCTGTGATGTGGGACACTGGAAATGACTGTGCAAAGTCTACAGATAAAGGAGATGATACCTTTGTGTCTGAAAAGCCAGGTCTACCCATCAGGGAAGTATGGCCAGGGGAATCAATGCCTATGCTAATCCCTACCCCAGTGCCGTATCTCTTGTTGATAAAACAAATTAATAACAACCTCTTTAAAAACATCATGAAGAGGTCATCTGGAAACTTCCGGCAGGTGTGTTGGGTCTCTAATATTCTATTCTAAAGTCTGCTTTTGCTTTCATATCCATTCTCTTTGCCTGAACTCTTGCATTTCTGGACTTTATCCTTTGCCCACTTCTTTCTGGATAAGACCCCTTTGAGTCCTGGTGCTTACCTGAATTGGCCTGCAGGTGCCCTGTTTGCATCCATATTTGATCCATGACTTATTGGTCAGTTATAGGCAGTCATTCCTTTCTGCTTCACAATGATTTTCCTTCACCTCTGCTGGATATTTCCACCTCTACTTCCCTTTTATCATCTCTCTCCCCACCCAAATGAAGAATGAAGCAGGCTCCATGTCTGTCTTCATAGGCAAAAAATGCCCTTTGAGAACCATACATTGGCCATAGTTCACAGAAATTAAGACACTTCAAAATCCTCTACATTAAAACATTTTTGAAAATGGCTTATTCTTTTTAGCATTCTTTACACTGAGCCCCCCAAAATACCTTGATCTTTCCTTATATGTGGGGTGTCATTTATTTGTGAATTCAAAGGTTAGTATTGTCCATGATGCAGAAAAAGTGCGGTCCATAGTCTGTTAATGAAGTTATTCAGTGTAACCTGAAAAATCTTATATGTGGACAAACAGGCTATGAACATGCTTTGCTGATACCACCGGTAGGGGTTCAAAATTGTGGACCAGCTGAGCCAAACTGAAACTCAGCAGGCTCCTCCATCACTGCTCAGAACACACCAAAAAGGCTTCAGTGGGTAATGAAGTGACAGCAGTCACTTGCACTTCTGTGTATGGATTCATTTTAGATAAGGGCAAGTAAGTATTTAAGTGTATAATATGGAGTTTTTATTCTTTGCAGACTTTAGGCAGCTTGTCATTTGTTTTCTTAATGCAAAGCATTAGTGTAAGCAGTGTACAATTGATATTTTATACATCTGTTGGTCTACTCACTTAGCCTATGTTTTTGAGTGCTAGAGTTAGAAAACAACCAGAAGCACAAAACCTCAGTATCTTTATAATTCCCTATTCGTGTGACACAGGGAGGAGACTAGTGTAAAACAGCCTTCTGCCCTGGAGCACCCATGATGCTGATACATTTAAGATGAAGAGTCTAGGGAAGCCATGCTTCTGTCCTGGGAACTTTATGAAATCCAAGCAAGAAGGAATTACTGTTGAGGCAATTTTAAATAACGTATCAGAGAAAACCTCAATCCCTTGGCAATGAATGGTTTCAGCTAAGGGGAGCTCATCCGTAACAAGTTGGTACAGTTCCTTAAGGGATTTCTTCCTTCTGCTGCTGGAAGAGCTAGAAAGAAATATCTAGGCCTTTGTTTGTTTTGCCAGCTCAGTAGACTGATTTCCCTCTTTGAGCTGAAAAGGATTTGGAGATAACTAAAAGTGGGGTGACTTTATTGAAAAGTGTTTGCGTGAAAATGTGGGATGGGGAAGATATTAAACATGACCTTTTGTAAGTGTGATGTTAACAAATTCTTGATAGAAAATTCATGGATGTTAGATTTTACCTCAAATTTTGAGCAATCTGAACCTAACTTAATCTTTATCAATATATTTATACTCATGTGGTTTATAAGAGTACACATCATAAGGTGTGTGTGTGTGGGTGTGTATGTGCATGTGTGTGTAAAAAGAGGATTCTCTATTTTAAAGTCTTTCAGGTGTCAAGGAAAGGAACCATGGCAAGCCTACTCCTGCCCCACCCCACCCCCGCCCATTACCGAGGGCTTATTACAAGTATATATGGAGAAGTAAGATGGTAAGTGAAATGTTTTTGGCAAAGGAATATCCAGTCCTCCGGGGTCTGGGATGCCTGTAATTCATCTTGTAGGACACACAGCAGCTCTGGTGACCCACCAGTGAAATCAGTGACAAAGAGTAGCTCTTACTTTCTTGTTTTTCCTTTAAGAGTTGGTGTTTATTGCTTTTAGGATTAGAAACTCTGTGATACTAATGAATCTGCTCTTACTTTTCAGTATCTCTTTTTCCATTTCTACTTCTACTCACTTTCTCTTTTTTCTATATTGCCTTTTTGGTTCTCCCATTCAGTTTTTCTACAATCCACCAGAGAATCTATATATTTCAAAACCAAACCCACAGAAAAGATCCTCAGATAAAAACAGAGTAATTTTTTTTTGTTTTGTTTTTTGTTTGTTTTTTGTTTTGTTTTTTTGTCCGTCCTTCCTATTTCACACCCTTCCCATTTATTTTGTTAAATTCCCACTGCATGAAGTATTGGTGGAACACAGAAACTATCTCCACTATGGAACCCACTGAAAAGAAAATTTTTGTCTCTCTATTCTCTGGCAACCAAGAAACAATTACATGATTCTCAGCATGGCCAACTGATGCTCCAGGCAAAATTTCAATCTCATAATCAGAAAAGTGGCTGAAGTTTCTTTGTGGTAGTGTGTGGTGCAAAGCCTCTTGACAGTATCCAACAATGGCAGTAGTGGCAGATAACAGCACTGGTACAGGCTGTGCATTATCTGGGCAATTCTTGCTACCCATTCTCTGGATCCATTTGGTTTCTGACACTTTTCTAAGCCTGTTGTTCCTGCCTTCCCTGATTCTCTAAGACATCTTGTATCCTGCCAATAAATCTTCTTTTCACTTCTGACAGCTAGAATCAGTTTCTGTTGCTTGCAATTAAGAGTGCTAAATGATAGTCAGTTAGCCAGTACCCAGTATAGAGTGACCTTACTGCTTGTACCACCCTCCCTGAAAGGCTGCTTATCTCTTTTTATTTACACTACAGCTGGTCACTTTTTGCTCAGGATACAATATCTAGTCCAATGAATTGTGGTCAAAGTATCCAGGATACATGCTTTTGTGACAGCTTGTATTCAAGATATTGCTTTTGGTCACTTCACTTTAGAAAGGAGCTTTAGGTGTGGCAGGTCCTTAGCTACATGGATTGTGTATAGTAATAAATAAATAACACTTTTTATTTAGCTCCTAATAATTAACCTGAAACATTCCATGAAATGTGAAAATTACAAAAAAATAAGGTGTTAATTTGTCCTCAAATACAGTCAAATTAGATCACTTAGGGCACTAAAATTTGGTCAAAGTCAATAGAATATATAAATGGCCTTTGGGATTAGTATATGTCATTATTTTTCTATAAATCATTTAGCATTTGAATATGTCATAATAAGCAAGATGTCATATAACTCAAGAGACCCTTGCAGAAAGAAGTAATACATATCACCCAGGTACAGGAAAGCTTGATTTGAAATGTATTAAGAGTAGCTATGAGTTCTTAAAAGATGGATATGTAAACAGAGAATGGTAATATAGCCCATAAGAAAAAATATCCTGAGGCCCTGAAATTAATTTAAAATATGATCTCCCTTTCACTCTGAATACCTGCATGATTACCAATTCGACAAGGATCTTTCGTTTATCCCAACTCAACTCTACTAAGGTGCCTGCAGCCTACATGGTTGATAAAACAGTTAGGAAGCTTGCATGGGGGGAAAAATCTTCAAACTGCTTGATACACAAAACCGTATTAGTATTAAAAACAGGTGAGTATTTACTTTTGTAATATTCAAGAAATGTAAAGTACCCAAAGAACTGCTAAACTTAGATAGCTTAAAACTTTGCATTTATTTTTCCACTTAAAAATAATAAGTGTGGTAAGCCTTACTGGGTCATGTAATTAACATCTAGATGTTGCGGCATATAATTAGGTTTTTAGAATATTGGGCAAAGGCAGCATCCAGCATCAAAAAATGTTTTACTCATACATTTCCAGTTGCTAATATTCCTAGATTTTAACATGCAACAGTTGAAATCACAATCGCGACACAGTTACTTCTTACTTTATCCTTTCTCTGCTAAGTAAGGTATTTGTGGGAATTCAAAAACTATTGAATCTAAACCTTACTGGACATTTGCAATCATCCTGCAGTTAACCACGAAGACTTTATGAATGGTTTCATTTTGGTATAAGAAAAAGACATAAAAACAACCCCAAGCAATTTGCTCTCCTTGAAGTGTGTACAAATAAAGTGGGAAGTTAGTGGTAGAATGATTACTTTTATTTACTTCTAAAGTGTGTGTGTGTGTGTGTGTGTGTGTGTGTGTGTGTGTGTGTGTGTGTGTGTGTGGCAGGGGGGACTGGAGTCTTGAAAGAGTCACAAAATGGCAGCAACTGGATTAGGGCTTGTGGAGAAACACATGGGTAAGGAATGCATAGGAAGACTCTAAAGCATGGGAATGCACTGTGTGATGGGAAATAGAAAAAAAATTCCAAACTATTGCTTACGAAGGAGCAGAGAGGAGATATGGCTAAATGGTTCAACTAGAGTTTAGAGTCAGCTTCCTACAGATTCTGTGCCTTATCCTTTAGACAATAAGAAAACACGAAAAGCCACATGGTTAAACCTCTGTTTTAGAAATATAATTCCATATATGTCTGTGGGTTGAGTAGGATAAGATACAGAGCAAGCAGGGACACCAATCTGAAAGAGAAAAAAGGCCTAGTGCTAGTCAAGAACTTCAAGTGGACTAGAACATCATTTTAAGGATGAATATTAAAAACTTTCAAGATTAGTACAAATTGGAGTTGGCAAATGAAAATCAAAAATAATTCTGTGGTTTGTCATTGTAGGAGAATAGTAATTTCATCAACCAAGTGAGGAAATACTAGAGAAGCAGGTTTGGCAATAAAATGATGAATTTTAGATACATTGAGTTTGAGGTCCCTATAAGACACCTAGCTGAAAGAATCCAGTTGAGAGTTAATAGGAATCTGGATCACAGGATCACTAAATCATAGATTTATGAGTTGTTAGTATGTAGTTGGTGGTTGAAATCTTGTGAAACGCTTGCTATGTCAGAGAGAGAAGAGAACAATGAGGATAGATCCAAGGAAGAAGGGAAACCCCAATAAAGAAGATGTAGATGTAGTTCTTGATATAAAATACACCAAAGACATCAGGTAGGATGAGGACTGAAATGTAGGCAATAGATTATACCCCTTAAAGTCACTGGTAACTTATGGCACATATAGCTAAACATAATAGGGATGGAGACAGATTAAAATGGGTTAAGTAGTTATATCTATAGATACACACAGCCCAAGAAAAGCAATAAGAAATTTAATCTGAACTATCAGAGCTTAGACCTGTGCTTGACATAAAAGGTGTATGCAATGAATATGTTGAGTAATTACCATTTTATTGTTATCACAATTAGAACTAATGACACAGTGGAAGATCATTTGCTATGTTATGAGGCAATGCATATATGTAAGGGAGACTATATGACATTTTTAAAGGAATCGGTTATAGTTTAAACAATGTCTCTGAATTCTAACAATGTGAAATCCATGACAGTCTGAGATCTAAATAATTAGCTTTGATAATTAAATATCTTACTGAAATCACAGGCTTAGATAGGACTCAAAGAGGTTATTTAGACCATTCTCAGGCAATATTAAAAATAACAAACATACAACACAGTGATTTACCAAGTGCTCTCACACATTGTAACTTAATTATCCTTAAATCATTCTACGTTTTGTTTTCTATCAAGTTATCCCCAGTGAGAGACACAGTAGACCCACTTCTCACAACATTTGAAGACAAATTCACACAAATCTCTTTTGCACCTTAATACAAATTAAAATCATATATTTCTGTTTACCTTGAAAGAAAAAGAAGAAAAATTGTTTAATATAATTTATACATTATCCTTGCATTAAATCTTTCTTCAAATGTTATTTTTAAGAAAGTTTCCCATGATTATGAAAGGATGATTTCATAACTATTGTGGAGTAATTTTTTGAATAAATTATTAAAAAATTATTGACTAAGAAAAATAAAAATTACTCATAATAAAACAACCAAACAACAGCACTATTAAAAAGGTTTATTTCCTTCTATTTTCTTGGAGTAAGAATACAGTTTCCTCAAAAGTTAATTCTTACCATTTTTACAGTCGTATATCCTTTATTTTTTTCATTATATCATGTGCACTTATGTCATTCAACTTCTTTAAAAATACTATTTTGCTATTCATAAAATATTTCATCATATAGATATACCCTATTTTATTTAATTATTTCTCAATTTTTGCACTTTGAGATATGTCCAGTTCCCATTATAAATAACATTGAACTAAATCTCTTCTGGTGATTGGTGCTCCTAATTCCCTTGCTTTTGTTCCTAGGTGCTGTGTTTATGGATAAAATATGAATTCTCTTAAAGCAAGCAAACAAAATCAGACATTTAGAATACATAACCCCTTAGAAGAGCTGGATGGTCAATAGACCTGGGCCTGACACTAGTGGAAACTTATGTTGCTATATGTTATCATGGGAGCAACTGGTGAGGGAGACAGAATTGGATTTTTCAGTTGATGCAAAATAGGTGAGAGCCCAACCACAATCAAACAATCAGCTTTTAGCCTCCCCCCCATTCCCCCTCCCCCCAGACCTAGAGCACACAGGGCTTCCATGTCTCACTCACAGATGGATCTCTTCTCAGTTAGCACATGTACAATTTGGTTCCTCCACAATGTTTAATTTAAGTCAATGCTATTCATAATGGGATTTTCCTGAACCTTATATACCACAGATATCCCTAATAAGAGATAAAATGATAATGCTATTATACTGTGGCCACAGTCATTTCTAAATAATTAAGAAATAGACAATAACCTATACTGTACATATAAACCATGATATGCAGTCAAAATCAGTCACTACGTAATTTTAGAACAGTCATGTTAGCCCACTTATGTTTAACTACCAGACCAGAATTTGTTAATACACTTCCTCCATCCACAATATACTTCCCCATTCATATCACACACATTAGTTCCAACCCCTGAGAGAATTAATTTCTTCATTTATCTTTCCTTAGGATTTTATATATACTTGTATTTGGATTGCTCAATAGAAATGTATTAGACGAATGAATATTATTTGCTATGTAACAGGATAATATGATAAAAAAAAACTTTAAAATGTCAATAGGGCTATACATTCCCAAAGACACATTAGTTAGAAAAAAGTAGGACAACATACTACAAAGTGAAAAAAAAAAAGGTCAAACTACATTACAGGCATGCTTTTATAAAGCTTCCTTATGTAATCTTTTGCTAATTATCTGAGAATCATATATTTACTTTTATACAATTAAATTTCCTTAAAATTTGCCGAAATTTTACTGTGATTATGTTGCAATCAATCCTTACAGAAAAGAGTTATCATTTATAAATTCTTAGGTTAGTTTTATTACATCAGTTCTTCATAACCAAGAGGCTTTTTAGTTTATATCTTTGTTCTATTTCACTTTTAATTAAAGCTAACAATTTGTTTAAAGTGTGATAAATTAAAGAAAATGTTTCCCAAGTTGAGTGAGAGACAATTTTTCAATGTTACTTCCTGGATTTTGGGGTAATTTGGTAGGATGAACTTAATAGCCTAAAACAGCTATTTAAGAACAAGAGAAAAGAAGAATAGTTGTAAATCTGAATTTTGTTAAAATTGCACGGATAGGAATGAGCATTAACAAAAATATGTTTTGTAATATGGAATTGCTACCAATTTGAAGTATGCATAAATTCATTTTTATGGTTATGCCATTAACTTTGAATTATCCATATTGGACTGGTAAGAGCCACTTATATTATAAGCAAACTCAAAAGCAAGTATATTTCTCTTTGGGATGTAATCACAGTTACAAACGTACACTTTTAACTTTCTTTACTTCCAGTATTTATCCTGGATTAAAGTGATGCTTTAATCTCTGCTGGTTACTAACGGGTAAGGGTAAGAAATATCTTTGAGTCACCATGCATGAATGGGACACTAAATAAATATCTTACTCTACATTAAAACAAATACACTATCAGATTATCTTATACCATATTTGTGAGTTTGATCAATACTAAATATTAGCATATTCAAATTTACAAAAGAATATACATACAATGATCTTTTATTTCTATGGTATTTCCCATAACTTCTGCAATACCAAAAGTACACTATGTGTTTCAAGAACACTTGACAATTTATTTAGACTTTCCAAAAATTTCAAATCAGAGCTTTAGTATAAATTTTATTATTAGTTATACATATAAAATCTTAATATACAAAGAACATTTTACATATATTCCTCTCTTCTTAATAGGAAATGGAAAAATGGACAACTGTTTGAACATTAAATATCCTATAATTCATCCTGATATAAAAATGAAGGCCTGAAAATAAATACTGATTTTCCTGTTTATAAAAGAAATCAGGCTGAGTCCCATGTCAATAAATGAGTTTGCAGCAGCTCTAAAGAAATTGTAAAGACGATCAGTCTATTTTCTTTTTTATTGTTTTCCTGTCGTTTATTGTCACAGTTGTTGCTTAATGAAGATGTGAACTTGTATAACTAAAATCTGCACCACAGTAAACAATAAGGCATCATCAGCCATATGCAACTTATTTGCATAGTAGTGGGCTGTGCGTTGTGTAACCAGTTGTAACCATCTTTTCCTTAGTTGGTGATATTCATCCATTCATTCATTCATTCAACAAATATATATTCAACTACTATCTTAGTTGCTGGGGTAAATAAGTAAATAAGTAAAGTGAATAAGACAAAGTTATGGTTCTCACGGAGTTTTCATTCAACTGGGAAATACAGTAAGGAAAAAAGAAATAAATATGTAACACAGTTTCAAGTAGGTAATAGACAATTTAGAGCAGGGTAAGAAGATAAGGAGAGAAAGAGTGATGGGGCTGTGGGTATGGTAAACTGAAGATGGGCTGCTTGGTTTAAACCTGAGGAAGTCACATTTAAGTTTATGTATATTCTATGACGAAAACAAATAATCACTTTGCTTTTATAGTACCTTAAATTATTTTAATTTCATTTAGTTAATTTTGTTCGTTTGTTCCTAGATTTTGAATTGTTTCAAGTCGGGGACCTTTTTTTTTTTTCATCATGCAATATCATCCATAGAGGCAAGCATAATACTGATATACAATAGGCACAATAGATGTACTAATCATTGACTAAATACTCATCACTTTAGATAAAAGTTTATTAGAATGAAATGTGATTTCAGAGCAAATACTATGTTGATTTTATATGATCACTACCTGTTTCTATTACCTAGTTTTATGTTTAACACAATAACAGGAAACTGAGATGCAGATGTTAGCTAGTAGAATGCTTGTAAAAGTTAGACTAATTCTTAGCTAAGTGATTCACTTACACTAACCTTAATGTACAATTCAAATATTCCTTGCAAAACTATACACTGCTATATTTTATGTGAGATCACTCACCAGTAGTTACAACTGCAAATGTTCACACTCATGTTAAAATGGGTCATGGCTAGGTAGTGAGATTTAAGGAGAAAAGGAAGAAAGGTAGGAAGGAAGGAAGGCACATAGGCAGGCAGGCAGGCTAAAGAAGACTAGACCTAAGTAACTGAATTAACTCCTCCAAGGCATCATGGTATTTGGATTTTGTTACAAATTAAACGATAGTGCCATATGTTTAGAGTGGTTGAAGAATGACGGGTGGTTTTACTTTTTCAGACATAGATATAGAATAGTATAAGATTAATTGAATGCCTGCTTTTATTAAGACAATAACTTTAAGTTCTACTTAAAGTTACATAATGCTTATGCTAGAGCAGTTGTTCAGAGAAATACAATTCCATAGTACTAAGGGAATATTCTTGGTACTATGTATCTATTACCCAGGAACTTTGACATTAGAAGAAAGAATACCTTATTTCTCTCAGCTTTAAGTTTAATATTCCAGGTCCTTTTTATTCCATCTGAGATGCTACTGAGATAATCACTGTTAATTAACCTCTGATTGTGTACCTAGGAACACTGAGAATACACTTGGTGTTTCTGGGCCTTGAAACACCCCTCTTGCCTTGCTGTGCTATTTGGCGTTCTGAGGTCTCAGCTACCTCCTTAAAATGATGACACATCTGTCTGTATATGAGGTCTTTGAGCCAGTTCTCCTGTTTCTGTTTTACAACTTATATATATATATATATATATACACAACCACATATATTTAGTAAACATATTAATAGTGGAAGTAATATGAAAGTAGGACTAGGGCTAGCATCACTATAGGCAAATTTTTTTTAACATCTTTATTGGAGTATAATTGCTTTACAATGGTGTGTTAGTTTCTGCTTTATAACAAAGTGAATCAGCTATACATATACATATATCCCCATATCCCCTCCCTCTTGCGTCTCCCTCCCACCCTCCCTCTCCCACTCCTCTAGGTGGTCACAAAGCACCCATCTGATCTCCCTGTGCTATGTGGCTGCTTCAAGAAACGAAATTGAGTTATTTGTAGTGAGGTGGATGGACTGTCATACGGAGTGAAGTAAGTCAGAAAGAGAAAAACAAATACTGTATGCTAACAATATATATGGAATCTAAAAAAAAAAAAAACTTGTTCTGAAGAACCTAGGGGCAGGACAGTGATAAAGACACAGAGGTAGAGAATGAACTTGAGGACACGGGGAGGGGGAAGGGTAAGCTGGGACGAAGTGAGAGAGTGGCATGGACATATATACACTATCAAGTGTAAAATAGACAAATTTTTGAAGTAAGAATTCTATCTCTGAAGACCTGACCATTTTGTTTGATTCTCTGTCTTAAAGGCATCTTCATCTGCTCCGAGCCAAATACCCTGTCTTCATGTTTGAACATGAATATAATTCAGGATAGTCATCAACAAATGATAGTGGTGATGTATCATATGACAGGGACTAAATATTTACCATTTATTGAGTCCTGGCATATTATAAGCAGTAAAATAAATCACGAGCTCCAGGGAAATAAATTGTAAGTTAGGAGTCAATAAATAAATAAATTCCTTATGATTACTGATGTACACTGAAGAACAGAAAAAGCAAGAAATAAAACTACTACTTAATATAGTAAGTCTCTGATATTCATAGACTAAACATTTGAAGTCTCAACTCTTTGTGAATGTCCCATAGAGCATATATTAATATATAATTTTATATGAAACTTGGATGATGTTGTCAGCTTGGTGTGAGTGAGTCACTTGGCCAGGAATAAGCCTAACTTAAGAGCTTTTCTAGCTAGCACCTACGCTGAGGTGCAGGCTTAACTTTTTTTTTTTTATACTTAGAAGTACAAAATAATTTTTGAACATGTCAAAAGACTTTGTGTAGAGTGAACCCCAAAGAAAGCCAATTGTTAATTCTCATGACGGAAATAAGGAAAAAGTGAAACAGTTTTATAAAATTGTTGCATCTTAGAAAATAGAAGTTCTGTATAAATTTGGTGGTGACTCAGGCAAAAATTAGTAACCATATGCTCTATATGGGAAACAAGAAAAAGTGATGTTTGAAAACGTTTTGGCCAGTGCTCAATTCAGAATTTATGTTAATAGCATTATAAATGACGTTAGTTCTGTTTCTATAGAATCATTAGGGTCTACAGGGACCATTTAAATATTTCAGTTACACTTTACTGCTTTTTATGAGGAAAGTTATATATTATAGTGACACTTAGGGATTTGAGAAGGTCTTGGGACCTATCCCTCATTAATATTTAAGTCTCAGCACTTGTCGATTTACTTTTCTGCTATAATTTCCTGTTGATTCTTCAATAATTGCTAAAATTTGGCTTATTCAGCTTATTATGGAACTCTTTATGAAGATGCAGAGTTTTCTTGAAAGTTTTTGTTAAATATGGCACTACAATGCATGGAAACTTAGGACTTAAGATACCTTAAGAACTGCAACTTCTCCAAATGTATATCCCCAGCTGCTGATTCCTGCTGTTTGGTCATTTTTTGACTCATTTTTGAAAACTATGGCAGACTTTATGGGATTTCACACACAGTCTGTGGTCATACGTAGTTTATAGTCTAAGAGGGAAGCAAAGCAGGTAATCATAGTATAGGCTGGTATGGGATGCTAGAGGCAGCATGATGGCATAATGAAAATATGGGATTGGAGTCAGCTAACCCTCTGTTTTCCTGGATCTGTCACTTACCAGCTATATGACAGGTACCAAGCACATAGCAGGAGGTCAACACACAAGATAAGCAGCACAAACTGCTGCCAAGTTTAGAGAAGGAAAGGGTCATTTGGGGCAGTGGTGGTCAGTAGAGATTTTTTTTTTTTTTTTTTTTTTTTTTTTTGCGGTACGCGGGCCTCTCACTGTTGTGGCCTCTCCCGTTGCGGAGCACAGGCTCCGGACGCACAGGCTCAGTGGCCATGGCTCACGGGCCCAGCCACTCCGCGGCATGTGGGATCTTCCCGGACTGGGGCACAAACCTGTGTCCCCTGCATCGGCAGGCGGACTCTCAACCACTGCACCACCAGGGAAGCCCCAGTAAAGATGTTTGACTCTATCCTTGGAGAACAAACAAGCTTGACTGGGCAGATGGTGGAAGGAAATCTGTTCTGTGGCCCAAACACAGACGAAGGTGCTGCAGGGAACAAGAAAGTGGGGTGCATACTGGGGAAAGCAGAGCGTGTAAATGTTGCAACATGGAGGTTCTGTGGACAGGTGAGGGGAAATCAGATCAAAACTGTAGATTTTGAAAGAAAGACAGGTTGCCTATCTCTGTGATAAGCTTCTAGAGAGGGTACTTCCTTTGTTTTTCATCATGCTTTCCTTGGCAACATGCACAGGAAGCTCTGCTGTCAGCTTTTTGTAGAGGCTGCTTCCTAAATTTAATTAGAAGATGCTTCCTAACACAGAAGCAGAGCCTCCCCTCTTCTTTCCATTATTGCACTTTATCTAATCAAACTCAGCTCCTCAAATTTCCAGCTTAGGTGTTTTCAACACTGCCTGTGCATCAGAATCACTTGTGGAGTTATACACACACACAGGCCTTGGGCCCAGACTTCTGGACGAATCTAGGGAAGAGGGGTCCATGCACATTTTAAAGAGAGTTTCATTGGTGATTTTAACCTTCAGAAATGATTGGGGGAGAACTTGTAGCTCATATCTTCTTTCTTTAAAATGCGGGTCAAAGGTAGTCACCTGTTCAGATAGAATAGCATGCTTATTTCTCCTTGGGATAACTGTACATTTCTCCTTAAAATAATGGAATATGTCACCTTGTGGATTAATTGTAGAGCTGTCAATACCCAAAAGCCTACTTTATTTACCACAGCTCTGTCTGACCCGGTGGGTCCCCACAGTCTTGCATTACCTCCCACTTGGCCAATTCAACAGATAGGACCAAGGATAACTAAATTTCTTACATTTTAAAATAACATACTGGAAAATATACCAGTGCAGTTGCTGCTCTCTTAAAAGTAGTACATATGGGGGCCTCCCTGGTGGCGCAAGTGGTTAAGAGTCCGCCTGCCGATGCAGGGGATACGGGTTCGTGCCCCGGTCTGGGAGGATCCCATATGCCGCGGAGCGGCTGGGCCCGTGAGCCATGGCCGCTGGGCCTGCGCATCCGGAGCCTGTGCTCCGCAACGGGAGAGGCCACAACAGTGAGAGGCCCACATACCGCAAAAAGAAAAAAAAAAAAAGTAGTACATATGCCTTTTTTTTTTTTTTTTTTTTTGCGGTACGCGGGCCTCTCACTGCTGTGGCCTCTCTCATTGCGGAGCACAGGCTCCGGACGCACAGGCTCAGCGGCCATGGCTCACGGGCCCAGCCGCTCTGCGGCATGCGGGATCCTCCAGGACCAGGGCACGAACCCGTGTCCCCTGCATCGGCAAGCGGACTCTCAACCACTGCGCCAACAGGGAAGCCCCCATATGCCTTTTTGAGGCAAAGACACAACGCAGTGTACTCTTTCTAATATTCTTTATTCTTCCATTCGTCTACCTTCATCCTAGTGACTTGAGGCTACCGAGACCTCCTTCTCCCTTTACTCCCGCAGGCTATTTTCTTTATTCAGTGCCTTATGTCCTGTCTTACATCTCACTCTCTCTCTTTAAGGTAACTAGTTTCATAAATTTAAATCATGAAGTTATAAATAGATTAATGATTTTTCCTTATAAAGAATAGCCACACTTTAAAAGATAACTCCAGAAAACAACAATGTAATAGTGTCTTCACCTCATAGAATGACTCAATGATGGTGGATAGTTCAGACACCGCGGCACAATAGTAGGAAAGATACATTTGAGCAAGTACGCCTTTACAAAGCGTCTCTGGAATTACACCTTGTAGACTATTCTAAGCCTGACTAGTAGGTGCTCAATAAGTGTTTTAGAATGAAGAACTATGCCAACATATTTAAATAATGTCAAGAAAAAAGAATTGAACCAGGAGCCAGGAAACCTGAGTTCGAGCTTAGGAACAAGATGAAAATGGACCTGAAAAGGGGGGAAACAAGTGCTTAGAGAGATGGGAAGTGAACCAGAAAAGTACAATTTTTAAAAGAAAGGAAATAATTTCAAGAAGGAGTTCTAAATAAGGTCAAATTCTGTTCAAGAGATAAGAAGGTAGACGACTGTGAAAATGTTATTGGTGACATTTTTGATAGTATTTTAACTAGAGTGAGAGGAAAGTCAGACAGAAGTTTGGAGTGTATAAATGGTGAAGAAGTGAAGACAGTTTTCTAGATGATTGGAAATGAAGGGATGAGAGAAAAATAAAAAACGGACAGGTGTACTGAGAGGGTGGTAGGATTGGAACAGGGTTTATCTCAGGATTTTGTTCATGCACGTAGGAGATGGGGAAGGGGCCAATGTGAAGGAGGAATGAAAAATATAAATATGGGGAAGAGAGTGAGATATTAAAGAAGTAGAGGAGGTTGGGATTAAGCACTTGAGCAGAGGGGTTTGTCTTGGAAAGGAGGAGGGACTCTTATCTGACATTTGGGTTAAAGGAGAATGCTGACTAGAAAGATATATTTCCAGGAATGTCAGAGCAATGAGGAGGCAGAATTCCTCAGGCCTCTACCAAATATTTCCTGTTGTACTCTCTGTTCCAAGAAAAGTACTCACTGCATCTCGCTGAGGCCACCACCCATAGGCCCAACTCTATGGTATAAAGTACTTATTCAGTTAGGTCTCCCAGGACAGATCCCTACTGTCTCCCACTGCTCTAAGGCAGAAGACCTATGAAAGACATCTTAGCTGATGGGCTGAACTCCTAGGCTTTTTGTGAAGAAGCTATTAAGGCAAGTCTGAATTGAAGAATTATGACTCAACACCATTTTGGGAATTGGTTTCCAGCTAAAAGAGTGCCTCAAATGAAATTAATACAGAGCTGAGTAGGATTCTGAAGGACTATATGGCCAAGAATCTCTAAGTCTGGCAGAATGGCAAGGGATAGCTTAATAGCTAAATACCACTTAACTATATTAACAGGCTTGGCTGTGTCAATACTGGGCAAGAACTATCTCCCAGCAACAGAATCTGAACCCATGGCAGCCACACTGGCTAAATAAAGAACTCGGTTTACTTCAAAGGAAGTGAGTTACCACTAAATAGGCAAGCAGAAGGTGGGCCCTGCTTAGTTCCATTGACAGCTATATCTTGGTTCCCTTCTTCCACTTTTCTAAATGGGTGGCTTCTCCATGACTGTTTACTAAGTACAGCAATTTCTGTATTAAAGAATTTTTTTGTAGATGAAGTAGTAGGACATCATGATCCCATTAATTTGACCTGTCATTTTAATCCAAAAGATACTTCGACTGAAACTCTGGGAAAATTAGACTCAGTGGAAAAAAAACCCAAACAAAATAACTGTGAAAGTGAAAAACTGTATAACATTAAAACTTTACACTTGATGGCAATATTTAAAACTGTGAAAACAGATTCTGGGAAGATAGAAAGTTGCCAGAATAACACAACACCTAAAGAGGCTTTGAGCTCCCCAGAGAAGAGAGCAAGTATGAGGCTTCATTAACCTTGGGAAGAGGAGACAAGCAGAAGTCCCACTAGGTCTGAAGTTAACACAGCATTTTTTTTTTTTTTTTTTTTTTTTTTGCCACTGGAGAGGGCTCAGCCAACATATGCCAGTGATGCTCCAACCTTGCACATCTGTCAATATTTCACATGGTCCTCTGGGAGGCTACATAATCCTGCTAGGGCTGACAGACCTGGAAGGGTTGGAGGGTGGGGAATAGGTGGAGTAAATTGCTCCAACCGTTCATATTTTAGGAGGAACTTACCTTTTCCTACTTTCACCTATAGAGTCTTAGGACCTGGTCTTATACCCTTCTCAGAGAAGGGGTTCAGGTATGCCAGTGTGTGATCACTAGCTCACAAGACAAAACCTCTGCATCATCCACAACCTTCCACTTGCTCAAGAGAACCTCAAATCCTGGCCTGTTCTTGAGTGACAAAACCTACATTATAGGGAAGTCAAAAGAGAATTACTATCTATTTCATAGACTCTGTAAGTTGTGGGAAGGAGGTCAAGCTGAACCAGTAGCTACTATTAAAGAACAGCTAATGAATTAAATAGAGAAGAATGTTAATTTACATGTAATGAGTATTCGAAAGGAGTTGCAATTAGAAAATAAAAATAATAATCACTTGAACTGACAGTAATGATTTTCAGAATTCTAAAACCAAATAGAGAAATTGAAAAAGAGTGTAGCCACTGCTGAGAACTGAATTAGTTGTCTGGATGATCAAATAAAAAGGGGAAAAAAAGAAAATTAGCAATAAAATAAGAGACTTAGAGGAAGATCTAGGTGACATAATATGCAAAGAGGAGTTCCAGATGGGGAAAAATTGAGCATGGAATAGAAGTGATAATCAAGGAAATAATAGAATAAAAATTCCCTGAGTTGAAGAAAAACTTGTGTCTTTTGAATGAATAGGCTCACTAAGACTCAGACAGGATTAATTTTACGAAAAGCCACACACCTAGACATAATCAAGGGAAATGTCTGACCTCCAATGCTAATGAAAAAAATTCTTTCTTCTACCCAGAACAAAAATAGTTTTCTTACAAAGGAAAGATTATCTGACTATGTTATTAAAAGAAAAGGCCTACGATCTAAGAATCTTTATACTAGCCAATATAATACTCAAATGTTAAGGAAAAAGCACAATGGTTTTCAACATTCAGGGATTCAGAAAATATGCCACCCATGTATTGATATCTTATCTGTAGAAAATACTCAAGGAAGTACTCCCAACCTCATAAAAATTCAACCAGAAGCAAATCTTTACTTACTGAGAAGAGGAAAGAAGAACAGGACAATGAAATAGTGTTAAGCAACTTGTTTTAATTTATATGATGACAATTCTACAACTAAGATTTAGAATAGAAGTTATGACAGGGTTCTTAAGAAATATGTATTCTTAAAATTATATGCTTAAAATAAGATATATATGTGTGTGTGTATATATATATATATATATATGTCTTAAATAAGTTTAATAGAAACTTACAACTAAATTTTTTCAGCTACTTAGGAAACCCAGGAATTGTGGAGGGAAGAAAGTAGAGGGAGAAAGGCAGGCCAAAGCCTAACGGTCTCTACAAACAAATAGAAGGAGGAGGACTTCAGGGGTAAAATGAGCAAGTAGGCTGTTCTAGTAAGGACATCATAATTATTGAACTTGATATACTAATTGAGAAATATTGCTTTACACATCATTGTGAAGAGAAGAATAAAAGTCCATATTAGAGTAACAAACAAACAAATAAATAAATAAATAATAAAACAATGGGGGAAAACTTCAGCAAAGTAAGCAAATAGTAAACACAAAATAATATGAACTATTAAATCAAATAGATCAGTTACCACTATATGTGTGAGTAGGCTGAATTCCTTATCAAAGTAAAAAATATCCAGATTGGGTTTAACAAATCAAATCAAATAGCTAAAATAGAAACAAAAAACAAAAAGCAAAAAAGAATGTAGGAAGAGCAATTTAGTTTTGAGTGAAAATCTAGACCAAAAGCATTAATGAAGATAAGGAGTGATATTATATAGTGATAACAGACATGATTCCCAAAACTATATGCATAAACTATACAGCAAACAAGATAAGGTATATAACATAACTTTAAGGCATGAGTTTAGCATAAGGCTTACAACCCTAGGAAACAAATAGGAAAATATATAAAAACACAATGATAATTGGAGATTTTAATAGATGTCTTTTAGATGTTGACTGAAAAATAAGCAAGGATGTAGATAATTTGAATGATACAATTAACAATCTTGATCTAATAGATAATTGTAGAATTATGTAACAAATGTAGCACATGTATTTTTCTCAGATAGCAATGTGAATACACTGGGCATACAACTGGCCACAAGAAGAACACCTCAGCGGTTTCTCCCCAAACAGTGGTTTTATTCACTGAGTTCTTTGAATAGAAATTAATAAATTTATGCATCAACCACTAATCGATGACCTACCACACTCCTTCATCCATTGCTGACATTGTAGGAGAGTGACAACAAAGCTGAGCTATGGAGAGAAACTGATTCAATAGACAGAGAGGGTACTGAGGCGTCAAGTTCTTGTCTCCACTTTTCCCCTGAGTCAGCTGTACTGTCATTCCTGTGGTTTGGCTCAAGTCAACATTTCCCTCATTTGGCTTAAGCATTTATATTTTCATCCAAAAAAAGGGCCAACTAACCCAAGGTTCTCTCTCTCTTTCTCTCCACACATACATGCAAACATGTATACTGAACTTATACAAACACCTTCAATTATGTCATGTTGAATTACAAAATTACAAATGAATGCAGATATCCTCAGATTTATATCCATATGCACAAGGCTTGACAAGTTAGACTTTTCTCATGAACCTTCCTTTTCTTCCCCAGAATAGCATAATTTAAGAAAAAAATAATTTGTTGAGTATACTTAGGAATCCATGGAATTTTCAAGTTTCTAAATTCTTTCACTGAACACAGACTACATCATTAAAAATAAACATTTTGAGTTATTTGGCTTAGAATTTAAAAAGGTGAAATTTACCTTAAAGACTTTTCTGTTTTACCTACAAAGTTAATGGTTCTCTTTTCCTTTATCTCAAAGCAGATAAGCATGATGATGTGAAAGAACAGCTGGTCAGCCACTTTATCACTCTGTGTTTCACTCCTTGATAAAGATTAGCCCATCTTTTTCTGTTGTCAGTGTTCTAGTAGTGCTCATAGCGGCTGCAGAACTAAGTCTTTCATAGATGAAGCCTAACTATTCCAGTGGTGGGCTGGAGCCAACTCTATATTCAGTGACATCAGGTGAAATTGGCCATAGTGGGAGCATTTACACCACAGAAACCACAAATGCTACAGATCAGGGGTTCATTTTCCATAGAGCTAGTTTAACAGCACACTACTGATTTTTGTTCCAGGTAGTTGATTTGACAAAGTTTGGAATCTCATACTCTAGTAGGAAGAAATAAAGTAGAAAAAAGGCCTATCAGAAACTTATTATGTTCTGCTTGAGTAAATGAATTTATTTCTGAGAAGTATAGTTTTTTTAAAAAGTCATGGAGTCCTTAAACTAATAATTTTAGGAAATGTTATGTCTGAAAAATCATCTTATAAATTATAAGCTTAGAAAAAAATTGTACTTTTGCCTAAGGCAAGTTAAAAACATGATCTTGTCTACTCTCCTCTTTTTAATCTCCTATATTCTTGTAGTAGTGAATCTTTCTAGTTTCTACTTCCAAGAACAACTAATTTAATTTTTCAAAGGATGGTTAGAATGGCATTTCAGTGAATAAGAATTTTTCATATTATGCCTTAATAAAACTTGGAGACCTGTTATTATTCTATGGGGAAAAAAAAATTACCAAAGCTTTTTCTTTCTGATAAAGCACTGAAACATTTTTATTACTTCATACAACTTAATAATGCTAAGCAGAAGTGAACTTATGTTCTTAATGGAATTAATCAATGTCCAGCTGATTATAACCAGTATTAGGTTCAGACTGGGCAAAAGTGCTTCTCATGTGTGGGAACATGAACTGAAATCCCTTACTTTTCATCCACAAAATGTCCAGAAAAGTAAGAAAGGTAAAGACAAGGTCAAAACCGAGCGCTGAAAGTTGAACACCAATCAATGTGCAGAAGTCTAAGAGGGATTTGTGTTGGGAGTTGAAGTCATGATAAGGGGCTTGTCAGGAGGAGGCAGAGCCCTGCTCTAAGGGGCTTGAGTTGTTTTTATTTAGCAGCCTTTGTAATTTCTGCCCTTGCCAGCTCATGAAGGGGCTTATCATTAGCACCCCACCACTCACCGTCATCACCACTCTAAGAAGGACAATTCAATTTATTTTTATGGCAGAGACCAGTTTTTGAGGTCTGGATGAAGTCTGCTACCCCCTGTATTTGACTTACAGTTTCAGGTATTTAATAAACATTGTTAAAACAAAGAAGTGAAGAAAACCACCTCCAAAAATGACAACAAACAAAAAACAACAACAACCAAAGATAAAACCAAACAACTTAAAAAAAAGCCTTATAAAAATACTGAAAATCAGTGCATTTCCTTAATGTTATAAAGGTCTTCTGAGATTCCTCTGTGTGTGTGTGTGTTTAATTGTCTCAGCTATCTTCTATGAACCGAGAGAGACCTTCTTTTGTTCGAATGTGACAGATCAGTTAGAGCTGTGGCAACTACCATTTACAGTTATTGATTTCCATGTGACATTAAAGGCCCCAAATTCAACCATTATTCTCTTCAATTGTCACAAACAAAGGTTAATAATAGTTGAGTTTGGACTGAAGGAATCAAGTAAAGATTGCCAACTGAAATTAGCACATTGTTCCTTTCTGAGTCTCAAGTCAGTATGAGGGTATGTGTTCCACAGATTACATGTATATTATCACCCTTCTAAAATGTGCCTTTCTCCCAAAAGTAATATTCAAAATACAGAAAAGGAAAATGTAGTTTCATAAGAAATCAAGCTATTTAAAATAATAAATAATTTAAAAATATATTTCTCTTTGCGCAGAGTAAAAACATTTTGTTTTGTTGCTTCTATTGCAGCAAAATAATGTTTCTCATAACTGTAAAAAGTGGTATGTAGCATGATTAAACAATATTTCAATCCCTTAGTTCATGCAGAGGTTACCAGCTAGAGGGGAGAAAGGTTTGATTAAGTTTATGTCTTCCATGAGGAATTTTAAAGGAAAGCATACAACTTATTTAATATATGAGTGCTGAAGCTACAAATGGCTTTCTTTCATGGGTAGGTATGAAAGAATAAAGTCCTTTTACTATAGTAAACAGGCAAAAAATAGCTGGTAAGATATTATAAATCTTCACAAAAGCAATGGCAAATTTTAAAAGTCTACAAGTCTTTACAATTTCAACTTGCTTATATTTATATCATGACTTACTACTTATTTATCCTATTTATGAATGGTAAATAAAGATTCATGTGCTGTGTCCACTGTAAAAATTTTTTAACAAGTACCTTATTTTGAAAAAATTATTCCAATAATTTTAATTATTATTTATTGATATATTATCATTAAATATTTATATGGCACTATCAAATTACAATTCTCATTAGATGGAAACTAGTCATTTTTGGACTATTTCATAGACAGGAATTCTAGATCAAGTAAATGAGTTTAGGATAATTTACTGTAGATCATTATTTCTAAAAAAAAATGAGACTCCTCCCAAAAGTTAACCTGTGGTTGTTAGTAATTATTCTAAGAAATTTTGGAAGTGTAGCAATATATTTCCAAGTAAACCTGGTTTATTCTTTGAATAGAAAAAACATTGGGCCTGACTTAATGTCATGCAATAGCATTTCATAGTTTAATAACAACAGTGGTAGTGAAATTATTTTAACTAAAGGATCCTATCCTGTGCACTCAAACATAATAATATCCTTTTAAAACCCGACTGAAATTTTAAAACGCCCAAGAATTAACAATTGTTCCTATATAATTGTATAAAAGAAGAAATAAAATTCCCCCCTTCCCAATCCCAGAGTTTCTAACCACTAGGAACATTAGTGTGTATTCTTTTCATTTTTTTACCCTGTGTTTATATAGGCCTATCTATATATACTTATGTATTATTGTTATTTAACAAAAATTTAATCGTTTGCTTTGTTCTCTCTCTCTATATATGTATATACATATATATGTATGCACACACACACACACACACACACACACATATATACACACATACCACATACATTGATATACGTGACATGTTCACTTTTTCCCCCTGATTAAAACATACAAACCTACCTCATTCTTTTTAATAATGGCAGAGTATCCTGTTGTATGGATGTGCCAGTCCCTTAAAGATGAACAAGTTGTTTCCAGTTTTTGTGTTTTTACAAATAGTGCTGCACTGAACTATTTTCAACATGTCTATGTATGTGCTAAGATTTTTATAGGATAGATTCCTAGAATTGGATTACTGGGTCTAAAAGTTCATGCCCTGAAATTTACTCAGATTCAGCAAAACACTTTCTCAAAGTGTGGTACGATTTACTTCCCCATTAACAAAATGTGAGAGTGACTGCTTCCCCCACATCCACAACAACACAGAAGGTTATCACTCTTTGCCAATTTAATTGATGAAAAATTTAGTATCTGTGTTGCTTTAATTTGCATTTCCATGCTGACCTACTGAGTTGGCTATCTTTTCATGTTTACTGGCCATTTGCAATTCTGCTTCTTTGAATTGACGATCCATTTTTTATTGGGTTGTTTCTCTTCTTCTTCTTAATTGGCTAGAAATCTTTTTTTCTAATGTCCTTTTCTTCCTGCTTATATGGATAAGGCATGCTCACTTTAGAAAATACATATAGGCAAAAACAAGATTAAAGCTGTCCATATTGCTACCCACATAGAGAGGAATATTTTTGGCATATGTTTTGTTAGTAGCATGAATGATGAGGTGAAATAATTGTGTCCATTCTGTTATGTCACCTCTTCTATTCACTCAACGACATAGCCTTGGCATTTTTCTATACTTTTAATGTTCATTCACAACTCAAAATTAAAGTTGAATCAAAGCCGAGCTGCTCAATCAGCTTCCTCTCATAACTCATATCCTGTACTGGATCATGATTACTGTGGGAATGCAAGAAAATGCCTTTTAGTTGATACGTAGAAAACAGCAGGAAGAAAAGTGACAAGAATCTTAATTGCAATTACATACGCAAGCAGACTATTCTAAATATTTACATGTATTTTAATCTTCACTACAACTCTATAGGCTGAATACTATTATTAATCAATTTTACAGAAGAGGAATTGAATGCAAAGACAGTTGCTTTATATAGCATATAGTATGCATACAGACTGAATCCAGTAATCCAGTTTTGTAATCTGTGCTCTTAGTGACTATGCAACCTGCCTAATGGAAGTATAAAAGCAGCAGTGAAATCATTTGCACTTGGATTGGTGTTTTCTGAATTATTTTTCCCAAGACTTTTTTCCCATTGCAGGGATTTTGAACATAGGGATTTTTTTCATTATTTGTCTTTCTGTTTGTTTTTACTTTTTATTTTATATTGGAGTATAGTTGATTAACAATGTTGTGTTAGTTTCAGTTGTACAACAAAGTGATTCAGTTACACATATAAATGTATCTGCTGTTTTTCAAATTCTTTTCCCAATTAGGTTGTTACATAATACCGAGCAGAGTTCCCTGTGCTATACAGTAGGCCCTTGTTGTCATCCATTTTAAATATAGCAATGTGTATATGTCAATCCCCAACTCCCTAACTCTCCCTCCCCTCCACCCTTCCCTCCCCACCTGTAACTGTAAGTTCGTCTCTAAGTCTGTGAGTCTGTTTCTGTTTAGTAAATAAATTCATTTGTATCATTTTTTTAAGATTCTGCATATAAGTGACATATTTCTCTTTCCCTGTCTGACTTACTTCACTCAGTATGACAATCTGAATAGAATAAATACAAAAGAATATTTATAAAATATATTTTTTTACAAAAAAAACTTGTGTTTCTCATTTCCTTGCTTTTTTAAAATTAGTTTTACCATATACATTTACATCCCTAAAAAACATATAATTTAATATTAAATGATTTTATATTATTGGGTTGGCCAAAAAGCTGTTCGGGTTTTTCTGTAAAATGTTACAGAATCCCGAATGAACATTTTGGCCAAGCCATTATATATACGTGGAATTATATTCTTTCTTATTTATTCTTCTGCAAC
The DNA here is from genome assembly GCF_025265405.1 of Mesoplodon densirostris. NCBI lineage: Eukaryota > Metazoa > Chordata > Mammalia > Artiodactyla > Ziphiidae > Mesoplodon > Mesoplodon densirostris. The sequence goes on from NC_082662.1 coordinate 88,011,188, forward strand.
TTTCTTCTTTAGCTCTATATCAAATTTCTAAGATTCATTTATGTTTTTGCATGTAGCTGTGTACCAATCTTTTTTATTGCTGTATAGTATTTCACTGTATAACTACATTACAGATTTTTCTATCTTTTTTATTGTGGATGGGCGTTTGGTTGTTTATAGTTTTTATGTTGTCTCTTAAGCAGCTGTTCAATTCTTCTGCCCATTTTTCAATTGAGTTGTCTTTTTCTTGTAAATTTGAAGAAATGCATACATTCTAAATTTTACTCCTCTGTCAATTGTTTGTAGAACAAATGTTTACTCCCAGTTTGTATCTTGCCTTTTCACTCTCCTCATGGTATCTTTTGATATCAATCTTTTCTTTTATGATTTGTGCTTTTTCTGCCTGTTTAAAGAGAGCTTCCAGATCATGAGGTCAATAACACATTCTTCAACATTGTTTCCTAAATTTTTTTTTTTTTTTTTTTTGCGATACGTGGGCCTCTCACTGCTGTGGCCTCTACCGCTGCGGAGCACAGGCTCCAGAGGCGCAGGCTCAGCGGCCATGGCCCACGGGCCCAGCCACTCCACGGCACGTGGGATCTTCCCAGACTGGGGCACGAACCCATGTCTCCTGCATTGGCAGGCGGACTCTCAACCACTGCACCACCAGGGAAGCCCTCTAAATGCTTTTAGTAAATGTTTTTGCCTATCACATTTAGGTCTTTAACTACATGTATTTGATTTTTGTGTATTGCTAACAATTGTCCTAGTACCATTCAGTTCATAGTTCAATATTTTTGCACTGGTTTGCAATTACAGCTCACTTAAATCAAGTTTCCATATGTGTTTGGGTTTTTTTCATGAATTCTCTATACTGTAACTTTGCTTGAATATCTAAACCTGTGCCAAAACCACTATCCTAAGAGCTATAGCTTTATAAGAACTTTTGATAGTGGTTAAGGCCAACTCAATGTATATTAGGTACTTAGAACAATGTTTAGAACAGAATAAATGCTATATGAATCTTTGTTATTATTATTGAATGCCTTGGCTATTTTTTTGTCATCCATATAAACTTTAGACTCAGTTGGTCAATTTCAATGAAATAATTTTGCTGGGATTTTGATTGGGTTTGCAATAAACATGGAGATCTACCTGGAAAACAATGAAAATCTTTATATAGCAATATCTAATTCCTGCAGATGATATTTTCCATTTTTTACATCTTTTTAAAATGTCTTTCAATAAAAATTTTTAAATTTTCTACAAAATGATTATATACATCTTTTGTTAGATTAAATCTATTTATTTATTTTTTTTAACGCAACAATAGTGTATAGTTTAAAAAAATACATTACTAACTTGGTGTAGTTAGTGTATAGAAATGAATTGATGTTTGCATATTGATTTTTTCCCTAGAAACTTTCTAAAATCTTTTTAATTCTAATAATTTATCAGTGGATTAGTTTAGAATTTCACTATAGATAATCAGAAGATATATATCATCTAATTATTTTAATCCTTATATTTAAAAATTTTTATACTTTTAGTTTATTATAAATTGATTTTATAATATAAAAATTAATTAGTCACTGCACTGACATTTTATATCTAGTACAATGTAGGACAGATATGCAAATAGCAGGTATCCTTGTTTCACTACTGATCTTAAAGAAATGCTTACCATTGAGTTTGCAATATATATTATTGCAAAAATAATATATATTGCAATTATTTTGCAAACATGTTAGATCACTTTAAGGAAATTCATTCCTATTCATAGTTTTCTAAGATGGTTTTAAAATTATGAATAGATATTGAATGTTTTCTGTAGCTATTGAGATGATCATATGAATTTTTTCCCTTTTGACTGTTTATGTGATGATTTACCTTAATTATTTTTTTTCTTTTTCGGTTAAACCGACCTTGCTTTATTGAGGTAAGCCCCAAGTGTCATGCTATGTTCACATTTTTTATGCATTGTGGGATTCAACATGTTAATATTTTGTTTGGTATTTTGTATCAGTGCTCATGAGTGAGATTAGCCTGCAATTTCTCACACTGACCTTTCAATATCAAGGTTATGCCTGCCTTATAAAATAAGTTGAGAGGGGGGTATTCCTTTTTTTGCTATAGTCTGTAATACTTTAAAATCTTTTCTCCAAACACTTCCCATTTTTTGAAGCTAGTTTTGGAAGGGCTGCTTTTTCCTATGCACAAAAGACCGATCTGACTGTAATGTTGGTCAGCCATTCTATAGTTAAAATGAAAATTATGAGTCTTTTTGACTCACTGGGTTTCAAACAGCTTTTGGTTATACAGTATATTCATGGATGTTAAGACAGTATTGTCACAATTAAGGTTTTTGAAAAAATCCTTTCCAAGAGGATGTTTTCCATCAATAAACAGAGGTAAAATTAAATGCCCGATTAACAAACATAATGTCCTCTTTAATAATTCTCAGCACTCTGGTAATTCTGCTAATATTACTGTGCTATCTACAACTCTTTCCTTTTGTTTCATGTTTTGAATAATTCAATTAAAAGTCTGACAAAGCAATAACAAGGGATTAAATGTTGTAGAATTGTAATTCGAAATAAAAACATAAGCTCTTTGGAAGTATTTATTAAAAATTCTATGAAACCTTTTCAAGTATATGAGATTCTTGGATTCTATAAAGTTAACTGCTTAGCCAAGTTATCCTGCTTCCTCTTTTGTATTCAATTCCAGTAAACAAAGAAAATAAAAATGTGTAAAGCTGAATGACGTTCTTGCAAAACAGACTACTAAGGAAGGACTCTGAGACTTCTCTATTTGGCCTACATTGAAAGAAGGATGATGCCTTGCCTTCTTTTCTCCTGTATTGTGAGAAGACTCATCTGTTGTAAGATGAGCACTGAACAGCAGGGTTTATAATTTTGACCCTTTATCTGGACACCATTAAGGTGCAAGGCAATGAGGAGGATATGAAAAGGAATGTGATATAGACCTGCCGTTAGAAAATATTTACTTTAGAAATGGAGGTAGGACAAAAGTCACTTTCATGCATAAACTAACCTCATGTGGTTGGTGGGCAGAAAGGAGCCAAGAAAATATGCTAAGGAGCATATGGATCAAGATGTCAACACCACAGGATTCAAACCTCCCATATAGATAGAGTTCTGCTCTCATCAGATTTAATGATGAAGAAAGATACAACGAGGAAATCGCTTATTCTTACATCAAGATTAAAAACAAATTAATATAACGTGGCATCACTTTAGAAGAGGAGCTATGGAGTAGTGGTGAAGTGTACATGCCTGTAGTCACACACCCTGACTCTGAGTCCTGGCTTGGCCATGTCTTGGTTGCAGGATTTTGGACAAATTGCTTAACCTTTCTATGCTTCTATTCCTTTATCTGCAGAAATCAGGAACACGGTAACACTCGCTCAGAGGGTTGTTTGAGGATTAAATAATATAATCTATGTAAAATGTTGACACATTTCCTGGCATATAATAAACTCTCAAAAAAACAAGAGCTATTTGTTGCTAGCAATGTAACCCAATCTTACAAATTCTTATAAAAAAATCAGTGATGATTCTATGAGAATCAGAAACCATAAGACACATTCAAAGGAGAAAAATGCTAAGTAAGCAAAAAAAGAAGAAAAATATAATTAAAGAAATAAAAGAAAGTAAAACATGAGAATTTTTTTTTTTTTAATAAATCTTGTGAGATGAAAGTAGTCTCCGACCTTGGACTGCTCCTCTTCAGAGCAGGAGAGAGAGGTAAGAATGACAGGGAAGGGGACCACAAAAGAAAGGGAGTCATGAGGAAATCGAAACTTCCTTTTTAACAAAGTAAATTAAACTTTATTATAATACTGACTGGGGTATTGGTGGTGAGAAGGAAGAAATTAAATTTTCAAGTCATAAGATTTAGCACCAAATACGTTACTTAAACAGCTTCCTAACCTGAAGTGTACCACTGTGTACAAACATTTAAAAAATAATAATATCACCCTCTAAATTTACCTGCTTTCTCTATTTTTATGTTCACAACTTATACCAGAATGTGTGTTGCCCATGCCAATTTTATATTTACTAATCTACATATAAGACTGGATAACTTTTGTAGGCAACTATTCCATTTGACAAATTTGAGGTGATCTAAAAGTTTGGGTACAGGAGTCAGCCAAATAAACTAACTGAAAAATTAATGGTTTAATTTTGGAGAGTTTTTTATCTTTTTAAAAATGACAGGTTTTATATTAAGACTGACACCAGTCAAGGAAGGCACAGGAAGAAGTGAACTTCAATTATTCATGGTGCTATAAGTCACAAAATCAGGAGAAAACATATGATGTAATTTTTTGGATTGTTTTATATGTTGATTTTAAAAATGTTATCATTTAGTCAGTGGTTTATATCATAAATGGAATCCGGTTGATAAAAATGCAATAGGAGATTCAAAAGAGATTGATACTGTAGACTTTTAAAAATTAGGACATCATGTCAAAGGCACACAAAACAGGAGCAATGCCTAGTCAAGGCTGAGCCATTTAGTAATGGGATGAATAAAACTATAGAGGGTGAACTGGGTTAACCTAATACAAAAGTCAGTTTTGTTTGGTGGAATCAGCTACAAAAGCCCTGCTTTTTAGGAACAAATCTGTGGGAGGTTTCCTGAACTTCTCATCTTCTATCTTGTCACCAAAAATATTTCCCCCATGGAATCCTTTAAGGATGCAAGTGTCCTAGTTACCACATTTGCTTATTTACTTTCAGTTTATTATCTCCCTTTCACTTTAACAACATCTTCATAGCTCTTTATATATGTTCCTCCCTCTTCTCTTCTCCCAACTAAGAAAGACAATATTAAAAATGGAAGTGTGAAATATATGAGAAAATAACATGAGCATTTTACTGCATCTGGAAGCTGACAGGACAACTGACTTATTCTTTTGGGTGCATAAAATACACTATATTACAAGTTTGAGGGTTTACTCTGAAGGCCAATTAGTAAAAATAAGAGAAGTTGTTCCAACGGCATTTGTAAAATATTAAAGGAACCAGTGTTTCTTTAAAAAAAAAAAAAACTGATATAGGAAAAAGTTAAGGGGCAGAATACAAAGTGGCAAGAAAAGAGAAAAAGAAACTGCAAAATGAAGGAAACACTTAACTAGAAATTTGGAGACATGAGGAAGAGTGGAGAGATGAAAAATATAAAGAAAATGATTATAGAGATAGAAGAAAATCATTTCAGTGGCAAAAAACAATAAACTAGCCTTTCTGAGCTACTAAAGCAATTCTTATTTAAAATATCAAGTAAAAAAAAATAAAAACAGCAATAATCCTGGAATACAATAAAGTAAAAATAGAGAATGAAAATATAAAAATACAGTAGAGATAGAAACAGAAAACCAAACGTGATTCAGGAGAAACCAAATTAGAAGATAGTGATTTTACAGAAAGAGAAAATAAACAACCAAATAAAAGCAAACAGAGGGAGAAACATTTAAAAGGAACAAGGAAGTAAATGCTGCAAAAGGAATAGTTCAATTATAGATTTTTAATTACACTAATATTTAATAAGTATACATATTAATACAATTAAATTCAGCTACTGTAAATATTACAAAAATCCATAATCATACCAGAGGTGAGAATACTGTTTATGTTTGTCTTTAAATGCAACTCAAAAATGAGATTGAAGAATCTGGCATATTCTCGGTTATTCACTGCCAAGGAAATTCGAGCTTTCTAATCCAATTTAGGAAGAAAATCAGAAATTCTTTGTAAATAAATCTAGATAAAGAATAGGAGTTCTAGGTCCAAAAGGATCAAGGAAGACAAAATGGAGAAGGCAGAATAACAGATAGCAATATGACGTGTCTACAGAAAGAGGAAAGAAATTGGGGATAAGGGACATGACTAATTAAAGAATGCAAAAATGCAAAACAAAGCTGATGGTATCCAGTATCCTCAACACCTGCACAATTCCTGCCACATAATAGTTGCTCAATTAATAACTAATTAATTAATTGAATGAATGGATGTTTCAACTACCAGACTATCTTTTCAGACTGTGTTCATCAATAGAAAAACAATGAAGGAAAAGCAAATAGGTAGGTTTGCCAGGAATAGTATCAACATAATTGCCACTTTGGAATAATAGACCTACTTTTGGGAAAAGATGAAAACCCTGAATAATCCAGAAAATTAGGAACAAAAACATACAGATTCTATGTGAATTGATCTACAGGGAAGAAATAGGTCTGCACTCT